>NC_048223.1:75176604-75447056 GCF_002007445.2 Ailuropoda melanoleuca
CGCGTCCGACGGCGGCCGGGCGCTGAGCCGAGCGGGGCGGGGCGGGCCGTCCCCGGGCATGGAGCGCGGGGGTGCAGAGCCTCGGGACGTTTGGGGCGCGCCTCGTCCGATCCCGCGGTGCGCCTGAAGTTGCAGGCGGCCAGCGGCGGGGGGGCGGGCCCAAGGGGACGCTGGAGCGGCCGGCGTGCCGCGAGTGAGCTTTTGAGCCGGCGGCGAGACGCGGCGGTGGCCAGCAGCTGAGCAGGCGGCCCGTGGGGGCCGACCCGGAGGAGAGCAGAGCCGGAGGCGCGACGCGGCGCTTCTCCGCACACGCACACGGTACCGAGAGCCGCGCACCGCCCCTTCCCTCCCCGCTTCCCTCACCTTCTCCGCACCGTTCGCCCGCCACGCGCTGGGAAAGTTGGAGCCGTGGGGTCGCGACCGCAGCCGCCGAACCACTTGTTCCCGGCACGGCCATCGCCCGCGGCGAGCGCCCGGGGCCTCCTTCCATCCCCGGCCGCTGGCCCGGGTCAGGCGCCCCGCTCGCAGCCAGCGGCCGGACGCGCGGCAACTTTGATTCCCGGGAACTCGAATTCCCGCCGGGTTGGCCTTGGGAGGACAGGCACTGCACTCCCGACCCGGTTTCTCGACATTCGGTCGCTTTGCTCTCCGCGCCTTAGAGAGGCTCTGGTCGGGTCGGGGGTGGGGAGAATTTCGGCGGTAAAGAGGGCGTTGGGATCCCAATCCTGTCCCCTTCTGCGCTCTGGGTCCCATTTGGGCAGTGGAATGGGGTGGGGCGCACCGCCACCGCGGGATGGGCATTGGCGCTGGAGGAACCTCCAGTCACGTAGCTTTCCCCTACCGTCATCATCTCTCGGTGCCCGCGAGAGACCCCAGAGGACTCCCGCAACCTCCCCAAACCGATCCTGCTTTGAGAAAACGCACCCCTCGCGGAACAGGGAGACTTGTGCGGCTTGCACTTCGCTTCCCCAGTCGGTCCCCTGGCAGGCCCACCACCGACGGAGCTGGCTGGCCCTGGAGGCCTGCGCTCGGGATTGCTGCCCCCCATCTCCCCTACAGGTCAGCCCGGGGCGCGTGCCAAGCCCGCGTGTTCCAAGGTGGTGGAGGCATCAGCCGGCGAGCTCTCGGTACCTTGCCTTCCCGAAGCGAGCACCTAGAGTCGCTAGTCGCTGCCTCTGTGCTCGGAGCGGAGATTCGGTGCCATCGCCGCTGGCCACCGCCCCACTGCGACCCCAACTCCCAGCCCTGGTGCTGTCAGTGGCCTACTGGGGGGAAAATTAGCCTTTTCTGAGTAGTAACACGCCCCTATCCTCCCTAGTAATTCAGAAAGCAGCTCCTGCCTCTTCTGCGTACTTTGCCCTCTTGGACCAGAGCAGGCATTGACCCTTGCCGTTCAGGAGATTTGCAAGAGCCCCCACCCCAACGTGTATTTTGAAATAAGCTGGAGAGGCACATAAGGATTGTGTATGTGTCCCCTCGGGCATATTGGGTGGAGTCAGACCCTTGCCTGGGCTGGGGTGGGCTTGAAGAGCCATGTTTGGAGCCAGGTGCAAGGGGCTGATGAGTCAGCCCACGGTGGGGAGAGCTGGCTTGGAGTTAATGTTCGGGTCATGGTGCCCGGGTAGGCGCACTGCGGGCAGCACCGGTGGGGGTGGGGGACTAGAGGTCATTCTGCCCCTGGAGGGGCCAGGAGGGGGCCCCTCCGCTGAGAACAGGAATGCTTGCCGCTTGTTCCCTGGGGCTGGGGAGGGTCGGAAAGCACAGCGTCTGCACCTCACTGAGCGTGAGGGAGTGGGAGGCCCGGAGCTGGCACCCTGGCCTGGTCTGGGTTGGGCCCCGTACACATGTCTGTCTTGGCCTTCCTGAGCCTCAAACAGCTGGGCTCCTCACATCTGCCTACTGAAGAGCTTGGTTAGAGGGTTATGTTGGCAGATGGTCCTGTTTGCCTCCCAAATAGCTCCCTCACCCAACAAGCTACCTTACCTGCAGTTTCAGCATTTGACATTCATTTCTTTGAGCTTAATTTTTTAAAGGGCATCTTGCTGAAGTCCTTACTGTACCTGCACGCACTTCTGGGGGGTGAGGGCCTGGTGGAGCCTTGCTGCTCCAGCTGTGGCTTGTGGACCCAGCATCCGCATCACCTGGGGGCTTGTTAGAAAGAAAGAGGCTTTTGGCCCATCCCAGAACTCCCGAATCAGGATGTGTGTTTGATAAGATCCTTGAGTGATTTGGGCGCTCAGTAAAGTTTGTGAAGCCCTGGTCCACAGTACCTTCTAGGGAATGAGCGTTTCACAACCTCTCGGAGCCAAAGGAGTATCTATCACCTAGGGCAGTGGGTAAGAACGTGGGTTTGAGAACGCGACTGGAATTTCTTTTCCTGGACAGTCACGGTAGGGTTGGGTGACAGTTCACCGAAGCTGGCCCCTCGGGGCCATCCCCTGCTAATGTCTGTGTTTGGGGGACCTTTAAACAGATTCAAGTAGCAGCTCAGCCTTGTGTGCGGTTAAAATGTTGCTGTGTGTGCTGCATATGGTCTGGTAGAAAGTGGGCACAGGGCAGGGGTTCTGGAAGCCACATTTGGTGCTAGGCCTCTAGATGGCCTGGGGCTGCGGAGGTGTTGTCCCTCAAAGGGGAGGAATTGAGTAGCTGTCCCCTGCTTCATCTGTCCCTCCCAGATGGTGGAGTGCCCCCTTGAGCACACCCGTGGGGGTCTGACCTCTCATCTGGGCAGTGAGCTCCCACAGCATGGGCTGTCTCTTACTCCTTGAATCCTCAGGACCCCCCATGCTGGTAGACTCGGGGCTCATTGGCCGAATGCGCGATTGCCAGGTGATTGTTCCACTGCCTTCTCTAGCCCCATCGTTAACTGATCATTAATAGATTGGGCATTTGGTGTGCTCATAACTAGTCGTCACTCTTCCTGTTGATCACTTTCAAGACTGGGCGGCTTTGCTGGTCTTGCTGTGTTTGGGGCTCCAGGCATATGCCCTTGGAGTGGAGGTCTCAAAATCACGTGTCTGCGGGGGCTAGGAGGCAGACAAAGAGAACTGCAGTGCCAAATGTGGGATGACAGGGAGTTGTGGGCACCATAAGAACAGAAGAGCCCAGGCACCGTAGGAAAGGGGCCACTGTGGGCAGAACCCATCTCTGCGACAGAAGTCAGGATCGTGGTTGCCCTGGGGTGTCATGACTAGGACTCAAGGTGTGCTTCCGGAATGCTGGAAATTTCCATATCTTGTGCTGAATATCTGCAACAGTGGTGACTGATCATTTGTGCAGAAGAGTCAATTCAGAAAAATTAGAGCATTTATGGGCCAGATTTATTTTGGTTCAATATGAAAATAGCTTTATTGAATCCCATAGGGCAGAGAATGCATATTGTTACCAACTTTATTGACCAGAAGGGTGTCTGTGGGAAACTTGGCGTATTTAAGAAGTAGCCACATGGAGACAGTGTTCTAGTCTTTCACTGTGAAATTTAATCCGGACCTGTCACGGGGAATGGGGCCGGCCGCTGCTCCTCCTTGCTGGTCTGTATATTTGGGTCTCGGCTTTGGTGTTTGTGAGCGACGGTCTCGCACCAGCAATGAATGTCCGTGTGGCTCAGTGTTTTGCAAAGGGGAGTGGGAATAGCAGACACTGTCCTTGGCCTCAGGGGCCTCAAGCTGTGTCACTAAGGGGAACATGGCAGGCTCACGTTCAGCATTCGTATTTTGTACATTTCCTTTGCATAGTCTAAAACCCGTGCAAGTGTTGGTTATTATTATGACTGTAAAGCTGTTCCCTTCCTAACTTTTGTAAGGCAGCTCGGAGGCAGACAGAGCTAGGATTGTACACCAGTGTGTCCACTCTTGAGCTCTGAAGACTTGGTCTGCCATGTAGCCTTGCCCGGGCCTTAGTTTTCCCATCTGGTAAATGGGAATAATTTTCAGTTACCTTGTAGGCTTGCTCTCAACGTGAATAAGAAGAAAATTGTGTAGAAAGCCTTTTGTGCAATGCCTGGCACAGAGCACACATGCAAAATGTAGTAGCTTTTATTATCCCTGTTGATTTAGTCATGTGTTAGGCACTCTGTATTCTAGCCAAGAGGTGAAACCTCCCCTTATTTTGAGAGCTTGACAATCTGTAAGTTCATAAATTGAATTCTGCCTGAAGGGGTGTGTGTGTGCGTGTGGTCGTGATTTTTAATTTTGAATTAGTTACTAACAACATTAAAACAACAGCATTTTTGCATAAAAATCTAGATTTCTGGCATTTCTGACGGGAGCTGGCAACGGTGGGTCCGTGTTCCCGACTGGCAGTTGCTGGTTGGTGCCGACGTACGGCCGCCCCTTTTGTTTACTTATGTTTTTATTTTAAAAATTCTTTGACGGAGGATTACGTGCCTACAACAAGATAAGCAGATCTTAAGTAGAAGTGGCAGACTCTCGCAGATGCGTCCCCCACGTGGACGAGGTGCGTTCCCGGGGCCTTGGCAGGCTCCCGCACGCCCCCTCCCAGGCAGGTCCTCCCGCTCCAGAAGCGACCACCGTCCCTACTTCACTCAGACTTCGGTCACACATCTGAGTTTTGCCTGAGGGCCTCCTCCTTTTAGATTTAGGCGAGCTTATGGCCTTCGGTTCTCCACAGGCCCCACTACTCCCTATTATCTCACATTTGACCCCCCTACTCATTTGCCCTCCATCCTGGCCCCTTTAGCCATTTGAGTGTGGGACCTTCATTCCAAGGACTGACAGCATTCTTAGAAACTAACTGAGGCCCAGAGTCGGGGAATGGGCTTATTGTAGGCCCTCTCCCTTGGTGACGGAGATCTGGGTGGTGGTCAGTCGGGCCAAGCCCTGCTTCTCCTGCCCCAGCATGAGGTGTGGGAGAGGCCAGGCCGGCCGTCATCCCTGGGACCCTAGCAGCCCAGCGCCAGGCTCTGCAATCACAGCCACCCAGAGCCTCCCTCGGGCTGATCGGCCTATGAGGGAGGGAGCCTTTTCTGGCCCATGCCTTCCTGGAGATACATCCCCCCCCAGGCAGGCAGGTAGTGGCGCTTCTTTTCTCTTTAAAGGCCGTGCTCCATTTGGAGAGGACCTGAGATGCCATTTGTGACAAGGGCCCTGCGTACCACCTTGATTGTCTCTGTTTCTGAAAGAAGGCTGTAATTTGGAAGCCAGTGAAAGCGAGGGAGGGAGGAAAGTAGAGGAGAGAGCTAGAGAGGCGGAGGAAGGAGAGAGAGAAAAACCCCCAGGGTGGCTGGGACCATGTCTGGGTATCCATTTGTGTCACTGGTCCTGTCTGCAGGGGATGCTGGCTTTTCCTGGCTTCTAATTAGGCAAGCTGTGGTGACAGAACTCTGCGCCAGACCTCTCTGCCCGTTGTACGGAGGCCTGAAGTTTCGTATTAGATGGGGATCTATGGATGGAATGCCACCAGCAAACCAGCCTATACTGGGCAGTGGTGTGGAAGGTCCTTGCGGACCCATCCTCCTTTATGTTTTAGGGTCTCACGTGCACTGTGGGGGAGGCCTTTCATTCAGCCATTCAGTCGGCCAGTGGTGAACACCACCAGTGTACCAGGCTCTACCTAGTTGCTGGGGATTCATGCCGAGAATACACGGCGGTGCTGGTCAGTAGAAATATAATGCGAGCCACAAATGCAAACCGCGGGTGTGGCTTGGAATTTTCTAGTAGCCACTTTAAAAAGTTACAAGAAATAGGTGACATTATTTTTGATAATCTATTTTATTTAACCCAGTTCATCTAAAATACTATCATTTCAACATATCAATATAACAAATTATTATTTGTTGTATATCACATTATTTTTTTGTACAAGTCTTTGGAATCTGGTGTGTACTTTGCATTTAGAGCCCATCTCAATTTGAACTGGGTACATTCCAAGTGTTCAGTGGCCACTTGTGGCTGGTGGCTACTGCACTGAACTGGGGGAGAAAGTCGAATAATAAAGACACACCCAAGGCATTGACAGATGGTCCTGGGCACTGCAGAGAAGACAGAAGGGGCAATTGACATGCTAGAGTGATTGGGGGAAGTCTCTCAGAGGATGGGAAGATGTGGTCATCCCCACGGACCTGAGCCCTGGCAGGCTGGGGGGAGGAGTGGAAAGGGGGGGGGTCCATGTGTCCACTGGCAGCCTCCCCCATCCCCCACAGCACGCCAAACCCCATACTTACTGAGCATGGGACACTATGTCCCCTCTCCATAGAAGACCCGAGTGGAGTGGGCCTGGATGGTTACTAATATTTTAGAAAAGCACTTTATCTCTGGGGTGTGTAGGGTTTGTTCTCTCCCCCCCACACACACATCTTCTCTGCATGCTTTCCATGAGAAAGATAAGGAGTAAATTCATTGCTGCCCATTGCTTTTTATGATGGAGAGTTTTCAACACAAGGAGGGTGTCAGCCTGGAAAGCTGCTGCCCTGTGGAGCATTAGGGATTGTGTCCTCTGGGGGGGAGGAGAGGGACTGGCCTATCCAAAGTAGGGGGGCTCGGATGCTATGGGGTCGGGGTGCTCTGCAGACCTGGAGGCTTGTCTCCTCTCCTGGACTTGGGGTGGGAGGAGGGCTGCGGGGGGGATCCCGGGGCTTGCTGTCTGGATTTCAGCTGTGATTGACCTGGGCCAGGGTGAACGGTCAGGTGCCTACAGCATCTAGACAGCTGATGTTACGAGACAGACTGGCTGGGCAGGTGCTGGGGCAAAGTGCCCATGCTCCCCCTGTCTGAAGGGGGTGCCACCGCTTCCATTCCCACCAGAGCTTGTCAAGCAGGAGGACAGGACAGGTATGGCCACAACTGACTTCCAAAAATTATCTAGAAGTGCAGATTTTTAAAAATGCAAAATTTTGTTATTTTAAATGTTAGCAACTAATTCAAACATTTAAAGACACCACGCAGCCATTCATTTATCAAATATTTATGGAGTCTTTACTGGGTGCCAGGCACTGTTCTAGGCCCCTGGGGCCCAGCAGTGGCTCCTGCCTTTGTGGACTGCATATTGTAGGGAGGACCCTTCAGCAAGCTGCCTGTGGCCTATGCATGAACAGTTTGTGTGACCTCTGTCGTAGACTTAGGGTGTCAGGACTGACAGTAATAACTAGAAACACTAAGCGTTTACCATGTGCCAGGCCCTGGTCTGAGTGCTTCACATAAAGTGCCTCCCTTGCTCCTGATAATGGCCTGTGAGATAAGCACTGCCGTTACCCCGACTTTACAGATGAGACACCGGAGGCACAGAGAGGTTAAGCACTTCACCCAAAGTCACATAGCAGGCAGGTGGTGGGGTAGAATTTGCACAAGGCAGTCTGACTCCTTCAGCTTCGGCCTGTTCTGGGCCTCACATTGCACTTAGAGAAGGCCAGAGCCAAATCCCCGACGATCTAGATGGACACCGAGCTCAGAAAGGACATGTGGCCCACCTCGGGTCTGCACAGAGGCAGTGACGGGGCTGCGCTCTCAGTCCAGCCTGTGTGTGTGTTCAGTGCTGTCCAGGCTTCACCTGTGAGTGCCCGCGCTTTGGGGAAGGACACTCAGGTGTCTACAGCATGCAGGCTTCTAAGAGAGTCAGGCCGGGCAGGGATTTAAGCATCCATGGGCATGACCCACAGAGCCTCTCACAGCTCAGGTCATCTGGCCCGACCAGGTTGCCCCCATCGGGGAGGGCCATGACTTCAGTGGTCTCTGCACTTGCCTGGACCTGGCAACCCCAGTCGGACCCCCAGCTCTCCCTGCCCGTAAAGCCAGGGGTCAAATGCAGTAAGTCTGGTGATTGAATCCCTGCCCACATTTTCCCTCTGCTGTTGGCCGGGCTGGCCCACGAGCTGCCCTCAGTGTTTCTGGCCAAGGGTTAGTCCTAGAATGATCTCGGTTTAGACGCTGCTCCCAGCCCGCGTAGCCTCACTGGGGGACCATGGGGAGACCTTGCAGCTCTGCTATATTGGTGTGTGCCCGGGAACCGCAAGGCAGAGAGTTACGTGCGAGTCGTGAAGCAAGACACCCCCAGTGTGTGTGTAAAGACTTCTGTCATGGTCCTTGTGAGGATTCAAGGGCTCTAATTCTCCGAGTGACAGTTTACTCATCTGTGACGTAGGGGGAAAATCCTTTAGGCCAGTCCACCGCACTCAGGAGGTAGGGGACTCTCGAGAGATGCGTGCAAATGTGTGGCAGAATGTATTGTGATACCTAGAAACTGCAATCAATCAATCAATCAATATTTATTTATTTATTAGTTATCCCTACGAATGAATGACTTAAACTATGTGGGATTTATAAGATCTGTGCGGATAGCTATTGAAATAACACGAAAATCTCTAAACCCAATAGCAGTATCTTCAAATAGTTGACTGACTTATGCCCACCCTATCAATTTGATACCCATCTTTTGGGGAGAGTGTACAAGTCAGCAAGTATTGATTAAGCACCTACTGTTTGCAGGACACACTGCAAGGCACACTCAAGTACAGACGTGGAGAAGGCATGGGCCCTTTCCTCCCATGGGCTCTCACCCTCGTTGGGAGTACCGTATCTGGGACAGCCGATTCTGGGTGTGTGGATGGGAGGGGTGGAAGGGGGGGCCTGCAGCGCCCTTTGGAAATTTTAGCATCCCATGCCTGACTCAGCCAAAGTGCTCCTTCTGTGCTCTTGCTCACTGACCCCAAAGCACTCCCTTTCGCCTGAAGTACGGTGTGACACCCGGGGGCTGAGTTCGCACGGGGAAAGCTGCACCCTAATGGGGGGACGGGAAGGGTATGGGGTGTAAAGAGTGGGAATTGCCGCAGGCTAGACTTGCCAGGTGGCTTGACCTGCCAAGCCGAGCCCGAGGGCTGTTGGAAACTGGAGCTCAGGCCGGAAGAAGGGAGCCCATGAATAATACAGCGGGAGGGAGGCTGTTAACTAGGTGACCTGGTTGCACCTGTGTGTTTCACAGCTTCCCCGGGGTGGGCCGTGGAGGGCCTGGGTGTCAGGGAGGGCAGAGGGAAATGGGAAGGGCCAGCTGCAGACCCAGCGTCTCTGTTTCCCTTTCATCTGTCCAGCTCAGAAGTGTTTTGTACTGACAGCGCCCTCTCGTCCTGACTTGGGCCCAGATGGCCTGGGCTGTGCGTGTGCGCGCGTCCTCACACACAGGTGTGCTGATGCTCTGCACCTGGACAGCCCGCAGCAGTGGCCGCACGTGGGGGTGGGCCGTGTCCTGTCCCCTGCCCCCAGGCCTGGTCTCCAGCGCTGTTTGCTGCACCGGGCGTCAGGCCTGGCCCCGTCTCCGACACAGATGTGCTGTGTCACCTTTGCCAGGGTGGCCCCCTCTCTGGCTCCTTCTGGTTGCCGTGGACACGAGATGGTTTTTGTCTCCCCGGGCTTTGGCCTCCAACAAGGGAAGTGCTGTTCCATGTAAATTGGGGGGCGGGTAACTCGGACTTTATCTTCGAGTGCTGTGGGGTCTGTCATTTTAAATGTTCATCACTGGACCTGGCTACAGCCACCCAGACCTGGCACAGGGGAGCCTCTGGACCCCCATACCTCCTAGGAAAACAAAGAACGTCTCTGGCAGGAGGAGGGCCTCTTCCAGACAGAGCAAAGGGCCCGTGCTTAAACTGCAGCAGGAGAGCTCAAAGGCAGATTCAAGAGGCAACTGGTTATTTGATGTGTCAGGTGAGGGGTGGAGCGTCTGAGACGGTAGAATTCCTTCCCAGAGGAGGCTGGCTTTGCCTCCAGGTGAACCATCCCTTCCAGAGCCCTGGAAGCAGAGGACCCTTGGCCAGTGCCTGGGAGGGGAACAGGGGCCCCCATCCTGTACCTTCTGTTTGTCCTGAGTGTGGTCAGCAGGGGTCTGATCTCTGAGGAGGGCCCAGGCCTTCCTCCACAAGATAGGGACGGAACTTGCCCCCAAAGCCACGCTTTGGCCCCAGCCGGCTTCCCCAGGCTCAGGAGCCCAGGACCAGAGGCCGGGCCTGCCTGCTGTTCCTTAGTTGTAGAACTGGGCCTTCAAGACGTTACACACCTCAGCCCTGTCCACACACACGTAGACGCATTTGCCAGCCTGGAAGAGCTGGGGAGCCTGTCTTCATTTGGGCTGCATCTTTGTGGTGTAACCGGGGCTCCGGGCACCAGCCTCATCGGTGGGCCCATTGCTGAAACAAGGGGAATGTTTCTGAGTCAAACTACCCAGGGTCGAACACTTGCTCTTCCAGTTCTTAGCTGTGTGGCCTTGGGCAACTTAATCAATCATTTTTTCTTTGTTTTTATCGTCCAGAAAATCAGGATAACAGCAGTACCTACTTGACAGGGTTACTGGAAGGACTAACTGAGATACTGCATGGAAAATCCTTAGAAAAAGTGCCGTATAGTAAAGGGTCAACAAATGCTATGATTAGGTATTATGATGCTGCTGTTATTCTCAGCTCCTACATTCTGGAAGCTCACAGTCTTTCAGGACACCTGGGGGTGCCAGGAGTAACTGTCATACTTATGAGAAAGGCTCTGTAGGTTCAAAGGAGATGGTGGAAGTGGGCAGTCTTGGAAGGCTTCATGGAGGAGGAGGCCCCCTTGCCCAGAGACTGTGGCTTCTCTCTGGGCCCACTGGCATGGTGCTCCCATGGTAGGAAGAGAGGCAGGGCAGCATAGTGGTGAGTAGCCCTGGCGGTGCCAAACCAACTGGGACTTTTTTAGTCAACTTTTTAATTGAAGTATTACACATACAGAAAAGCGTGCAAATCGTACAGCTTCAATTATTACAAAGTGACCACTCCCATGTAATTGCTACCCAAACCAAAAAAAAAAAAAATCTATCTATATACATATCTCAGAAGCCATCTCCCTGTCATTAGTCCCCAAATGCAACTCTTACCCTGACTTCTAATACCATACATTCATTTTGTCTATTTTGTCTGTGTAGTATGCAGGTAATCATGCAGTCTATTCTCTTTGTGGTGTTTTCTCTTATTCAACTTATTTGTGAGATTCGTCCCGTTGTGTATACTTACGCTCATTCATTCTCACTTCTCTGTAGTATTCCATTGTATGACTATCCCACAGTTTACCCATTCTGCTGTTGATGGACAATTGGGTTGCCTCCAATTTTGGGTTATTATAGGAAAGGCTGTTATGATTGTTGGTTATGTGTCTTTTGACGTACATATATGTGTATACAGTTTTGTTGGGCATCTTTGATTGTCCTTGTTACCAACGCAAACTTTGTAGTGTAATTCCTATAGCTTTATACATGTAGTCTTGATAATCTGGTGGTGTAAATCCTCCAGCTTTGCTCCTCTTCAACATTTTTGTTTACTTTTGGTTCTTTGCATTTCTGTATACATTTTAGAATTGGCTTTCAAAATTCCACAGAATCCCTGCTGAGATATGATTGAGACTGCATCAAAAATATGTAGGTCGATTTGAGGAGAATTGACATTTTTACAATATTGAGTTTTCTGATCCACAGACAAGATAAGCTCATCCATTTACCTGGGTCCTAATAAATTTCTTTTAAGAAGGCTTTTAGTTGTCTGTGTAGAGGCTTTACACTTCTTTTACTAGAATGATTTCTATGTGTTTTATGTTTTTTAATCCCATAACAAATGATATTTAAAGATTTTTTCATTTCTAGTTATTTATTTCTAGCATGTAGACATACAATTGATTTTTAAAGTATTGCCGTGAATCCAACAATCTTTGCTGAATTTACCTATTAGTTCTGATTGTTTATAGCATTTTTTATTTTTTAGCATATACAATCATATTTTCTAGAAATAACAATATTTTATCTTCCTTTCCAATACTTTTTTTTCTTGTCTTATTGCAATGGCTAGGACTTTCAGCACAATATTGAATAGAAGTGGTGATAGTGGGCATGTTTATTTTGATTGCTACATTGAGGAGAAAGTTTTCAATATTTCACCATTAAGTGTGATGTTTGCTGTAGGTTTTTTGTAGGTGTTATTTATCAAATTAGGGAAATTTCCTTCTATTCTTTTTTCCCCAAAATTGTGGTAAAATATTCTTGACATGAACTTTACCATTTTAATTATTTTTAAGTGTACAATTCACTGGTATTAAGTATGTTCATCATGTTGTACAACCATCATCACCATTTCCAAACTTTTTATCATCCCAAACAGTAACTCTGCAAACTCTGTGCCTTTTAAATAATAACTCTCCATTCCCTCCCTGTCCCAGACCCGGTAGCTTCTATTTTATTTTCTGTCTGTATGAATTTGCCTATTCTAGGTATCTCATATATGTAGAATCATACAATATTTATCCTTTTGTGTCTGGCTTATTTCACTTAACATAATGTTTCCAGAGTTCATCCATGTGGTAGCGTACGTCAGAGTTTCATTTCTTTTTAAGGCTGAATATTGTCCAATTGTATGTATATGTACACCGCGCTTCGTTTATCCACTCATCTGTTGACAGGCATTTAGAATGTTCCCACTCTGGTTACTGTGTATAATGTTGCTATCAACATTGGTGTACAAGTATCTGTTTGAGTCTCTCCCATCAATTCTTTTGAGTATATCAAAGAGTAGAATTCCTGGATTATAAGGTAATTCTGCATTTGAAATTTTTGAGGAACTGCCATACTCTTTTCTATAGCAGCTGCTTGATGATATGCTCCCCCCAGCACTGCACAGGAGTTAAAATTTCTCTGCATCTTTACCAACACTTGTGGTTTTTTTAAGATTGTATTTATTTATTTGAGAGAGAAGAGAGAGCACGTGCGCGCACGCACAAGCAAGGGAAACAGCAGGCAGAGGGAGAAGCAGGCTCCACGTTGAGCAAGAAGCTCGATGCAGGACTTGATCCCAGAACCCCGGGATCATGACCTGAGCGTAAGGCAGACACTTAACCGACTGAGCCCCCCAGGTGCCCCTTGTTTTTTTTATAATAGCTATCCTGATGAGTGTTAAGTGTTATCTGATCATGGTTTTGATTTGCATTTCCCCAACAGCTAGCGATGTAAGTATCTTTTCATGTGCTTATTGCACATTTGTGTATCTTCTCTGGAGAAATAGAAGTCCTTTGCTTATTTTTAAATCGGGTTGTTTGTGGTGTGGTGGCTATTGAGTTGTACGAGGTTTTTATGTGCTCTCAATCCATTGGCAGCTATGTGATTTACAAATATTTCCTCCCAATTCCATAGGTTGCCTTTTTCACTCTGTTTTTAGATGCACTAAAGTTTCTCAGTTTTGATGAGGTCTGATTTATCTTTTTTGTTGTTGCCCCGCTTTCAGTGTCACAGCCAAGAAATCATTGCCAAATCCAACGTCATGAAGATTTTCCCCTAAGAAGTTGATAGTTCTAGTTCTTATATTTAGGTCTTTGTGGTTTTTAGTTAATTTGTATATATGGTGTAAGGTAAGAGTCCAACTTGATTCTTTTGCATGTGAATATCCAGTTTTTCCTACACCATTTGTTGAAAAGATTGTCCTTTCCCCAGTTAAGAGTCTTGACACCCCTGTCAAAAATATATTAGCCATGTGCAGTGGCTGATTGCTAGGCTCTCAGTTCTGTTCCATTAGTCTGTATTCCTGTCCTTACAACACCAGTACCACACTGTTTTGATTACCAGAGCTTCATAGCAAGTTTTGAAATCAGGAAGTCTAAGTACTCCACTTTTGTTCTGCTTTTGCTTTCTTTCTTTCTTTCTCTCTCTTTCTTTCTTTCTTTCTTTCTTTCTTTCTTTCTTTCTTTCTTTTTCTTTCTTTGTTTCTCTTTCTTTCTTAATGCTTTGAGACTTTATTGACCTGCTACAGTACATCCTTAGTTTTTTTTTTTTTTTTAAGATTTTTAAATTTATTTATTCGACAGAGATAGAGACAGCCAGCAAGAGAGGGAACACAAGCAGGAGGAGTGGGAGAGGAAGAAGCAGGCTCATAGCGGAGGAGCCTGATGTGGGGCTCGATCCCATAACGCCGGGATCACGCCCTGAGCCGAAGGCAGACGCTTAACCGCTGTGCCACCCAGGTGCCCCCATCCTTAGTTTTTGATGTAGTGTTCCATGATTCATTGTTGGCACATAACACCCAGTGCTCCATGCAATATGTGCCCTCCTTAATACCCTTCACCGGGCCAGCCCATTCCCCCACCCCCCTCCCCTCTAAACCCTCAGTTTGTTTCCCAGAGTCCATAGTCTCTCATGGTTCATTTCCCCTTCTGTTTACCACGCCCCCCTTCATTCTTCCCTTCCTTCTCCTACCAATCTCCCTGCTATTTCTTATGTTCCACAAATGAGTGAAACCATTATGACAACTGTCTTTCTCTGCTTGACTTATTTCACTTAGCATAATCTCCTCCAGTCCCGTCCATGTTGATGCAAATGTTGGGTAATCATTCTTTCTAATGGCTGTGTTCTTCTTTTTCAAGATTGTTTTAGTTATTCAGGGACCTTTTGAGATTCCATATAAATCTCAGGATGGGTTTTCCTACTTCTTTTTTTTTTTTTTTTAAGATTTTATTTATTTATTTGACAGAGAGAGACAGCCAGCGAGGAGAGGGAACACAAGCAGGGGGAGTGGGAGAGGAAGAAGCAGGCTCCCAGCGGAGAAGCCCGATGTGGGGCTCAATCCCAGAACGCCGGGATCACGCCCTGAGCCAAAGGCGGACGCTCAACAACTGTGCCACCCAGGCGCCCCGGGTTTTTCTACTTCTGCAAAAAATTGCCATGGGATTTTTTGATAGGGATCACATTAAATGTATAGAATGCTTTGGGTGGTATCATATCTTAACAATATTAAGTCTTACAGTTCATGAACATGGAATGTCTTCCACCTATTTATGTCTTTTTTAACTTCTTCCAGCAACGTTTTGTAGTTTTCAGTGTACAAGTCATTTGTCTCCTTGGTTAAATTTATTCCTCTTTTATTCTTTTTGATGCTATTGTCAATGGAATTGTTTTCTTAAATTTCTCTTCAGATTACTTACTGCTAGTGTATAGAAATGCAACTTATTTTTGCATGTTTATTTTGGATCTTGCAACTTTGCTGAATTTATTCATTACCTCGAACAGCATTTTAATGAAATCTTTGGAGTTCTCTACATAAAGATCTTGTCATCTGTGAATGGAGATTACTCTTTCCTATCCAATTTGGAGTTGGAAATTTCTTGCCTAATCACTCTGACTAGAACTTTCAATAGTATGTTGAGTGGAAGTGGTAATAGCAGGCATCTTTGTTTTGTTCCTGATCATAAGTCTTCAGCCATTTAGTGTGATGTTAGCTGTGCGTTTTCCACAGACGGCCCCTTCCGTTCCTTTTTGCTCAGCATTTTGTCATAAATGTGCATGGCATTTTATCAAATGCATTTTTGCATCTATCGCGATGATCATACAAGTTTTCTCCTTTCT
Organism: Ailuropoda melanoleuca; assembly: GCF_002007445.2. Taxonomy (NCBI): domain Eukaryota; kingdom Metazoa; phylum Chordata; class Mammalia; order Carnivora; family Ursidae; genus Ailuropoda; species Ailuropoda melanoleuca. The sequence continues at coordinate 75,191,947 of NC_048223.1, forward strand.
TCTTTGTGGTGAATTATAGGGATTGTCTTTCAAAAGTTAACCAACCTTGCATTCCTGAAATAAATCCAACTTTGTTGTGTTGTATTATTCTTTTCATAATCCTTTAGCTGCTAATAGGAAAGCTACAACAGCATGTTATGATGACTATCTTTTGCATGGTATGTGTGAACTATTACTATTCTGCTTAAGATTTTTTTAAAATCTCTGTTCATGAAAGAGATCAATCTGTGATCTTCCTTTCTTATGATATCCTTGTCAGATTATGTCATGAAGTTATACTGGGCTCATAGTACAAATTGGAAACTGTTACTTCTTTTTTTGTTTTTCTGCAGGAGTATGGATAAGATTTGTGTAGGTTTTTATTTTTTTTTAACTTAAATGTTTTAGAAAAATTCAATAGAGAAGCCATGTGAACTTAGATTTCTTAGTGGGAAAGTTTTTGATTACAGCTTCAGTTTGGAAATAGGATTATTTATATTTCTATGTTTTTGTGTGTCAGTTTTGATAAATTATATTTTTGAGGATGTTATCCATTTTATATAAATGTTTGAATGAATTGACATAAAGATATTCATAGTATCTCTTTAATTGTCCTCTTATCTTTGTACTCTCTGTGCAATCTATAGTGATACTTTCTTCTCTCTTATTTTCTTTGGTACCTGGCTGATCACTAGATTCATCAATTTTGTTAGTCTTTTCAAAGAATTGCTTTTATATTTACTGATTTTTGTCTATTTAATTTTGTTTTTATTTCATCAATTTCTATTCTTATGAGATGAAAAAAAATTCTACTCACTTTATTTCTTAAAAAAATTTTTAAATTAGATACATAGATGATTGTTTTTAAGATTTTCTTCTTTTCTAAAATCTGAATTTAATGGTATACATTTTCCTCTATGCACAAAATTTATATGTCCCATGTTCATTATTGTATGGTTCAAAACATTTTCTAATTTCTGTTGTAGTTTCCTCTTTGATTTATGGGTTTTGGTCTGTTTTGTTTAGAACTGCATTGCTTCATTTCCAAACATTTGGGGATTTCCTCATTTTTTTTTTCATGGTTGTTTTTGAACCTAATCTGTTATGACCAGATAACATACTTTGAATTATTTCATTTCTTTGAAGCATATTAAAAGTTACTTTATGGCCCAGCATGGTGGATTTTGGTAAGCTTTCCATCGCCTCCCAAGAAGAGCATTTATTCTGTTACTGTGTGCAGTGTTTAATTTTGTCAATGAGGTCAGGTATGTAAATCATGTTGTCTAGATGTTGGTATCCTTACTGATTTGTTGTCTGCTTTTTCCATTGATTTTTGAGAAAGATGCATTGAAGTCTTCCATTATGATTGTGAATTTGTCTGTTTCTCTTTCTAGTTTTGTCAGTTTTTGCTTTATGTATTTTGAAGCTGTGTTATCAGGCAAGTAAAAATTTAGAATTAGTTTATCTTCCTACTTTCCTTATCTTCAGCTGCTTTCCTGGTGGATTTATCCTTCCATTATGTTGAAATGTCTGTCTTTGAAATATCTATCTTCATCTCTGGTAATCTTTGGTAGCTTTTTCCTTAAAGTGTTACTTGTCTGCTGTTAGAGTAGCTATGCTGGCTTTCTATCGATTGAGTTTGCACAGCCATAACTTCTTTTATCCTTTTGCTTTCAGTGCTTATGTGTCCTTATATTCAAGGTGTATCACTTATAAGCATAATGTAGTATTTTAAAATCTAGTCTGATTATCTTTGTCTTTTAAACATTTTATTTTATTTTTTTAAATATTTTATTTTTATCTGAGAGAGAACATGAGAGAGAGAGAGAGAGCAGGAGCAGGGGAGAGGAGTAGAGGGAGAAGGAGACTCCCCGCTGAGCAGTGAGCCCAACATGGGACTTGATCCCGGGACCCTGGGGTCATGACCTGAGCCCAAGGCAGACTCCTAAAGACTGAGCCACCCAGGCACCCCTATCTTTGTCTTTTAATTTGAATATTTACTTCATTTATACTTGATGTAATTACTGATATATTTTGGTTATGGCTACTATCTTAATAGTTGTTTTTTATTTGCCCACCTATCTATCTGCCCCTTTTTACTACTTTATTGCCTTCTTTATGGATTCCTTAGGTATTTTTTATTATTCAATTTTCCCCTCTATTAGTTTATATACACAGTCCTTTACTCTTCACGTAGCAGCTACTCTGGAGATTATAGCCTGCATCCTTAACTTAGTGCAGTCAGCTTTTTACTATCTCTCAGACAATGCTGGTCTTTAGAACACTAACTCCATTTACCCCCTTTCTTCCTTTTCTGTTAATGTTGCTATGAGTTTTAATTGTGCATATATTTTACATTCCACAAGACATTATTTTTTTTTCCTGTTAGTCAGTAGTCATTTGCTTACGTATTTACCCTTTTTGATGTTCTTTATTCTTCACTGTATTTCCTATTTTCCTTTGGAATAATTTTCCCATTAGCTACAGATCACTCCTCTTACTGTGAATATGTTGCTTAACTTTCTGTCTTTGTTCATCTGGAAATGTATATATTATACCATCACTTTTAGAGGGTATTTGTATTGAATATGAAATATTCTTGTCACATTTATAGATGTCAATCCATTCATTGTTTTCTGACTTCTATAGTTCTTTTTGAAAAGTCAGGTGTAAGTTTTATTAGCCCTTTTGAAACTAATATTTCTTCTCTCTGACTTATTTAAAAAATTTTTTTGCCTTTTGTTTTCAACAGTTTTATGCTGATTTATCCTCCTTTGTATTCGTAGCATTTATCTAATCTGTGACTTGATATGTTTAATCAGTTTCAGAAGATTGTTGGCCAATATCACTTCAACTATTGCTTCTACCGTATTCTCTCTCTCTCTTTTTTCTTTGGCAAATTACACATGTGCTAGATATTTTCACTGTATCTGATGTATCTCATAAACTATTTTAAAAATCTGTTCTCTGTGTGTATTTTTCTCTCACTTGTCTTTTCTTCAGCAGTGTCTAATTCCCTGTTGAACCCAACCATTAAGACCTTGATTTTCATTACTTTATTCATTTTTTGGCATTTCTTCTTCTTTATTTTATAGATTTGAATTCTCTGGTGAAATTATCCATATAGTCAACTGTTTTCTTGACTATATCGATCCCTATAAAATTTAAAGCCCATATTTGGTAACTCCAATATCTGGGTTACCTGTGGGCTTGTTTCTGTTCTCCGTTTTCTCTCTTGGTCCTGTCTATGGAATGGTTGGTAATGTTTTTATGAACATCGGTTGTTTTGCATGAAAACCTGCAGAGGCTCGGGTGCGGCTGCTTCCTTTCACAGAGGACTCACCTCATCCTCCGCAGGCAGCAGAGCAACCCGTCATCCGAATCTGGTCAGGACTGAGCCGACTCAGGCTGGATCGAAGTCTTTCTAATGCTTGCTTTACCTGTGGTTCATGGACACTTCTGGAGCACCTCTCCAGGGGTCTGTTAACCGAACCCTGGGTGTTAACTAAAGCCACTCCTTCTACACTCCATTTTTGTCTCCGCGATAACATGAGCTAAACACTCCATTCTACTGTTCAGCTGCTTTCTGCTTGGCTCCTTAGCTCCTTCTCTCCAAAGCTTAAGAAATAGCAAACACTTTGAGGGGAAAATTGGTACTGAGTGCTGAATTCACTTCTCGATGCCTCCCTTCTCTCTGGGATCTTGGATCCTTAAGTGCTGGCTGCCTTTTTCACCCCGAAGCCCAGTTTTTATTTCCCCAGACTCACAGGATGGCCAAAATTCTGCTGGCTTCTCCACTCTCATTTCTTGCCAATGCCCAGAGTGGAAAGGACGCTCTTAGAATGTTGGGCTTATCCCCAGGAATTTCCTTTGTCTCTGGACTTTTGCATCTCCGGTTCTGTCTGCCCTGATACCTCTCCTGTGCTTTCAGACTTTTTTGGGTCCAGATTTTCCAGTCACATTGGGATCATCGATCTGCTCCACTTTGTGCCTCACAGGACAAGGCGGAACGGTGCCCAATTGGGATTTGAATCCCTGTTGACTGTTTAATGGCTGAGCAATCTTGGGTTCATGACTTCTTTTAGTCTCCATCTCATCACCTGTGAAATGGGGGTAGTAATAATTGGCATCCTTTTTATCAGATGGTTGTGAGAATTAAATAAGCAGCACAATGCTTGCTGGATAGTATGTGCTCAATAAATGCCCGCTCTCACCATCATCACCACCATCATCTTTGTCCTTGTTGCTATTGTACCGTGAAGTGAGTAAAAACTCCGGGGAGGTGTCTTGGGGTCCACAGTATGACCTGAGGGCATTGAGGGTTAGTGTTCCTCTGCAGCGCCAGCATGGATTCAGCCACCCACCCTCTCCCCCTGCCCGCAGACGTGCCCACACTCTCCTCCACTTCCTCATCTTCTCCCCGAAGTATCAGAGCGAAGCTTGCTTCTTCGCAGGACTGGTTCTCGGGCGGCTGGTGCTGCTGGAATTGGCTCTCGGGAGAATGAAGTGAACTCGAGGGAGGATGAAAGTGAAGAGGCATCCCTGCTGCCCCCACCCTGCCCCTGCTGTGTGTCATCCTCAGCCCGTTAGAGTGCCCACCCCTGTGGCAGGTGGCATGAGAAGGGCACTGGGGACTGCGCCCTGGCCCTTTAAGATGAACATGCAGAGAACTTTTCCCCAGGGAGAGCCCCTAACCCATAGGAAGAAAGCATTGGAGGCCACCCAGATATGTAAAGCCATTTGAAGTTTTCTGTGGTTTTTAATTCTCCTAATGTTCCCCCCCAACATTCTATCATGAAAATTTCCAAACGGAGAAAAGTTAAAAGATTGTACAGTGAACACCTGTATCCCCACCAGCAGGATTCTTCAGTTTACATTTTGTAGCATTTCCTTTATCCTATGTCTGTCCTTCTATCCATTCCCCAAACACCCATCAGATCACTTTTGGGGGGATGCGTTTCAAAGTAAGCTGGGAGCGTTAGTTCACTTCACCTCTCAACACTTGAATATGTGTACCATTAAGTGGTCAACTCACATAATTTTCAAATCAAAAGTAGGGATCTGAAACTTTTAATTTAGGCACGAGAACAGCTTTCTAAGGGAAAGTGGACCACGAAGGGAAGAAGGTGGTGTCACCGTAGGAGTTTCACCCGGAGGACCCGGGACGGGGATGGTGAGGCTGACGGCCCCTCTCGCCGGCCGGGCTGCTGGGGTTGTCCCAGCCTCAGTTGGATGCCTTGCACCCAGCAGCTCAGCTCAGGCGCTCAAGAGGGGTTTGTTGAGTGAATGAATGACTTGCTTGGAAGGACAGCGTTGACGCTGTGTGGCTCTGGAGGCCAGAAGCCCAAACAGGGAGCAGAAGTTTCTAGGAGGCAACCTGGGGTCCATTAGAAGAAGTTTGTCTTTCTTTCTCTTTTTTGAAATACCAAATTATCTTGCAGTTTATTTCTTCAGATGTATTTTTGGGTCAGTCATATAGCGTGTGTAGAAAATTCAAAAGGCCCCAAACCTTTTAGTGAAACATATAGTGAAACATCTCTCTCCCACCTCGCCCCTCCAGCCACCTGGGTTTCCCTCCCAGAGGCTGTCACTTTCTGCTTTCTTAGTGTCCTCTCCAATAGTCCATGCGCGCATGTCGTACGATGACAATGGTACTACCAGTGTTAATAACATTTCTTGAGAGCTTACGGTATCTGAGCTTGCTTTCCAGGTATTTTACGTGCATTACATTTGCTCTTCACAACAACCCTGTAAAGGAGGTACTATTCTTATCTTCATTTCAGCGATGCAGGAAGCTGGGGCCCAGAGAGGTGAAGCATCTCAGACCAGCTCACACACCTCTCTGGGTGGTCATGGTGTGTCCTGCCCGTCTGGCTGCTCTCTTCACCTTCTCCTCTACTCCTTTCCGCATTTCTTGGTCCCAGCTTTAGCAAAAGTTCCCCCCAGTCCCCTGGCAGAAGTATACTTAACAGTGCACCAGACCGGCTGAGTAGGTGGTGAGCTCCCCGTCCCTGGGGGGCATTCAACTAAATGACTCCCAAAGGCTTCTCCACAAATAACGTTGTTATGTTTTCCCCCAGCTTTGGTTTTTGCCTACAACATCTGTCCGTCGCATCTCGTGTCTTTAGGGGTCACAGGTGCTCATCTTGCTCCCTTGAACCCCCAAAGAGGAGTCCTTTCAGCATCTTGTGAGGCAGGATGAGGTTTGCCCTCCCCAGCCTGTTGGCAGGAGGCGGTGGGGAGTCTCGGAATGGGCAGAAGGTGCTGCTCAGCCACAGGCAAGCCTGGGTCTGCCAGGACTGGCTCTCTGTGCGGTGTTCCTGGCGCTCTGCCCGCACCCGTGCTGAGCCCGACTCTCCCTCCCCACGCCCGGCCTGAGGACAACCTGTGTGCCTGGGGAGGGGGGTGGGGGGCATATAGGAAAGAGCTGAGTAAAATTCTTCACTAGGAACAAATCTCATTTTCAAGAAAGTCTTGACAAAATGAGGCATTAAATTACAATATTTCGGAGAGCATCGTAATTCTATTGCAGACAGCCCTTCATCATGGAATCTGAAAGCTGGGAAAATACAAAACTCATTAGATTAAAATAAACCACCTACTGCTCTGGAGAAAAGCTTATTTATCAATATCAATTTACTTATGATTACTCTGGCCTGCAATTTGTTATTTTTAAGAATTATGATTTGTGTATTGCTCATACAGATGTGAAATATCTTTTTCTTAAATTGAGTATTTTTAAAAAGATATCCTTGCCCTTAGTAAAGGTTAAAAAGTGGTCACTGGGGAAGGGTAGAGGGTGGTAGGGTCAAAATATAAATTGAAAGTGGCTGGGGTGGGGGATGGTGGGGAAGTGGGTGTGTGAGGGGCTGAATGGAAGCAGTGGTGGACAGAGTGACCTGCAGTCCCAGGATGCCTTCAGGCCTTTAGAAGGTGCTTTTGGTCCCATAAGAGGAAGGGCACCCTAGTTAACCAAGCGATCCAGATCCATAAGATAGAATGTATCCTGCATTGAGTAGTGAGCTTTCCATCACTAGGGGTAAACAAGTCCCAGTCAAAGTTCTATGCGGGAGGATGCTGTAGAGTAGAGCAGTCAGGTGAAGAGCAGCTGTAATCCAGTCTTGGTGCTCAGTGATGCTCTGAATTGCACACAGTGGATCTGGAAGGTAGGTCAGGGCGGGGCAGCCCCGTAGCATGTACGAGAGAGAGCCCTGGGCTGGGTGTTAAAGAACATTTATCTTGAGCTCCAGGTAGCCCTTGCTCTGTGGCGCCAGGGAAAGAGTTCCATTTCTGGAGAGTCTCCAGGGTTCAAATCCAGCTGTCCTCACTTTCTGCTGTGAGACCCTAGTCTCACAGTCAAATTACAGATTCTCCCTGAGTCCCAGTTTCTTCATCTGCAGAATGGGTCGGTTAGGCCCCTCACAGGTAGTGCTGGTGATTTATGAAATCAGAGAGCCTCGCACGTAGCGGGTATATTCAGTATGTGCCAATACTCTGCCTGCCTCCATCCTGGGGCCTCAGTTTCACTTTCTGCAAAATGGACAGCCTGCTGAGGTTCTCTGGGTTTCTTCTGGCTCTAGATTTCTGCCCCAGGTTTTCAGTGTGAGGAAGGAAGGTGGCTGAGGGAAGGAGCTAGACCCCTGGGGTCTCGAGGCTTCCACAGGCCTGTCCAGCAGCTCCCAGCACGTTGAACCTCCGTCATGGCTGCCTGCGCTGATGTGGGGGGTTATTTGCTCAAAGCACCAGCTGTAAGTACTCCACGTGCTTGCCTTGCCTTTGGGAGACTGGATCCCCATTTCGTAGGTGGGGAAGTGGAGGCCCAGAGAGAAGAGGAATAGCATGCCCCTCTGCTTTCCCCAGAGCCCCCACCCCTGACTCCTTTTCCTGCGGAGCTCTGTGGACTGGGGGGAGCAGAGGGAAAAGCCTTCAGAATTCTGGGGAGCGTTTGGCATCGGGACACCTCTGCTGTGGTCTCTGGGGGAGGAGTTGTGCTGTGGTCTTCTGCTGTCACTCCCTCCGGTCCTCCCTCGCTCCCTTCCCCTGCTTCCCTTATTTTTTCAGCGCCTCATAGTGAACCCCTCCTATGCTATGACAGCCACTGTGTTAGGCTCTGGAGCCACCAAGGCGAACAAGGCCCTGACTCCAGGGGAGTTCAGTGTCTGGTGAAGGAGACAGACGTGTGTGCACAAAGGAGTATCCGAGCAGGGAAATCTGTTTGTCAGGGGCACAGTGGTGTGGAGGAAGGCCTGCCAAAGCCCAGCAGATGAAATCAGAGAAGACTTCCCAGAGGAGGTGATGGCCAAGCTACTGTACAGGGAGGAGAAGGAACTGCTGTGCGCTTTGTGTCCGCCTGAAACTGGGGCTCAGGGACCACCAGACGGCCAACCGTGCATTGCACCTGGGGCTGAGTTTGAAACCACTTCTGCTCCAGGTTCCGGGCAAGTCATTTGCCCCTAGAGGAGGGAAAATGAATAGGATGGCCCTCCTTGGCTGGTGAGGAGCACATCTAGGCAGAGGTTAGCAGTGAGCAGGCAGAGAGAGAGCCGGCCAGCAGCTCCAGGACGGTGAGTTGGTTACCATGGGTGGTGTTTGCTGGGGACCGGGATCTGGGGAAGCAGGTAGGGCTGTGGTGGGAGGTGACAGCTTTGAGGCTCACCTAAACATCACACTCCTAGTGGGTCAGTCATACTGAGGTCCAAGCACTTTATGGTTTTAGGGTCATGCCTTTTAGCCTCCCTGTGATTCAGTTTCACTATCTGGAAAATGGGTGATGCACCCACCTCCAAGACGCTGATAGAGCCAGCCGATCTAGAAGGCTGCACAGCGCTGAGCTGGGAGGGGGTGGGCGGTGGTGTTTTCCGTTCTGCTCACGACCACCAGGTGTGTATCCGGGGTCTGCAGCCTGTGCTCTCAGGGCTTGCAGGTGTGTGTGTGTAGGGAGTGCGCAATGAGCATGATGGCGGCGACGTGCTCTGCGAGGGTTACCGGGCATCCCTGCTGCTACTGCGGTCCTTCGCACCTTGTGAATCGCGCAGAAGAGACAGGGACTGACAAGGGAGGAAGGCAGGGGGCCGTCTGACTCCGAGGACGCTCCCCTCGTGCTGGGCACACTTCTGGGCCCTCTCACTTCATCCTCCCACCATCCCTGCTGAGGAGGTGCCACTCTCATGGTTTGTACAGAGGGGAAACTGAGGCCGAGCAGGGATTTGAACCTAGATCTCTTGCTGCAGCCTCCTGATGGTTCCCGTATAGAACTGTCCCTCTCTGTCCACCTGGCGGGAGCCAGCTTCTTCACTGAGCTCTTAGTGGGGGGTCCAAAGCTCCTACCCCCCGGGCCCCACTGGGTCCCCCTTTCTCCCTTCGGGAGCTGTGATATTAATAAGCATAAAAACAATCGAACAGCATCTCACACAATTACATGGGGATGAAGTGGCTGTCACAGGCAATTTGGGAAAGATTTATCACTTAACTACAGAGAGAACTATCAGGTTGCTGCTACAGAGAGCACACCCCGCCCTCCCTGTTCCCTGAGGCAGGGATGCCCCTCCCATGGGTACCCCCTACCCGAGAGTGCCTCCTCCTGCCGGCTGGTGGGGTGGGGCTTGGGCCTCCCCTGCACCGCAGCCTTCTGCAGTTCGAACTAGAAGGGACCACACGTGTGGATTCATTCAGCCGTATAGTCGTCGGGTGTGGCCTGTGCACCTACTGTGTGCTGGCTTGGGGCGGGCCGGGAGGCGTTCCCAGCGCAGCCAGTGAAGCCGGCAGGTAAACATGGGCTCCCGCTGCCCCATGCCAAGCGCTTGAAAGCAGCATGGGTCACTTGTTAGGGATCCTAGGCAGGGATGGAGGGACCACTTCCCTGGGCCGGGGGTTGCCAGGGGCTGAAGGGAGGTGATGTTCGAGCCTCTTCCTGACAGGTGAGTCCCTGTCATGGCCACGGGGGACGAAGGACCTCTGCCCAAGCAAAGGCATGACGTGTGATGTCCTCAGTGGCATTTTGCAGATAAGGACACTGAGACTACCCGATGCCTTGTCCAGGGTCACCCAGCAATTTATGACTGCTCAGCGTCTAAGAACTCGCATTTGTGCCGAAGGACTCAGAGCAGAGGCTGAGTGCCGAAGGGGTGTCCGTGAGATACTGGGGAATGTCATGGAAGGCGTTCTGGGGAGAGTGAGGGTGGACGGGGAGGGAACCAGTCTGGCTGAAATCACAGTGGTAGAGAGAGGGAGATGGCGGGATGGGGGGAGAATGGGCTCCCCGGTCACTGAGGAGGCATGGGGACGAAGAGCCTGGGAAGGGCCTTTGCCTGGGTGTGGCCGGCCTGGGCTTGTCAGCCTGTGTGGGAGAGGCCACAGCAGGAAGTGGGCCCCTGCATGCGCTTTCTCTCACCTACCCCCCAACCCCAGCGCCCTAGGCTAAGGAGGCAGCTCGCTGTTCAGCTGGTAGGCCCGGACTCTGCCGCCGATCCCCTGTTCCGCCCCCAGCATCAGCTTGATCCTCCCAGTGCTGTTTCCTCATCTATGAAATGGGCGTAACACCTGCTTGTCCCAGTTCGCAGCACCTACGGAAAGCCTTTCCAGAGTTCAAGTCACCAGAGCTGTTCTCCTGGCAGCTGCCTGGAGTCCGGGGCTTATGCCTCAGGACACAGAATGGAAACTTCCGGGTGAAGGCTGTCCAGTATTCTGGACTCCTTTGGGGCAGGTTTTGGGGTGCAGGCGGGTGAGAGTGGCATAAGCAAAAGGAGAGAAGAGTAGGGACTCAGCATAGATGTGAACCCCCCCATCTGTCTGGTGGTGTCTTGGCCTCCCTCTCACCCCTCAGCCTTGGGGGTACCAGGGAATTAACCGGTGGAGATCAAACAGGCAGCCACCAGGAGTGGCCTTGGTCCTATCCACAGTTCCCTTGACTACCGGCATGGCTCCCGAGTAAATGGTCTTGACGTATTTTTTTTTTGGAAGGGGACGAGTAGGGTGGACAGCATTAGAGAGGCAGAGAACAGCGGAGGTGGGAACGCCAGTAAACCCAAATGCACCTTGCCCTGTACAGAAGGGGGGCCACGACTTTCCGAAGGCCGTGCAGCAGGTGAATGGCGAAGACAGGCTCATGCCCTGGGGTCTCTGTTTCCATCTCTGGTTCTTGGCCTGAAGGTCTGAAGAGAAGGAAGGCAGCCTCTGCGGCGCTCGGTTTCCTTAGGAAAGTGCTCCGCCTGGCCCAGGACGGGCTCACCGTGAAGAATGGGCTTCAAGGTGCGGCTGCCAGGCTCGTTCGGGGTGGGGCGCAGGGCGGAGGGAGGTGAGCAGAGGGCTGAACGGGACAGGCTAACTCGCTTAATTCCCATAAGCTTCAGTTTCTATACTAGCTTTATTTATTGACTTCTGAATTTACTTTAAAATTTTGAAACATCTTTATTGAGCTAGAATTCACATAAAATACAACTTACCCATGTAAAGCGTACAATGCAATGGTTATTAGTATATTCATGGCAGAGTGCAACGGCAGGCGGGGTCTATTTTGGAACATTTTCATCCTCACAGAAAGACACCCCATACCCTATCAACCCTTTATTCTTCGGTCCCCCCCCAATCCTAAGCATCGTCTAATTTACATTTGTCTGTAGATTTTCCTTTTCTGGACATTTCATATAAAGGGACTCACATGTGGTCTTTTGTGACCGGCTTCTTGGACTTTGCACGTTTTTAAGGTTTATCTGTGTTGTAGCACGTGTCAGGATTTCATTTTCATGCCTGAGTAACATCCCGTTGCATGGACGTACTGTGATTTGTTTATTCGTTTGTCCATTGAGGGACATTTGGGCTGTGTCCCCTCATGCTGTTATGCATAACACTGCGTGAACATTCACGGGCAAGTTTCCGTGTGGACGTAGGTCTTCATTTCTCTTAGGTATGTACCTAGAAGTGCCGGGTCACATGCTAACTCTGTGTCGTCGTTTGAGGGAGAGCCAGATCGTTTTAAAGTGGCCGCAACACTGTATATTCCCATCAGCAATGCAGGAAGGTTCGGTTTCTCCACATCCCCTCCAACACTGTCCTCATCTGTCTGATTATAGCAACACTTGTGAGTGCGAAGGAATATCTCACTGTGGTTTTGATTTGCGTTTGCCTCACGGCTAATGATGTGTGGAGCGTCTTTTCATGTGCTCCTTGGCTGTTTGCACATTTTCCTGTTCAGATCCTTTGCTCATTTTCTAGTTGTCTCTTTCGATTGCACCGTAAAAGTTTCTTTTATGTTCTAGGTAAGTCCCTTATTAGATGTATGATTTGCAAATATTCTCTCCCATTCCATGGGTTGTCTTTTCACTTTCTTGATAGTGTCCTTTGCAGCAAAAAAAAAAATTATTTTGATGAAGTCCAGCTGAATCTATTTTTTCTTCTGTTGCTTGTGTTTTCGGTGTCCTGAGAAACCATTGACTAATCCGAGGTCATGAAGATTTACATCTGTTTTTCTTCGAAGAGTTCTTTTAAGTTTTAGCTCTTCCATTAAGGTCTTTGATCTATTTTGAGTTAACTTTTGTATATGGAGTGAGGAAAGGTCCAACTTTATTCTTCTGCCTGTGGCTATCCAGTTGTCCCAGTACCGTTTGTTAAAATAAGACTGATTTTCCCCAGTTGAGTGGTCTGTGTCCTTGTTGAAAATCAGTTGACCATAGACACGTGGTTTGGTTTCCGAACTCTCAGTTCTGTTCCATTGATCTATGTATCTATCTGTATGCCAGGACCTTACTATCTGGGTTACTAGTTTGTTTATAAATGGCATGTTTGCTACTTTGTTTAAATGTTATCTGTTGGGGTGCCTGGGTGGCACAGCGGTTGGGCGTCTGCCTTCAGCTCAGGGCGTGATCCCGGCATTATGGGATCGAGCCCCACATCAGGCTCTTCCGCTGTGAGCCTGCTTCTTCCCTCTCCCGCTCCCCCTGCTTGTGTTCCCTCTCTCGCTGGCTGTCTCTATCTCTGTCAAATAAATAAATAAAATCTCAAAAAAAAAATGTTATCTGTTACTCAATGCACACAGCTTGGAAAATACAGAACACCAAGGATAACAAAATCACCCGTAATCTCTGTGTTTGGAGATATGATAAAGATATCAGTATGTTGCTATATGTTTTCTGTATAGATATATACATATATAATTTATGTTTTTTTCTAACACGGGAACACACTATGCACAGTCTTGTAGCTTGTGTTTTCTGTTAACAATTTGTCATGAACATTTTCCTTGTCAATAAATACTCTCTGAAAATAATTTTCCATGGCTGCCTCACAGCACGCCATGAATGGCAAGATTTCATTCTTTTTGATGGCTGAGTAATATTCCATTGTGTGTATACGCTGTATCTTTATCCATTCATCTATCAGTGGACGTTAGGCTGCTTCCTTTCATGTCTTGACTATTGTAAATAATGCTGCAATAAACATAGGGGTGCATATGTCTTTTTGAATTAGTGTTTTCATTTTCTTCAAGTAAATACCCAGAAGTGGAATTACTGGATCGTATGGTGTTTCTATTTTTAATTTCTTGAGGAAACTCCATACTGTTTTCCATAGTGGCTGTACCAAGTTACATTTCCACTGTGTGTAAGAATTCCCTTTTCTCTGGGGCACCTGGGTGGTTCAGTTGGTTAAATGTCTGCCTTCGGCTCAGGTCATGATCTCTGAGTCCTGGGCTCAAGCCCCACATCAAACTTCCTGCTCAGCCTGTCTCTTTTCTCTTTCTTTCTCCCTCTGTGCTCTCTCTTTCTCTCAAATAAATAAATAAAATCTTAAAAAAAAAAAAAGAATTTCCTTTTCTCTACATCCTCACCAGTACTTGTTATTTCTAGTCTTTTTGATACTAGCCATTCTGACAGCTGTTAGGGGTATCTCATTGTGGTTTTGATTTGCATTTCCCTGATGATCAGTGACGTTGAGCGTCTATTTGTCTGTTAGCCATGTATGCCTTCTTTGGGAAAATGTCTATTCAAGTCCTCTGCCCATTTTTAATCAGATTATTTGTTTTTCCAATGTTGAGTTGTGTGAGTTCTTTACGTATTTTGGATATAATCCCCTTATTGGATCTTCTCCCATTCAGTAGTTTGCCTTTTTGTTTTGTTGATGGTTTCCTTCCTGTGCAAAAGTTTTTAAGCTTGATATAGCCCCAATTGTTTATTTTTGCTTTTGTTTCCCTTGCCTTAGGAGACCTATCTAGAAAAATATTGATAAGGCTGATGTTCGAGTTTACTGCCTGTGTTTTCTTTTAGGAGTTTTATGGCTTTCGGTCTTACATTTAGGTCTTTAATCTATTTTGAGTTGATTTTGTTTATGGTGTAAGAAAGTGGTCCAGTTTCAGGGCAACTGGGTGGCTCAGTTGGTTAAGCGTCTGCCTTCGGCTCAGGAAATGATCTCCAAGCCCTGGGATTGAGCTCCATGTCGGGCTCCCAGCTCAGCAGGGAGTCTGCTTCTCCCTCTCCTGCCTCTCCCCTTGCTTGTGCACTCTCTCTCTCTCAAATGAATAAATAAAATCATAAAAAAAGAAAGTGGTCCAGTTTCATTTTTTGGCATGTGACTGTTTTCCCAGAACCATTTGTTGAAGAGCCTCTGTTTTTTTTCCCCATTGTATATTGTTACCTCCTTTGTCATAAATTAACTGACCATATAGCTGTGGTTTTTTTCCTGGGCTCTGCATTCTGTTCCATTGGTATATGTGTCTGCTTTTGTGCAGTGCCACACTGTTTTGTTTCCTTTGTAGTACAGTTTGACATCTGATCCCTCCAGTTTTGTTGTTCTTTCTCAGTATTGCTTTAGCAGTTTGGGGTCTTTTGTGGTTCCATATAAATTTCAGGATTCTTTGTTCTGTGAAAAATACTACTGATACTTTGATAAGGATTACATCGAATCTGTAGATTGCTTTGGGTAGTATGGACATTTCAACAACATTAATTCTTCTAATATTTGACCATTGTATATCTTTCCATTTATTTGTGTTGTCGTTAATGTCTTTCATCAGTTTCTTTCACCTCTTGGTTAAATTTATTCCCAGATATTTTATTGTTTTTGATGTAGTTGTGGATGGGATTGTTTTCTTAATTTCTCTTTCTGCTAGTATATAGAAATGCAACAGATTTCTGTATATCGATCTTGTATCCCACCACTTTCCTAACTTCATTTATTAGTTCTAATAGTTTTTTTGGCAGAGTCTTTAGGGTTTTCTTTATATAGTGTCATGTCATCTGCAAATAGTGATAGTTTTACTTCTTCCTCACCAATTTGGATGCCTTTTATTTCTTTTTCTTCTTTGATGCTATGGCTAGGACTTCCAGTACTATGTTGAATAAATGTGAAGAGAATGACATCCTTGTATTGTCCCTGATCTTAGAGCAATAGCTTGCAGCTTTTTACCATTGGGCATGATGTTTGCTGTGGGCTTGTCATGTATAGCCTTTATTATTTTGAGGTATGTTCCCTCTACACCCACTGTGTTGTGAGTTTTTATTATGAATGGATGTTGAATCTTGTCAGATGCTTTTTCTGAATCTATTGAAACAATCATATGACTTTTATCCTTCATCTTGTTAATGTGCTGAATCACATTGATTGTTTTGTGGGTATTGAACTACCCTTGCATCCCTGGAATAAATCCCACTTGATCAGGGTGAATGATCCTTTAAAGTATTGTTGAATTTGATTTGCTAATACTTTGATGAGGATTTTTGCAAGTGTGTTCATCAGGGCTATTAGTCTGTAACTTTCTTTTCTTTTTCTTTTCTTTTCTTTTTTCTTTTCTTTTCTTTCCTCTTTCTTTCTTTCTTTCTTTCTTTCTTTCTTTCTTTCTTTCTTTCTTTCTTTCTTTCTCTTTCCTTTCTTTCTCTTTCCTTTCTTTCTTCTCCCCTCCCCTCCCCTCCCCTCCCCTCCCCTCTCCTCTCCTCTCCTTTCCTTTCCTTGTCTTTGCCTAGTTTGGTATCAGGGTGATGCTGGCCTTGCAGAATAAATTTCAGAGTGTTCCTTTTGCTTCCATTTTTTGAAATAGTTTAAGAAGGATAGGTATGAGCTCTTCTTTAAATGTTTGGTAAATTCACCTGTGAAGCCATCTGGTCCTGGACATTTGTTTGTTGAGAGCTTTTTGATTACTGATTCAACTTCATTACTAGAAATCAGTCTATTCAGATTTTTTATTTCTTTCTGATTCAGTCATGGAAGATTATATGTTTCTAGGAATTTATCTATTTCTTCTAGGTTGTCTAATTTGTTGGCATATAATTTTTCGTAGTAGTCTGTTATACTCCTTTGGCCTTCCTTTGGTGTCAGTTAACTTCTCTCTCATTTCTAACATAATTTATTTGAGTCCTCTCTCTTTTTTTTCTCCATGAGTCTGGCTAAAGGTTATCTTTTCAAAGAACCAGCTCTTAGTTTCATTAGTCTTTCTATGTTTTTTTTAATTTTAATTTTATTTTTTTAAAGATTTTATTTATTTATTTGACAGAGATAGAGACAGCCAGCGGGAGAGGAAACACAAGCATGGGGAGTGGGAGAGGAAGAAGCAGGCTCATAGCAGAAGAGCCTGATGTGGCTTGATCCCATAATGCCGGGATCACACCCTGAGCCGAAGGCAGACGCTTAACCGCTGTGCCACCCAGGTGCTCCCTATGTTTTTTTTTTTTTTAATCTCTATTTCATTTGTTTCCATTCTGAATTTAATGGGTTTTTTTTCCTTCTACTAACTTTGGACTTTGTTTGGTCTCCTTTTTCTAGTTTCTTTATGTGTAAAGTTAGATAATTGAGATTTTTCTTGTGTCTTGAGGTTGGCCTGTACTGCTATAAACTTCCCTCTCAGAACTGCTTTTGCTGTGTCCCATAGATCTGAGGACATTGTGGTTCCACTTTCATTTGTGTCAAAGTATTTTCTGAATTCCTCTTTGACTTCTTTATTGACCCATTGGTTTTTTAGTAGCATGTGTTTGAACCTCCATGTGTTTGTGTTCTTTTCTTTTTTTTTTTTTTTTGTAATTGATTCTACTTTCATAGCACTGTGGTCAGAAAAGATGCTTGATATGATGTCAGTCTTATCAAATGTATTGAGACTTATTTTGTGGCCTAACATGATATATCTTGGAGAACATTCCACATGCACTTGAATATATATTCTGCTGTTTGGGGATGGAATGTTCTGCATGCATCTGTTAAGTCCCTCTGGACTAATGTGCCATCTGAGACCATTGTTTCCTTATTGATTTTCTGTCTGGATGATCTGACTATTGATGTAAGTGGGGTGTTAAATCCCCTGCTATTATTGTATTACTGTCACTTTCTCCCTTTTTATACACATTCTGTAGGCACTATAGTTTTTACGACCATCCTCCACATTTTATGGATATGATGTCATGTTTTGTGTTTTTTTTTTTTTTAAATTTTGGGTCTCCCTTAATTATTGTAGATGTAATTGGTTTTTATTACTTTTGTCTTTTAACCTTCCTACTAGTTTTATGAGTGATTCAAATGTATACCTTTAGTATATATTTGCTTTTGTCAGTGGACTTTTTTCTTCTCATAATCTTCTTACGTTTAATTACGGCCTTTTCTGCCTAAGGAAGTTCCTTTCACATGACTTGTAAGGCCGATATAGTGAATTTGGTGAGCTCCTTTAACTTCTGCTTGTCTGGGAAACTCTCTCTCTCCTTTAGTTCTGGATGTCAACCTTGCCAAGTAGAGTACAACAAAGTACAAAGAGTAATGTTTGTTGTAGGTTTTTCCTTCCAGCACTTTGAATATATCCTGCCACTCTCTTCTGGCCTGCAGAGTTTCTGCTGAAAAATTCTCTGATAGCCCAATGGGGTTTTACCTGTATATAATTATTTGCTTTTCTCTTGCTGCTTTTAAGATTCCCTCTATCTTTAATTTTTGTCATTTTAAATAATTACGTGTCTGGGTGTGGACCTCCTTGGGTTCATCTGGTATGGAATTCCCTGTGATTCTCGAACCTGGGTGTCTGTTTCCTTCCCCAGGTTAGGCAAGTTTTCCGCTATTATTTCTTCAGTTTTGTCCCATTCCCTCTCTTCTTCTTCTTCTGGGACCCCTATAATGCAATTGTTAGTATGCTTGATGTTGTCACAGAGGGTCTTAATCTATCCTCATTAAGAAAGGCTTTGTTGCTGTTGTTCAGCATGGCCACTCTTCACCACCTGTCTTCCAGATTGCTGATCTGTTCTTCTGTATTCTATAATCTGCTATTGATTCCCTCTAGTGTATTTTTCATTTGGGCTACTGTTTTCTTTAGCTTTGATTGGTTCTTTTCTGTATTCTCTATCCGTTTGTTGAACTTCTCACGGAGCTCTTCCACCCTTCTCTCAAGTGCAGTGAGCATCTTTTTTTTTTTTTTTTAAAGATTTTATTTATTTATGTGACAGAGAGACAGCCAGCGAGAGAGGGAACACAGCAGGGGGAGTGGGAGAGGAAGAAGCAGGCTCCCAGTGGAGGAGCCCGATGTGGGACTCGATCCCGGAACGCCGGGATCACGCCCTGAGCCAAAGGCAGACGCTTAACCGCTGTGCCACCCAGGCGCCCCCAGTGAGCATCTTTATGATCATGACTTTGAACAGTTTATCAGGTAGATTGCTTATCTCCATTTTATTTATTTCTTTTTCTGAGGTCTTATCTTGTTCTTTCATTTGGAACATATTTCCCTGTCTCCTCATTTTATCTGACTCCATGTGTTTGTTTCCATGCATTAGGTAGGCCAGCTACATAGCCTCGTGCTGAAAGTAGGGGCCTGATGTAGAAGTCTTGGGGGGCCCAGTAGCACAGCCTCCCCTGCTTTCTGCAACCAGGTGTCCCAGGGGTGTCCTCTCTGTGGACAGCACGCACCCTCCTGCTGTGCCTGGGCCTTGACTGCCATGGGCAGGCCTGACCCTTGGCTCGGCTGTCGGCAATGACTTGGTGCCTCTACTGTGGGTGCGTGGGGGGCAGGGCTGGCTGCCCGCGTGGTTGGTGGAGAGACCCTGCTATCACCGATTATGAGTTGCCCATTTTTACTGTTATAAACAGTGTTCTGTAACCATCCTCAAAACAGATCTCTGTGCCATAATTCTGGTGATTTCCTTTGGGAAAATTCCTGTTAGTGGAATTGCTAAGTCAAAAGGTATGAACGCTTCCAAGGCTATAGTTTTATTGTGCCAAAAGGCCTCCCACAAAGTTGTACCACTTATGCTAGAGGAGATTTCCACAAAAAATTGCTATGTGGAATAGTCTGAGTCAAAAGCAGAAGGATTCGCTGTTTTTGCCTTTTAGGGCCTCTTCCTGTTTTCATGTTCCAGTTTTTACATCAGAGGCTTGAGCAATGTGCACAGAGGTTGTCAAAGGGAGCCCACCCTGCCAGAACCTTCCTCCACCTTCTCCCCTTGGCTATCACCTGGCTACGCATCTGGGTCCCCCACCCACCTGTAACCTTAATGGTGTGGGGGAGACGACCAACCAGCACACTGCTCTGCAGCTATGAAATTATTGAGAGGTATGGAAGGCAAGAAGAGGGTAGAGTGAGAAAAAAAACAAGGACCAACTGTAACAGGTGGTTAGGGAAGGCCTCTGCCAGCAGGGGACAATTAGGGCAACATATGGCAAAATAGGGTGTGTGGCGTGTGGGGGAATTTTGCATGTGGCGGCTGGGCTGATTTGCCGCTGGTGGCCCCCATAAGTTTCTTCTGATTGGGCTGCCCCTGCTGTGATAGGTGTCGGCTCTACATATGGCTTATTAATTTTTTTTGAGTAGTAATATGAGAGGAATGGTGACCTTTTATTTTATTTATTTTATGTTACATATTTTTCCTGTGGCAGGATTTACAAAATGTAAATTTTACCATTTTAATCATTTTTAGCATTTTTTTCCGGCAGCAAAATATGTGTAACAGAATGTACCATTTTAGCCATTTTTAAGTGGTGTCAAGTACACTCACACTGTTGTGCAACCATCTCCACCATCCATCTCCAGAACTTTTCGTCACCCCGAACTGAGGCTCTGCACCTGTTGAACAATAACTCCTCCTTTCTCCCTCCCCACCCCCAGCCTCTGGTAACCACCATTCAACTTTCTGTCTCTGTGAATCTAGCTACGTCACATAAAAGGAACCATACAGTATTTGTCCTTTGGCCACTGGCGTATCTCTCTCAGCATAGCATCTTCAGGGTTTATCCATGTCGTAGCACATGTCACAATTTCATTTCTGAATAATATTCCATTGTATGTATAGACCACATTTTGTGTATCCGTTCAGCCATTGATGGACGTGTGGGTTGTTTCCACCTTTGGCTTTTGTGAATAATGCCGCAGTGAACATTGCTGTACACATATTTGTTCAAGTACCCGTTTTCGGTTCTTGCGCATATATGCCAGCAGTGGAATTTCTGGATCATATGGTAATTCTGTGCTTAATTTCTTGAAGAATCACCAGACTGTTTTTCCACAATGGCTGCAACATTTTATGTTCCCACGAGCAATACACAGGGTTCCAGTTTTTCTCCAACACTTATTTTATGTTTTCTTTTTTTTTAAATGATAGCCATCCCAGTGAGTGAGAAGTCGTCTCTCATTGTGATTTTTTATCTGCATTTCTCTAATGACTAGTGATGTTGAGCATTGTTTCATGTGCTCCTTGGCCATTTGGATATTTTCTTTGGAGAAATATGTATTTAAATCCTTTGCTTATTTTTGAATCAAATCTTTTGTTGTGCTGTTGAGTTTTAAGAGTTCTTTATTTACGGGCGCCTGGGTGGCACAGCGGTTAAGCGTATGCCTTCGGCTCAGGGCGTGATCCCGGCGTTCTGGGATCGAGCCCCACATCAGGCTCCTCCACTGGAAGCCTGCTTCTTCCTCTCCCACTCCCCCTGCTGGTGTTCCCTCTCTCGCTGGCTGTCTCTCTCTGTCAAATAAATAAATAAATAAATAAAATCTTAAAAAAAAAAAGAGGGTAACGAGGGAAAGTGCCACTTACTGGATATATGAAATCTATTTGTGAACTGAATTAAAAAGAAAAGAGTGTATCAATGGAGGTGAATTTACTGAGGTGGGAAAGGTGAGAATGGGAACCTATTTGGGGGAAAAAATCCGGGCACTGCTGAATATATTAAAAGCTGTTCAGATGTCCCCTCCTGCCCTTTCCCTCCCCCTCTGCTCTATTCCTTCCTGTCGCCTTGCTTGCTGGGACGGAAGGTGCTGCCTCTCGCCCTGCTGAGTGCACTCTCTGCTCCTGTGTGCCCTGGCTGGGGGACAAACCCAGGAGGAGATATTAAGTGGGCAAATGGCTCATGGGATAAAGTGGACTCTACTTGCAAGATGCTGAGGGTCTTCTGGGAGAAGAAGGCTGTGTACAGTCTCTCCCCCCACAGCTGGAATAGCTGCCTCCAAAAATGTACCAAAGACAAGGGGAGCTGAGGATCCAAGTTCTAGCAGGGATGCAGGATGACTTCATGAAAAAAGTAGTATGAGGGCTGTGCCTTGAAGGAGGGGCTGCATGTGCAAGATGGACCCAGGGGGTGCTGCAGGCAGAGAGAACAGCCTGGCCGAGGCACATAGGGACAGTACAGGGTGTGGTGACCGGCAGCGTCCCCACTGAGGGAGAGGGCGCAGAGCGGGGGGGAGAGGAGGAAGCCGACCTTGATCAACCCCGTCCTAACTCCCTGATGGGGCTGGGAGATCTGAGCATGAGGAGCCTCAGCTGACTTTTCTAGAACTTGAAAACATAGCGAGTGCCCAGTTTTGGTAACGGTATGGGGGAAACTGGCCCTTTTCTCAGAGCTGGGGGGAGTGCAACTTGGTGCCCCCTCTTTGGAGAGCAGTTTGTCAGCAGCTATAAAAACTTGAGAATTTCCTTCTTCATACCATGTATCTAGATACAGGAACAAGGATAGTCATTGCATCTTCATGTTGTCGAAGTGAAAAGTTAAAAACCACCTCAATGTCCATCAGCGGGGATTAAGTTTTTCCCCCACCCCTTATAGGATATCCCCAGCTGCTAAAAAGAGCAAGCCCTGTGTCTTCTGAAACAGAACAGTCTTCCGGATAGAGTGTCATGTGACAGAATGGAACAGGGTAGTGTGGACACTGCTTAGATTTTTTTTTAAGAAAGGGAGAGACCTGTGTGCTGTATCCTTGTATATACAGGTAGCACTTCAGGGACACTCCCTCCAGGGTGGCCTCCGGGAAGTTGTGGGCTTGGGTAGAGGGGAGGCTCACTTCCTGCTACACGCCCTTTTCTACAGTTATGGACCACGTCTGTGTATTACTTCCAAAGTGAAGAGACTAAAATATATTGCCTACTGAATAATTTTTTTAAAGTATAGGTCAAGGGGACTCAGAGATACTGGGTCTCAGTCCCGCCCCTCTCAGTCCTGCCTGGCTCCCTGCCCATCCCTGGGCCTCAGTCAGTGGGAACTCTGGGGAGGGATGGGGGGGGCATGAACAGAATGGCCCCAGGTGGTATTTTCCTTCCTTACAGGAAAAGTCCATCTTAGGGACCTTCTATCACAGCAGCCTCCCTGCCAGTGGCCTGGATAAGGTGGGCTCTGAAGCGTGGCCATCAGTAGCTGACAGTGGCTTGTCCATTAGTGACCCTAATGGTGTCGTCTGTAGGCGCCTCCTTGCACGCACGAACCCCTCCGTGTGTAGTGGTGGTGAATAATCCCCAAATTGTATTTGATTTCTGCTGTGTATTTCTGTATTTCTATTCAAAGTTGAGTGCATCTGATTTTATGGGAATTCATAACAGTTCAAACTAAATTGTGGCACCCTGCTGTGAAAATCTCTCGCTCGCTCCTGAGAAACTGAAAAGCTGCTCAGATGTCCCCTCCTGCCCTTTCCCTCCCCCTCTGCTCTGTTCCTTCCTGTCCCCTTGCTTGCTGGGTCGAAGGCGCTGCCTCTCGCCCTGCTGAGTGCACTCTCTGCTCCTGCGTCCCCTGGCTGGGCTGCAGGGAGAGGTGCAAGATGGTAACCGTGAGGACCCTGACCGGGGGTTAAGCCCAGAATGAGTGAGTGTGCTTTGCTCCGGCAGCAACAAGGAACATGCTTTCCGGTCTGTGTCCAAGACACCAGGCTGTGATGGGCTTTGTCTTGGGTTTGGTCCAGAGGCATCTGGTGACACCCCCTACCGATCAGGAGGAGCTTTGCGAAGACCCTGGCTTCCTCCAGCCTGGGGAAAGCCGTGGGGACACGAAGGAGGGGCCCTCCAAGTTTCAGCCAGGGGCATCTTGTGGGCGCATTTCCTGCAGGGCTTCCCTGAACCCAGTTTGTGTGTATGTGTGAGGGAGCATGTGAGTACCTTCAGGTATCTGTTTCTCTTTTAAATTGTTAGACCCTCCCATCCCCCAGGGAAAGGAGAGCCCACAGCACAGGGCTAAGCAGCAGACCAGGGCCTCATCTCCAAGGTCAGGTTTAGCCCGTTCTTGTGCTGGTGAGTGCCCATGGCTGGAGCACAGGGAAGTCCTCCCGAGGGCGGGTGTCATCGGAACGCCCCCATCCTGCCCCAGCCTGAAAAGGTAACAGGGCTGGGCTGGGAGGTAGGGGGTCTCTGAGCTGGGCTGGGCTGTGGGCTTCAGGGAGGCTCAGCAGAGCACAGGAAAGAACTTTCTCATCAGAGCTATCTCTGTTCATCGGCTGCGGCCCCTGTTTTGGTAGGGTGCATGTAAGCTAGGTTTCTGGCTGTAAAAATATTGAGTGTTATTATAGAAAATGTGGAGAAGGCAGTAAATGTGTAGAAGAATACGGGATCAGCCATAACCTCAGTACTCAGAGAACACTGTTTCCCCTAATAGTCCCGTGGGTGCCCACCCTGCCCTGCGCACACTCACACACGTACCCATCCACCTGGGAGCCTCTCTCCGCTTCCTGTGCGCGTCCTACAGTCACACCAGTTCCCGCTGGCTGTCGGGCTGCCCCGCGGGGCTGCACGGAACATCTCTGGGGCTTAGTGCGCGTGCGCGGCCATGACGGTTTCCTCAGCCAGAGTTCTGGAAGTGGAAGCACTGGGCCATGCACGAGGGTGGCTCTTCGTATAGTTTTCAGATATTGTTCGATTTGTAGCCAAGTTGCCTCAGCTTGAGGGTGTAGGACCTTGGATATCTTGGTGGTCCCTTGGGTAGCTCCAAGTATCTCTAGAGCCCCACCCCGGGGCCTGAGGCTTATTTGGGCGTGTCCTACTGCCTGTCCCCCATTGCTGCTTGGTTGTCAACAGCCCTCTCAAACTCACCATGCCCCAAACTGAACTTCTGCCCCTGACTCTTGGCCCATTCCACTTGCAGCCTTCTCCCAACTGGTTAATGGCAACTCTGTCCTTCCAGGGGCCTTGGCCAGACCCTTGGGCTCAGGTCCTCCTAGCATACCACATCTTCTCCAGCAGGAGAGCCACTCAGCTCTACCTTGACATATGCCCAGAATCTTCCAGATCCCACACCATCTGCTCCAGTCCCTGGACAGAGCCCTCAAATGTTTCTGGCCTCCATCACTATGGTAACCTCCACACTGGTTGGCCTGCTTCTGCCCCTACCTTCATCCCCAACACAGCAGCCAAATGCTCCAGTAAAACTTGACTCCTTCATGTTACTCTTGGCTGGCTGAAGACCATGACTCCCAGTTTACTCTTATCAGTGATGAGCCCACTGTGTCTGTAGCCTCGTCTCCTGCAGCACTCCCCACCACGTACCCAGTTACAACCACGCTGGCCGTGAGCACACTCTTGCCTCAGGGCTTTTGCACAGGCTGTGGCCTCTGCCTGGAAGACATTTCTCCCTGATAACCACATGGCTCACTCTCCTGCTTCCTCACTGTCTGTTCGTACAGCACCTTCAGCGATAGGCAGACCACCCTCACCCTGCTCCTTCCCTTTTTCCAAACACACTATAGAACTTGTCCACCTACGCGGTCCATGTTGGTCTCTTCTGGGAGTGGCAGCTCCCCCACGGCAAGGTCTTCGCCCTGTTCCCTTCTGTGTGCTGGCATCTAGCACAGTGCCTGGCACACACCAAGTAATGTCAGGGCAGACGTGCCGTGTGGCCAGACCTGGCCTAGAGGCCTCTCCCTGTGGCTCACCGGCTCTCGGGGGTACGTGAAGGCTTTGCTTTGACTGGGGAGGTGATTCCCATGTGGGGTGACTCCCTGGGTGCTGTAACTGTGCCACCTGCCAGAGTCTCTCCTGTGGCCCTCAGCCCAGGCCTGCCTGAGTAGCAGGTGTTTATGGATTGAGCATAGGAGAAGGTGGAGGCCAATGTGGGTAGCGTTGCTGCCCTGAGTATGGTGATTTTTGTAGTCTGCTCCCTCCAGGGGCAAAGGTATTAACTTCCTGGGGATGGTGCTGAAGGGAGCCATGGGGGGAGGAGGTGGGAGGCTTTGTCACCTCTGATGGTGTATACATTGTCTTGCTGGCACTGGTTCTAGGGCCAAGGCCTGTGAGATGCCGGTAGCCCAGAAAGGCAGACTAAACAGGAACGCACTCCCCAGCCCTCGTTGTTCCCCTTCTTCCTGGCCCATGCACTTGGCCCAGCCGCTGCTCCTGTACGCTATGGCTGTGAAGTAGGTTGCAGTTCTCACCCAGGCCCAGCTCACTGGTAGACGCAGAGTCCTGCCCAGGGCCTTCCTACCAGGCCCTTAACCTGGGCCTGCCTTGGGGCACGTGTCTGAGCTCAGTAAAGGTTGGGGCTGAGGCTGGGAGACCAACTTTTGATAGCCGTCAGAATGGCTATCAAATCCAGACTTAACTACTTACTAGCTGTGTGACCTTGGGCAAGTTATTCAAACTCTCTGAGCCCCAGCATGTAGAGCACATTGCAAACCACAGTGACTGGCACGTAACATGCGCTCAATGAATGTTAGCATTGCGAATCCTTGAAGTGTGTGCAGCCCCTGCCTCACCTCCTCTACGAGGTTCAGGACTTCTCTTTTGATGGCCCCGAGCAGCAATAGTCTCGATGGCTTATTTGACACCTAGCTCATACTTCCAGCCATTCTCATGGCGCTTTATCCTCCTCCAGGTCTGGGCACAGGGCTTTGCATGAAGGAGGATGTTGGGAATTGACAGCCTGAGGGCTGTGGGGCCTGGTTCCATGTCTTCTTGGTGGTGGGTATGTCTGAGAGATTTCCGGAAGTCTTCCTGCAAGAATGGGCTCTAAGCCAGGCACCTGAAGATTTGGGGTGTGGCCAGCCCAGACCCCACTTATACCTCTGGGGCATGTCTCTGGCACTTAACCCAGGCCTAGAGAGGAAGCCCAACACAAAAGGCTGTGTGTGTGTTTCCTGGCCCAGTGGGGACAGGTGAGGGTTGGTAGGAGCTCAGGCCCCAACCTGAGGGCGGTACAGCCTCACGTGATGGAGGAGGCCTGTGCAGCCGGTGCTGGCTGGGAGGGCTGTTGCAGGGGACAGGGCGAGGTCGGGCTCTCCTGGGGGATGCGGGCCTCCTTCGCAGCCCCAGTGTCAAGGGCATGTCTGCAGACCCTGCAGCCTGGGCTGGAGGCTGGGGCCCAGGGGCCTCTTCCCACTGCCATTAGCCTCTCTCTCTGGGCCTCGCTTTCCTTCCCATAGCCGAAGGGGAAGGAAGGAGGAAGAGCAAGAACTGGGAGCTCAGGGAAAACCCAGTAGCGGGATGGACCCTCCTTTGCCTGGCTGCTCGGCTGCACCCTTTGGAGCCTGTGTCCCCCCTCGCCCTACTGTCCAGGCTACGTTGCCCTAAGCTGAGGATGAAGAGTCAGCATGGAGCCAGCATCGCCCCTGCTCCGAACTGCTTTGGCTGCAGCCCCACAAGCCCTGCAGGGTTAGGACTGCGTTTGGCTGCCGTTGAGCCACAGAAGAGAGGCAGCGAGGCCGTGTGATTTCAGAAGACGGGCTGGGGACAGTGTGCCTGGCAGTGTCATAGCCTGAGCCAGTGTTGTGGAAATGAGATGCATTTTGTACGTGTGTGTTGCACACATGTGCGCACCTCTTTGCAGACATGCATCCTGTGTCTATTGTGTTGTGTATGGGACTCCTGAGGGAAGGGCCGTGCCTTCCCTTTCCTCCATTAGGAAATGGGGCGGGCGGTGTGTCGGGGCTGGGGGACGGCAGCAGGGCATGAGGGAGCCAGTTCCCGCCCTAGAGGCACCTCTCCGATCCTTCATTTCCTCCTCTGTAAAATGGGGACAATAATATCTACATTATAGAGACAGTTGGGGGGATGGAATAAAATAATACGTCTGAAAATCCCTGGCCTGTGGGCGTTGCCCCCGGTTAAGTGTTGGGTTTCTTCCTTCCTTCCTTCCACGGCAAACTTCCTGCAGCCCCCAGCACAGAATGGCTGCGCTCCCCACCTATTTGTGGGTGATGTTCTTGGCAGATGTTGTTTGATTCTTGTAACATCTGGTTTGGAAAGGCAGAGGGCTGGAGTTGTGTTTTTTTTTTAAAAACACTCATTCACCAGGAGATGTCAGGTTGTCACTTAATTGCTCTGTGCCTCGGTTTCTCCACTTGTAAATCAGGGATAATGCCAGCGATGCTGGCTAGCTTCTTTGCAGGATATGGTAGGCTAACGCAGGATAACAGATGGAAAGTGGTTTGAACATTTAGAAAAAGGCATCGTGCTCAACCTCACTAGTAGTTAGGGAAATGCAAATGAAAGCAGCAATGCCATACCATTTTTCATGCATACGATTGGCAGCCATTTAAAAGAGGGATCACTTCCAGGTGGGCACAGAGGCCCTCTCCGACGCTGCCGGAGGGAGTGGGAATTGCCACCCCCTTTCCAGAAGGTAATATGGCGATGTCTAATAAAGGTTTACATACACGCTCGGTGTTGTATTTAATCAACCCGGTAATGCCGCAGCTGGAGAGCCACGTTCAAGAGCAACGTAGGCCCCACACAATTACGTGCAGAGGGCGGGCCATCGTGCCGGTGCCTGTGGTGGTGGGACCCTGGGAACACCCAAATGCCCAACCGCAGGGGACGCTCGTGTCGCTCACACCACATCCACTCTCTCAACGATGATTTAGCTCCTAAAGAGAAGTGTCGATGGAGCAGTATTGACCTGGAGGGTCATCCGTGAAATATCATGATGTGAGAAAAGC
This sequence comes from Ailuropoda melanoleuca, assembly GCF_002007445.2. NCBI lineage: Eukaryota > Metazoa > Chordata > Mammalia > Carnivora > Ursidae > Ailuropoda > Ailuropoda melanoleuca. Next base: position 75,219,986 of record NC_048223.1, read on the forward strand.
TAGTTTCTTTTGTGCAGAGGCAGACTCCATTATTCTAAAGATAAATACAGCCGCTCCATACGTGTGTGTAATGTGAACGTGTCTGCCTGGGTGCGGAGGAGGGCCTGGTAGGATGCGTGCCTAGCCCAACCGGCCCGCTTGGGCCGTCAGACGCGTCCTGGTAGGCTCATGCAAATCGAATTATTTGCCAACATTTAAAAATTGAATTCATAGAAAAAGCCACATTGCCAGTTTTTCATTGAGAAAAATCAGAAGTTCTGGCCACACGGGGCCCACGTTCCCTCTGGGCTAGAACACATCGGTGGCTGCCACTTTTGGACAGAGTCTGTGGCTTCTAAGTGGCCATCACCCCCACCCACCTGGCGACCCCCTCATTTATATTCCCGGCCTGGCCCCTGTAGCAGATCGGTTGGTACCCCTGTGATGGGCTGTTAACATTCCAAAGCTCAAGGAGGTGGAAATATAGGCATATATGAGGGGGGGTCGTCTTTTATTATTTAAGTACTCCTTAGAATGTTCTATTCTTCAAATTGCTGTTGCATGCCTAGTAATCAGGACATTTAAGCACAGTGTTAGTAGGGGAACAAAAGGGCATCACGGGCCATCGCTGGTTGTGTGTGTCAGGAACCCCGGCCCCGTTATGTCATGGGTCACTCAGGGGTCCGGGCTGACAGAGGCCACTCCAGGTCTGGAAATGATGGGATCTGAACTTGTGGCTCTTTTGGAATCTCTTGCCCCTAGACCTTGCAGAGATGTGGAAGTCTTTCCAAAAACCCCTTCCCTTCAGTTCCCGTCACCTCCCTGTGTCTTTCCTGATCGCCCATCCACAAGGCAGGTGGTATGTCAACTTGGGTCCGGATTCTGACCCCGGCACCCATGAGCCAGGAGTCTCTGAGCAAATTGCTGAACTAGAGGATGACATGCAGGCCTTGGTTGGGGCCCGAGGGGACGCAGCGGTGTGTGGGCTGTGTCCCTGCACTAACAGGGCTGGCATTTTAGAGAGAGGCGGGGGTTCCCAGCTGAGACACGTGGGCCCCTCCTGGTGTTACTCCCAGTCTCTGGGAAGCCCATCACTGAGCTGCTACAAGGGTAAGAAGGAGCCAGAGGACCGTGGCTCTGCTGTAATGGGGCCGCTGCTGTGGAAGGAGGCGCAGCCACCATCCCCACACCCTTGGAGGTGGGATCTCGCCAGCTGAGCATCTGGGGGCTGGGCCCCAGATCTCTCTGGAGCTTCGCTCTGAGCCCCTGGAAATTTGGCTCAGCTTTCTGCAGACTTGCTGTGGAGCCCTGTGCGGTTATTTGCCCTCTCTGTGCCTCTTTGGACACCGTCGCCTGCTGCCTCCTTTCATACCCAAGGTTTTAAGAGAATATGGTGGATATAAAAAGTTGCAAAAGACATGCCCATGGGGCACTTAGGTTGGGGGATCCGGGCTGTTAGTCCTGCCAGGCCCTCTCTTAGACCCTTGACGTCCCGCTCAGCACCCATCCCCTATCCCTGTCCCCAGACTAAGCAAGCCCTGTCACTCCTGGGGCTGCCAAGGCAATAACCCTCTCCTCCCCCTGAGCCCAGAATGCCTCAGTCATGCGTTCTTGTGCTGGCTGCTTGCTCGTGGGCCTGTGCAGCCCACCCCATGAGGGCAGACGGCCCCATGCCCTTGCCGCCAGCACAACCCAGCCCTGGACGAGGATGAAACCACGTGATGGAGGCCCTCTCTTCTTTCCCACATGTGCTCTCCTCACCCCCTCAATGTGAGGTGATTCCCTTTCCTCTTCCCAGGCCAGTTCTCCCTGGAGCTGCAGGGGTGGGAAAGTATGGGAGGGACTCCAAGAGCTGGCTTGTCACCCTCTCCTTCCTTGTGTCCCCAGGAGCCATGGGGTGCCACGCTGCCACCAGCTGCCTCGTGGCCTGCCTGTTTGTGCTGATCTCTGGATGCTGGGGTAAGTCCGACCCTCTGCCCTTCCTGCCATACGGGATATGTGCTCTGGGACAGGGGTTGGGAGAGGGCGGCTCCGGGCCTGCAGACCTTGCCTTACTATGTGTGTGACCGCGCACACACTTCCCTCTCTGGGCCTCCATCGCTGCTGCGCTTCCAGGGCTGGAAGTACCAGCCTCTCCGTGAGGGAAGGGGAGGAGCCTTGGAAGGAAGTGAGCTCTAGAGGCAGGAGGCATCTGTGCCACAAACTGTCCCTGTGGGATACAGGGCCTGGCCATGGTCCTCTTCAGTTTCACAGCTGCCGTGTGAGCGCCTGCTGTGTGACACTGTGTGTGTCTGCGGTGCCCAGCTCTGGGGTGTGCGAGCAAGGAGGAGTCCAGAGCCTAGTGGGGGGAGGATTCACTACATGGAGTGCAGGTGAGCAGCGTGGTAATAAAGGATGGACACGGCCTAGAGAAGCCCATCAGGAGAAAAGACTCATTGGGACAGGAGGGACTCAGCCAGAGGGAAATCTTTCATCTGGGCTTTGAAGCCTGAGTAGGAGTTTTAGAGCAGGGGAGCAGGAGGAAGGGAATCCCGGAGGAGAGAGCAGCTTGAGCAAATGTGTGGCAGTGAGGAGCCCTTTCCGCTTGCAGGCAGGACCAGCCCTCCTTCCCCTGCCCTTGCAGCAGCCGGAGCGTGTCAGCTCCCGTCCCCCTGGAGGAGGCTGGGAAAGACCCGGGCATGTGCCTATCCCTTGGCTCCCGGCCAGCTGGTGGCAAGGAGCAAAGCAGCTCTGGGCTGCGCTGAAGGAACAAGGCCAGGACCGCAGCTGGCAGTGTCTCCTGGGGCCAGGGTGTCCGCAGGGAAGAGCTGTGGGCACGGCGTGCCTGGTGACAGGGGCAAACACATTCCTGAGTGAGGCCAGCTCCTTCGACAACTCCAGGGAGCCAGGGAGTCTCTTGAGGAAGCCAGCCTCACGCTGGCTGCCTGAGAGTCCCTTGAAGGTCCCCTCTCCTGGCCCCTGAGTTTGGAAGGATCTCTGTGGGAGTGCTTCTGTGATGGGGAGCTCACTCCCTTCGAGGCAGCCCGGGATTACAACGGAGCCTCACTGACTCTCGGGGCAAAGCTGGAGGGGCTCTTAGACCCTCTCTCAGCTCCTGGCCAACTTGGCAGGGAAAGGACACCTAGAGAAGCAGCTGGCCCAAGGTCATGCAAAGCGGGGCGTGGCCGAGCCTCAGTCAGGGTCTCTGATCCTCCACGGGATTTTCTGTCAGGGTAGCCCTCCCCCACCTGCCCTCTGAGCCCCATTCAGGGAGGCCTCCGTGGGGGCCCCCAACACAACTCTGGCCCCCTGGCTCTGCTGGATGGTAGAAGTCAGGACACTCTCCTCAGTCTCCCCAGGGGCTCTATGACCTTGGCCGCGCACGCCCTTCCTCCCACTGTGAAGAAGAAATACCGATGTGAAAATAAAACAGGTGCCCAGAGCTCAGCTGTATCCTAGCAGAGGTGACAGTTGCCTCCTGAGCTCTGGGGATGGAAGATGCTCGTGCATCTCAAGTGGGCACAAGGGAACAGCACGGAACCAGGACTCCGGGGTTCCTGCCCCGCTTCTCCAGCGGCCTCCCTGGGGCAGTGTCTTAGCCTCTCTGTCCTTCAGCTTTCTTATCTCTGAAGTCAGGAGGACCATCGGACTCCCTTCGTCAGTTGTGGGATGATCGGATGGGTTAATGCACGTATCAAGCCCTCAGAATAGCGCCTGCCACGTATCAGGTGCTAAATACGTGTTAGCTCTTTGATCATGAGCTGTATCTTTCTCCGGCGGAAGCCGTCTGGGGCACAGAAAACAGAACAGTTAAGCAAGTTGCCTGAGACCACCAGCAACTCTGTGGCAAAACCAGCCTGCTTTGTGTGTATGAGGGGCGCTCTTTCTCTCATTGCTGAGGACAGTCCCCTCTTCCCGGTCCCTGTCTGAGGTGGCCGGTGCTGTTGCTTTGGCATGGTGAGACCGTGGCTGCCTTAGGGACTGAAGGACACCATCTTCCCACCCTGCCCTTCCGACACCTGCCCTTTGTCCCCCAGACCATCCCACATTACCTCTCCCCACTTTGCTTTCATCTGACCCACAGCCCCAGGGGATCCCTCCTCCCATCTCGGGCAGTCAGAGATGGCCAGGCTCACGGAGTAACCCCCGGAGATGTCAGCCCCCCTTGTCAGCCTGTCATCTTCTCTCTGCCGCAGCTTGCTTCCCTCCTGCTCTCTGGGCTCAGTGTGTTCTCCGCCTGTGGGCCGGTTGGGAAGGCAGGAGGTGAAGGCCTGCCCTGCCCCATCCTTGTCTGGCCTGGCTCCTGAGCATCCTGCTGGGTCCTGCCCTTGGTCCCCAGGCAGGAGGCACGAGGGGGCCTGACGGTGGGGCTACCAGCTCTCGTGCCTGACAGCAGCAGGTCAGGCTTCGGACCCCCGGGACGCCCAGGGCCCGTACTGCGGCCACTGTGACAGTGACACAGCGCACAGGACACCTCTGGCATGGAGGCAGGCTGGGAGGGCCGCCGTGCAGGGCGTTTCTCCTGACTCTTGGAAATGGGGGCCAGAGAGAGAGGATTTGCCCGCAGCCACACAGTCGCAATGGGCAGAGCATGTAAGGCCTCTAGCTTTGTCCTCTCTGCCCAGTGCTCCTCCCTTGTCAGGGGGGCTCCCCACGACATGGACCTCAGAGTGAGCCGCTGTGCCTCCAGCGTCCCAACAGCCCTCTGAGACCCGGGGAGACAGGCGTGGATCCAGGCCCAGCTGGTTCAAGGCCCTGCTGCTGCCCCATGTTGGTCAAGCCCGAAGAGGAATCCCCCCCCCCATCCCACGACCCTGAATAAAGTCAGTGCTTCCTGGCCAGGCGTCCCCAGATTGTGCCTGGCGCCGATCCTCCTGGGATCAGGTGTCCCGGGCCAGGACGCTGCGCTCCTCTGCGCCCTTCCCGAGTCTTTGTCATTCAGCAGCAGCAGCTTGAATGTCGTGTTCTCTGCAAGCCTCCCTGCTTCCTTCTCCCCTCAGGCCTGTGGCGGCGGGCGGTGGGCGGCGGGATGCTGGGTGCTGTCTGCCGTGTTTAAAGCGGGTGGACTCCTCTCCGCTGTGCAGGGAGCAATCCGTGTGAGTGGCCGGGGAAGACCAGGGCAGGCGGGGTGACGCCACCAGGGCAGAGCGAGCAGGGAACAGGTGTGTGTGGGGGGGGGACGGCCAGAGGAACGGATCCTAGGCACGGGAAGCGGGGACTGTCCATCATCGAAGTCCCCTGTGCCCCCGCCCCTCGTACATCCACTCGCAGTCTAGCCTGGCTAGAGCCTCACAGCTCCCGAGGTGGCCATTTTGCCTCAGGAGGACAGAGCCTTGTGCCATGAAAGTGGCTTTTAAGAGAACAAGTAAGTGACCTGTCCACGTGCCCCTTTCCCCACCCCCTCCCACCAGCCCCCTCCCAGTCCCCGGGTGCTGAGGACACAGGCCCTGCTTGGTATGTGGTACTGTTCTGAGGACACAGGCCCTGCTTGGTATGTGGCAGGGGACACATGTCCCCAAGGCCCTGCCAGCTACCCTTGCAGAGCTCTCCGCAGCCGATTATCGGCAGGTCCTATAAAAGAGAATTTTAAAATGAATAATGCTGCTGCAGGCGATTTTTTTCCTAGCTGGTTTCCCTCCCCCGGCTGCCCACCGCTGTATTCTCCTGGCATCCCTGAGCCTTCTCCCTGGGTTCAGCCTGCTTCCCATACCAGCGCCCAGGGCTCCTCTTAGTGACCCAGAGCAGCCCCCTCTGGCTGAGCGGGTGGCACCGTTATTAATACCAGTATTAATAGTAGCTACCATTTATCCAGTGCTTGCTGTGTGCTGGGGCATAGCCCTAAGCGCTTTATGTATGTAATCTCACTTAATCCTCAGGACAACCATGAAGTAAGTCTTATTGTTGCTATTTTACACCTGAGTAAACTGAGGCATGGGAAGACCACGTGGCTAGAAAGAAGCACAGCACAGTTCCAAACAAAGGCAAGGCCCTTGACCACTGGCCACTTTCTGGGGCTATTGTATGTGCGAGGGGCTCGGGATTCCTGGTATGAGAGGGTGGAGGAATGTGTGTGACTGCATGTTTATAGTAATGGTGATCAAGGAGGGCTTCCTGGAAGAAGGGGTGCCTAAGATGAAACTCGAAGGATGAATAGGACTTGGACAGGTGAAGGCAGAAGGGTCAGCAGTCCTAGCCAGGAAGTGAGAGAGAGGCTAGAATGTTTGAGGAATCAGAAATGGCATCACTTTGAGCAGATTTAGGGGAAGGACGAAAGGATGCCACTCTGCTCACCGCCCCCAACTAGAAGCCATCTCAGGCGAGAGGGGGAAGTGCCCTCCCTCGGCCCCAGCCCTCTCACTTCCTGGGAGCTGGCCTCTGTTCTCCATCCAGGCACAGGCCCTGAGAGAGCCCCAGGTCAGCAGAAACAGGGAACGGGAGGGCTGCAGCCTGCCCCTATGGAGGACGTCCCCAGAGGACCCAGCAGGAGCTGCTTACCACGGCTCAATGTCAGCCCCGTGTGAGACAGACCCACTACCCACTGGTTGGCAGGGGCAGAAAGGGAAGTGCCCTCCTCACATGCCTACTTCTGGGTTGTCTTCCCACACTAACAACCAATTCTTCAATTTTCTGGACACAAACTGGGTGTCTAACAATTTAATTACATTCAATTCTGACTCTATCTGGCGTTAGTGTCAGATTATATGGATTTAAGGCCTACAAGACTACCCCCACTTCACAGGCCGGCCACAAGTCCCAGGCCCCCTGTCCTCTGACCTACCAGCCATAAGTCAGGGGTTCCTGTGACCCAGCCCCTTCCTCAGGTTTGATCGGCTAGAATGACTCTCAAAACTCAGGGAGCCACCTGGCTTTCATTTACTTGATTAAACAAAGGGTACAACTCAGGGGCGGCCAGACGGAGTGGGGATGAGGGCAGCGGGGAGCTTCCTTGTCCTCTCCAGGGGTGCCCCCTTCCCAGCACGGGGCTATGTTCACCTCCTGGAAACTCCTCAGATCTCTTAAACCTCCAGCCCCCTCCCCTCCCTGCAGGTCTGGGTGGGGCTAGAAGTGCCACCCTCTAACCAGTCGGTCTTCCTGCCCACCAGCCCCACCCTAGTTCCCCTCGCTGGCATAAACTCAGCTGTGCTCAAAAGGGGCTCCTTATAAAGGACAAACGTCACTCCTCTCATTTTGGAATTTCTAAGGAGTTTTGGAGCTCTGTGCCAGGAACTGGGACGAAGACCAAATAGGTTTTTTATTATACCACGTTACCGAAGACCATTAGGAGGGGCTTGGGGGACAGGTAAAGCCCGTCTTGGGGAGGCCTCATGTGGGGGACTTGTGGTACGAGGGGCCCCAACTCCTTCCGGACCCAGACCTCACCCCAAGGCCATCACAGAGTGGTACGGGGCCAACCATCCAGGGGCTCTGTAAGGCTGGGCCACTTACCTGCTGTGTGACCCTGGGCCAGTGACTGCTGATCCCCTACAAGCCCCCTTCTCCTCCCAGTGCGAGGGCTTCCCGACTGCCGTGCCCCTGCTCGGGCGTGCAGCCCGGGGCCTCGACACGCTCACGCGCCATGTGCCGCCAGGAGGCCCGGTAGGAGTGTGCTGCATGTGTGACTTGAAATGTTCTAGGAGCCGCATTAGAAAAGAAACTCATTTTAATAATACGTTTCACCCAATAGACGCGCAATATTTTCATCTCCACACGTCATCAATATAAAAGGTTCATGGGATATTTTACACCCATTTTTTTCATAGCAAGTCTTTGCGATCCTGCGTATATTTTATGCTCCAGCACGTCTCCGTGTGGCCAGGATACCAGGGCCACATAGGACTGGTGGCCTCGCTGACCCCACGACCTCCCTACTGGCATCATTCCCCATTTACGTCGTGGCAGGTTGGGGACTCGCTGAGGTCCTGGGAAAGTGGCTGTGGCACTGGATGCAGGTTCAGTGCCCCCTGCAGCCCCCACTCTGTGTCTCCTTCCAGAAGCTGCCATGAGGGTACTTGACTGACACTCTTGTCCTCTGATTTCCAGGCCAGGTGAACCGACTGCCCTTCTTCACCAACCACTTCTTCGACACATACCTGCTGATCAGTGAGGACACGCCTGTGGGTGAGTTGGCACGGGGGCTTCTGGGCACGCCGGGAAGCGTGGGGCGGGCTCCTCTCCCCCAAGTGAAGGGGATCTTAGAGATGGAGGCCATCTTCCCCCTTATTGGAGGCTCTTCCATGATGTTTGTGCGGCCTCTCCTTGGTTGTCCCCGGGGATGGGGCACTCAGTACTTGCCAGGGAGGTTCCTTCCAACATAGGGGAGTTCTAAGTGTCCAGGGACTTACCACGTTGAGCCCAACTTGCTTAACTTCCACTTCTGCACTAGTTTCGTTCTACAAAATGGCTCTTTCCTCTTCTTTGTGAAGTTTTAAAGATGGCAGCTGTCATAGAGTTTGTCGTGTGGCCTTTTGTACTTTGCTGTGATCACGGAGTTTTCTGCCCAGAGTCTGCCTGCTTTTGTCATGAGGGAAAAAAAAAAAAAGGACTACTTGGGAGGTGGTCATGAGCATCCCCTTCCGTGCCAGCCGGAGTCACCTCATGACCCAGCTCTGTGCTCATGACCCACTTCCTGGGGGCCTGGCTTCTACACCTGCGGCTGGACGTGTGCTCGGCTTCGCTCGGCTCTGGGGACCAGCAGCTTCTCAGGAAATGGGGGTTGAATGGAACAAACCCATCTTGCCGCTGTGCTGATGGGAGGACTCTCGTTCCAGGGAGCATGCGCACAAACCGTGGTGCCTGGAAAGATCCCTCCTGCCTCCACCCACATGCCCTCCTCCGTCCTCGTTCCTGTGGGTGTCATTTTAGGGAAAGTGCCTGCCATCTGTGGCTTCTTCAACTCGGGTCTGCCCGCTCTGCGGGTCTGCAGTGGGGCTGCACACCAGAAACTGTACGTCTGGGGTTGGCATGGTGCATCTTTCTGGAGAATCGCTTGTCCTTGGAAATGAAGTGGGATGGCGTGGAGGGGAAGGGGTGTTGATATTGAACTCATAGGTCGTTTTAAACACTCTTTTGTACAAAACCAAATGTAGATGTGTGATAGAGGAGATGCAAAATTCTTCAAAGAAAATCTCTGCTTGAAGAGGGGTGCCTTAGCAGGCCCCAGACTCTCCCCTGCTCTTTGGTGTGGGGGCCGAGGGGGGTTGTGACAGCAGCCCCTGAAGAGGTCTTTCCTTCCACTCTTCCTGGTGGAAGCTTTTTTCCAGGTGGGTGCAGGGCACTGCAGGTGTGTTTCTGACTACTGGGGGGACTGTCCCCACGGTCCAGTGGCACTTCATTTCTAGGGCCCATGGGGGGGCCTCTATGGAATGTGGCAGCTCTTTTGGTGACTAGCAGCCCACATGGGGCCGCACTGAAAGGCTGGATTTGTGGATGTTGGTATTTAAAGCGTCATCCAAGAGGAAGGCAGCCTGCCTCTCTGGAATGTTCTTGCACAGGCTTACTCACCTTCTGGTAGGGGGTGGAGAGGGCACCTGGAAGTCTCCTGGGGATGCTGCTGAGCTGTTTCCTCCCCTCGGGGTTGTGTCAGGGCATGTTTGTGGGCTTCTGGACCCATCTGGGCTTTCTCCCCACACCCAGGCCTAGCACGGGCCCGGTGCGGAAGCAGAACAGGAGCCTAGTGTATGTGACTCAGTAAATGAATGAATGTTAGCAGCCTTTATCATTGTTAGAGGCTCTTTCGGTTCATTCCTCAGTTTGTCAGTTACAGAGGGTGTCCACCCTCTGTGCCAGGCCTGGCCGCCGTGCTCCCAGCACGGAATTCAACAGAGGGATAAAGAAGTCCATGTCAGGCTGCTGGGGGCTGGCCTGGATGTCTGATCAAGTCCCAGTGAAGGATGGAAGGAGGAAGGGGTGTTCCTCTGAAGACAGAGCAGAGGCAGGAGGGAGCAGGAGAGGTTTTTGGGGAGGTGGTGGCCCTTGAACAGCGACCCAAAAGGCTCCCCTGCCATTTCTTCACACACTATTTCCTGCAGCTGATTATTTAGAAGAGTCTGTTCTCACCCTATCCTCCCAGACGTTGCTTTGTGGTGGAGGGAATGTATTTGGGACAGGTGGGCCATTGAGACAGACGTGCGGCCGGCCACTAATGGACTAGGGCTGCTGGCCGGGAGAGGTGAGGGCCACTGTCAGGTGAGCGGTGCCGGCTCCGTCACCCCATCTGTGACCCTGCCCAGCCCTGAGTGTGGGGTTCTCAGAGGCCTGGGGTGTGGGGAAGGTGGTGGGGTGGGGTGGATATTGCTTGGCCAGTGCTGACAGTGATGAACCCTAGGCTGGGACCACCCCCCCTCCCCAGTAAGCCCTCCAGCAGGCCCCGCTCTAGCTACCTTGGGCTCTGGCTCTTGATTTCTGCAAATGCTAGCATCGATCGGCTTCTAGGAGCAACTCCTAGGACATGGCCCCATTAAGGCTACACTCTGCAGTCACAGCAGGGGCGTCTGTCTGGCGCAATGGGGATTGATCCTTGGCTCTGGGGGACTGTAGGAATGAGGGAGGGCTCAGTGAGCTGGAAGACAGCTCTGTTCCTCTCTCCGGGCAGGGGCTGGTGCTGAGCTGGCCCCTACCCTCCTGGCTTCCTCCCTTCCTTTGGCATCAGGATGGGGCAGCAAGCTCTGGCCTGTGTGGCGTTGGGCACAGTGCTGCCGCTCCCTGGGCCTTACCTCCCATCTCACCAATGAGAGGGCACTGGGAAGATGGGCCCAGGGGGCTTTGACATGGGCAGTCCTGCTGGCCCAGTGGACCTCTCCTGTGTGCTGGCACCTCTGTGGCCCTGGGCCATCCAGAGATTGATGTGGACTCACATGGTTGTGGCGGGTGCAGGCCTCGGACCAGGAGAGGCCAGGGTGAGGGTCAGTGTTGAAGCAGCTTGTCCAAGGGGTTGGCCCCTTGCTTGCCATGTGCAATGGGGTGGCCCAGAGACTTGACCTGGAGGCTTGGCTCTCACTTGCCCTTTGCTTTCTGAACCTCCGTGTTCCAGCCTGCAAAATGGGAATGGGAGAGGCCCCTCTTTGGATTCCATACCTGGAAAGTTTTGTTACTGAAAGGAGAGCCTGTGTGTGGCCCCAGTTAAGCTGTCCTGCCAGCCACAGCTTTGCAGTGGGGACAGACAAGTGCAGAGAGGAGCTGGGTCTAGTGGGCTGGTCAACACCAACGGCTTGGAGGCAGAGCCCAAGCCAGTCTGAAAGTGGCAAGAGGTCAGAGCTGTGGGCAGACCAACTTCCAGCTCTGGGGCTGATTATCTGTCTTCTGCTTAAGGCACGATGATGGGGAGCTCATGATCCTATAAGACGTGCTGTGGAACAGTTCTGGGAATGAAAAATTCTTCCTAATATTAATCTGAACTCTGTCCCTGGAACTCCCACCCATTGAGCCTAATTCTGATCACTGGAGCCTTACAGCTTAATAATAATAATATACGACATACTACATATGTATAATACATGTTATAACTATTTATCGAGGGCTCGAGGTAGTGTACAAAGTGTTTTAACTAATGTGTCTTCCAATTCTTTTTAAGAATCGGAGTAGAGTTGGCTGCAGGCTCTGTTGGTAGGTAGTTTCTGTGAATGTTCTCTCCTGGGCTAGAGATCGCGACTTGGATTCACCGCAAACCTGAGACTTTCCATCCTTTATGCTCCCGCCGCAGTTCCAGCCAGCAGCTGCGTGCTGGGGAGCAGAGTGGGAGGGCACAGCGCGGACGTCCCAGATCCCTTGCGGAGGCTACACGTTGGGTCACTGTATCTCCTCACCCATCTCCAGTTCCAATTCCCTCTGCCTGATGCTCTTTTTGAGGACCATCTCCCCGCCAGGGAAGACAGGAGCAAAATGGAGTCATTAAGGAGCCCGGCCTCTCCCGCCGCCCCCAGCCTGTTAACATTCAGGCCCCCTTGTCCCTGTGCGTCTTGCTGCAGACGTGACTATCTGTCACTGGCAGCCAAGCTGGCCATTGAGGGGCAGAGCAAGGGCAGAGCGAGGACTCAATGTCCGGTTGGGTTGGTGGCCTCACCCCCACGCTGGCCCTGACTGTCAGCAGTGAATGGCCACATGACACCTTTACGATGAGGGATGGATGCTTCCTGGGTGCTGTCTCCAGGTGACCTCTGGAATCCACTCCAAACACTCAATGGTATGGCCCATGTCAAGGTCACCAATGACCTCCAGGTGTCTAACGCCAGTCCTTAATTCTCGGACCTGTGGCCTTTCGGCAGTTGGTCTTCTCTTCCAGGGCCTCAGCTCTCTGGCTGTTCCTTCTCTGCCTCCTCCAAGTGTCCCGCACCTCTGAGTGTTGCAGGGCACCGGGCCCAGCTCCTGTGTGCCTTCCGCATGTTCTAGCCCCATGTCTGTCTCCTCTGGACTCATGGCTTCAGGTCCCGTCCGCATGATGACAAGTCGGAGCCTTCTACCTCCTTCCTGGGCCTCCTCGCAGAAGACGTTCCGGACTTGTGTGTCCACCTCTGTGCTCAGCGTTTCCACCTGGGTTTCTGAAGGGCTCCCAGCCTCAGGGCACCCGGGCCGGACTCCTGCCCTTCCCCCAGACCCTGCTTTCCCTGCAGCCTTGCCTGTCTCAGCCGCATGTGCAACACCACCCCCCACCCCGGGTTGCTCAGGCTAGAAACTTGGGGTTGTCCTGGCGTCTTCCCTTTCCCCTTCACCTCATATCCGATTCCTCAGCAAATCCTGTTGGCTCCACCTTCAGACTATTTCCAGAATCTTCTCACTTCTCACCCCTTTGGCTCCCGCCACCACAGTCCAGGCCTGGATTATCCCAGCAGCTCCTTAATGGTCTCCGTGGTCTCCCCTGTCCCCTTGTCCTGTTACGGCCTTTCCCCACCCCCACAGCCGAGGGGTCCAGGGGTGCTTTTGAACCCGAGACAGAGCCCCTCATGTGGTGTGCTCTAGTGTCGCATCCCACTTGGAATGAAAGCAGCATGAAGGCTGATGGCAGGCCAGCTCCCTGTCAGACCTTGTCTCCTCCCCTCTCCCCTGCTCACTCCACCCCGCTGGTCAGTCTGGTCAGTTCAGACGTTGCCGCCTCCCTGCGGCCTTCCTGGGTTTCTCCAGACAGGTTTCAAGCGCTGCTTCCTTTGCTTTCTTTCCTCTCCGTTAGTCCCAGTCACGGGGCCCTTGTGGCTCCGTTGCTCCTCTGCCTCCCCTGTTGCACTGTCAATGCCTCCAGGTGGCCTGGACCATGTCCGTGTCCCCAGGGCCCAACTTGTGCCTGGGGCTCAGGGCGCCTCGGGGAAGGAGTGAAGTCTGGAGCATATGAGCGTGGGGGAGGGGTTCCACCTGGCAGGGGCTGGAGCTGGCTCCGTGCCTGCTTGTCCCCCCTCCCGCAGCCTCAGGCCAGGCGCTCCCCTCCCAAGGGTGTCAGGAGCGAGGTGTTGGTGATGACAGGGATGGCTGCCCAGGAAGTGGGCCCAGGAGAGCACGTGCCCCAGATGGCACAGATGCTGTGCGTGACTGTGCTTGTGAATGACAGAGCTCGCCCTGTGCTGGGGTCTTGTTTTTCTCATCCCAGCAGCCTGCCTGGGCCGCGCGGGGTGTATTTGCCGGGGACCCTCAGGGCGCCACGCAGCAGCGTGAGGCCTGGCCTGGAGGCACCGGGCTGATGGAGGGGCTCTGTGAGGGTGGAGGACATCCAGTCTATCTACCTTGGCTGTGACCCTGATCTTCATGCCCCAGATCCTGGAAGGGGCCGGTGTCCTTCGGGAGCTGGGCCCCAACATCACTCCTTCTATCCCGATTCTAAACACCGCCAGCCAAAAGCCTCCCAAGGGCCTAACGGAAGGAGTGAGAACGCTTCGTCATGGCCTGTCACCCACCTCTCCCACAGGCACCCTGATCTCCAGCCATGGGGACACACTCAGCACCCCAACACCTCCCCTCTGTCTCCCCACTGTGCCTTTCCCAGGCCAGCCCCTCGGCAGGGAGTGCTCTTTCCCCTTCCTGCCTGCTGACTTCCTACTCATCTTTCTAGGGGTAGCTCAGATGTCACCTGCTCTGTGGGGCCCGCAGCGGCCCCCCCGCACCCTCCCTCTGCTTTGTGTTCGCCTCTGTGAAAGCGCGCAGCGAGTTCTCTCACGGTTATTTGTGTGTAACTTCCCATCGGCTGTTCGTTTTTACTTACTACTTTTATTAATATCGACATTACAATTAATTATAATTTTAGTAGTTATGTATCATATAAGATGCGTAGCGGTACTCTTAGCTAGCATTTATTGACTGCCAGCCTCCTGCCAGGGCCCCTGATGAGGGTTCTCAGCACCCGGCCTCCTGCAGACCTCAGGGGCGTCTTGGGGAGGCGTCACTGTCTCCATCTTGCTGCTGAGCAAGATGGGCCTGCCTGTGCTCTGTGCCCAGCACAGTGCTGGGTACCAAGGGGGCCTCAGCGGACACGGAATGAGTGTAGCGAGACGAGTGAAGGAGGCAGGAGCACAAGTAGATGCCGAACGTCTCATCGAGCCCCCTCCCCTTGGCTCCAGGACCTGCCATAGGTCACCAAGGTCGCTGCACGCGGAGCCGACTTCCCCCCAGCAGACCCCTCAGTACCCCCAAAGCAGCCTGAGCCACGATTCAGGTGATAATGCCCAGGCTAATCACCAGCGCGACCAAATTAGTCTTGTCAGGAGCCATTAAGGCGGGAGCTCGGGATTCATTAGGGTGGCTCGGGCCCAGGCAGCGCCTGGCTCCGCGGCCAGTCGGCGCTGATGAATTTCCCTGCAAACTCCATCAGCGCCCAGCTGTTCTGTCTGGACCCGCGGAGAGCAATTTGCAGGTGGGCTGACCCCGCGCTAGCCGTCTCCCTAGACGGAGGAGCAGAGTGCCGGCAAGTGCGGGGAACGGCTCCCGCAGGGAGTCCCTACGGAGCTAGGAGCGCCAGCTGCGGGAGGGCTGGCGTGAATGGAGGGCCAGACCTGCGGGCATGGGGCTCCGGAGCAGACTTGGAGAGTGGTGGGTAGGAGGGGAGTCTGGGAGGGGCTTTGGCCTCTCCTGGGACCATTCTCTGTACCTAGGGTCCTAGAGGAGGCTGTCCCTCCTCGCTGAGCCCCTCTCCCATTCTGTAAAGGGAAGAAATCATGTCTCAGGAGAGGATGAAGGAATCACAGGGTGGGAATGGTTTTTCTTTTAACCAAAGTGTTCCTTAGGACTGACACAGAAGAGAGGAGGTCATGGTTCCCCAGAGCAGTTCCTTGGCAAGGGTTGGAGACAAAGTCGCAGGCATTACGGGCCAGAGGGTTGTAGATGTGGGGAGTCCAGTGAGAGGGTTCCCGATATCAGGTGGGTGTGTGCTCTGAGCGTGTTTGGGCTTTTCTGCCAGCCACCTGTACAGGGCTGTGTAGCCTGCTAGCTAATAACAATACAGAACATCTACAGTGTGTTAGACAATAATGCTAAGGGGAAATAATCATCTGTCGGTGAAGTTAGGGTCAGAGGTAGACAGTGGGGAGACGTCATAGCCATATTCACTTTTACCCCCCACCTGAAGGACCCTCAGAAGGCCTGGGATGAACAGCTTCAGGCCTCCTGCCAGGCAACTCTATGACCACTGTCATTGTCAAACACTCCACCTTTCCAGATGGGGAAACTGAGGCCCACGGTGGGGAGCTTGCCCAAGGGCTCCAGAGAGTTACTGTTGAATTCCAGACTGAAGCCTGCCCTGACTCCACACCCCAGCAGCAGAAGGGGCTCGAGGGGACTCTGCCCAGGCAGGCACGTGGCTCCTGCAGGCCTACGGATGAAGGGAACTGGGAGCTTGGGACTTGAGGTTTGAAGGGGCCTCACAGCTCCACAGTCTGGGGTAGAGTGCTTAAGGAGAGAAAGTGAGGTAGCCCAGAGTCTCCCTGGGGCTGTTGGCATTGGAAGGGGGGTGGTGTGAGATTTTGGAGGGAAGGAGGTGACCAGATATCAGATATTGGGACCAAAGAACCTGGGGCCCTAGGTTCCTGGTGACCTCAGAGTAGAGATTTTACTATTCCTTCTAGGAGTGGGAGCAAGGTGAATCACAGAATCCCTGGAAGGGCCTGGAAACTTCTGTAGCCTTGTCTCCTCTCCATCTTTCTTCAGGGCAACATAGGCCCTCAAAGGGTGAACCCTTCTGGGGGGTTCTTGTGATCTGTAGCCACTCCCATGAGACCCGTCCCTGGGCATATCTGGAGCCTGTGGCAGCCCCGGCTGTGGACAGACTGCCCCTCAACACATGGGTGGAGGTGGGCCGGGTGTTTTGGATGCTGCCATAATAACACTAATGATAACGATGATGTGCCACCTGTCGTGTGGGCAGGCCGTTAATGACCTGCACTGGACACCTGTGCCAGGCTGTGCTCGGGGGGTGGGGCAGGGACATGCACATTCAAGGTAGCCGGGGAAGCAACAATTATCTTTCATTCCATACTTACTCCATGTCTAGGGAAGCGCTTCATACACACGGCCCATTGAATCCTTATAACAAACCCAGAAAGCGGGCCGTATAGCCCCCATCTTACCGCTGAGGGGGCGGAGGCTCAGAGAGGATAAGTAACTCACACAGGCTCACACAGCTTGTATGGGCTGGAGATTGGGCTTGAATTTATTGCTGCCTGACCCCCAGCTTGTGCATTTAACCACAACTTTGGGTTTCTGTACGTGGGTCACTGCTTTGAAGGAGCCCCCATTAGGAGTGGAGAAGGGGGCCCTGGTAAATGCCCAGCTCACCCCAGGCCAGTGGAAGGCAGCAGCTGCAGATGCTGCTGATGCTTAGAGTGGGAAGGAATTCATCCAGGGCGCAGGGGGCAGAGGAGGCTTTATAGCAAAGGGGGCAGCGAGTGGTTGGGTTTCGACAGGCCGAAGCCCTAGGAGAGGCATTTCAGAAGGTGATGGAATAGGCCAGCCAACCATGGAACAAGCAATTTGTACTGTGTCTTGGATGGCAGAAATAGGTTGTTGTGGTTAAAAATAAAAATAATAACAGTAATTATTTAGTACTTGCGACTTACTCGTTAGGTTACCTGCGTGGTCTCATTGAATCCTTGCAGCAGTGATAGGAAGTCTCTTCTATCGTGATCCCCGTGGTGTAGACTCAGAGGTCAAGCAACCTGCCCAGGCTCCCACAACAAAGTCAGGATTTGAATCCTAGGATTCAGGCTCCAGCGTCCACACTTAATACCCCATTGTGCTACCTCTCTGATGGTGTGGGCCTTTGCTCAGCCTGTCACCCGGGAAAGGGTGTCAGTGGCCAAGGGTCCACATAGAGTGAAGGAGCAACTGCTCCAGGGAGGGGGCAGTGGCCGGCAAGGCTTGGTCTGGGCACACGGGCCCAGGACTGGGGAGGAGCCGGGGTCCCAGCCTGGCTCTGCTCATGTAGCCGAATGAGCTTAGGCGGGTCAGTTCCCCCTCCAGGCCTCAGTTCCCCGCATTACTCAAAAGACGCTAAGCCTTACCGGACCTACTACGCAGAGTTGGAACTTTGCTAAAAAATGACTGGGGGGATAGATGAGCGTGTATTAACCAGGTTGCTTGCTCCTGGGGCCACGTCCTTTCCCAGCAGCTGGCAAGGGAGGCGGTGGGGGCCTCGGCCCACTGTGCTGTGACCAGGCGGCAGGCACTCCCTCTGCGGGGAGCTGGTGGGCTGGCAGAAGAGCCGGGCTCGGCCGTGTCATCAGGAGAGGATGTGCTGAGCTTGCAGCCGCCTGGGAACACTTGGGCTCCCTGGGAGCCAGCCGAAAGGTGTGATTTACAAGAGCTGGTTGGGGAGACTGTGCAGGCAGAGCTGGTTTTGAACCTGTCATCACACCCCTGGCCCCGACTGTTCTTTACACGGCTCAGGGGACCTGCGAGCCTGACTGTTCAGCTATAGCTTCTCCTGGAGTAGGAGCTCAAGGTGTTGTGTCGGAGAGGGTGTGCATGCCTGGGAAAGTTGTCCCTGGTGCAGGGGTCTCCCTGCGGGTCCCCTCACCTGGCATCTGCCCTTCCTGTCCCTGAGGTGGTGCTCCAGGCACTGGGAGGGGAGGCACAAGGCCTGACTTCTGATCCCCACTCTACACTTCTTAGCTGTGTAACCTCAGGCAGGGCCTGTAGCCCCTCTGAGCCTCGTTCGCCTCTTCTGGAAACAGGCATGATCGTCCTTGCCTAGCCCACTTTACAGGGAGCTTCATGAAAGAGCTTGGAAAATAAAGTTCCTGTACAAATGATGGATGTTGTTTTTATTGGGCAGCTTGTCCTTAGTGCCTCCTCTTCCAAGAAGCCCTCTGCTGCATCTACAGCAAGTGTGGCCTGTACCACCAGCTACTTAACCTCTCTCTGACTCAGTTTACTCAGCTGGAAAATGGGATGAACACACTATATATCCTCATAGAATAGTGGTGAGGATTAAATAAGTTGACTTCAGGCATTTAGAACCGTGCTTAGCATGCTAACCATTGTTTTCATCATTGACTAGTGCTTTTCCCAAGCAGATGAGAAGCAGGTTGGGGACAGGAATGATATCCTGAGTGGCCAAAACCCACTGTGTCTGACACATAAATATTTGCTATGGTTTTATGTGTTACTCTCCCAAAGGGTGTTTTCCCTTTCCAGGCGGGAGAGTCCCAGAGGTCCCTGGTCCCCCTCCCAGCCTGACCAGGAACCCAGTTGGTGCAGTTGTCCGCTAAGAGGTGCTGCAGGTGCCGGGGTGGGGGGGCTTGCAGCAGTGGGCACCGCCCTGCTTCCCTGGGTGATGAGGGCCACCCGCCTGGTAATGGGTGGTCTGCCTCCTGCTGCTGCCCCCCATTCGTCCCAGTCTGCGCAGAGCTCCTGGAGTCTGCCTGTCCCTCCTCACATGACAGCTGCCCCTGAGTCTGCTCTGCTTGATTCTGGAGGTCCCTAGCTCCCATGGCCGGCCCTCTGACCTGGGACGGACTTTGCCCACCTTCTCCCTTCCGGTCACCCTCCTGTCTGCCAGGTGCCGCGCGAAGGCTTTGCATGCCCGCTCGTTTCATGCTCACAGTACCCTGTGAAGGAGGTGGTGATGAAGCCCATTTTACCCATGAGGAAAACGGAGGCTTAGAGATGTGGCCACCTCCCCAAGGCTCATGGTCATGATGTTGCAGAGCTGGATTCAAACTCAGATCTCTCTCCCTCCGTCACCAACGCTTCCGGCTCTTTGCGGGGTGAGTAGATCAGAGTAGGTGAAGAGGAGAATCTTCCATCCCCGGGGCTGGTCCTGGCTGCTCACCCGCCGTCTCCGACCTCTCTTGCGCTCCCCCATTCTGCATGCCACCGTGGATGCAGGGGACAAGAGCCTCAACTCGGGTCCTCACGGGCCCCTTGCCGTCGGGCGAGGGAGAGGACGTGCCTCCCCCGCCTCTCTCTGTCCCCACCCCCTGGTGTCCTAGCACTGCTCACGGGCCCTACTTTCCTGGCTCTCTTGGTAGAAAGACTGTGTGCGGCCCAAGCCCCGGCACTTCCTAGGATTGATTTGGCCTTTGAAAAGGATAATTCAAGATGAATATGCCGGCGTCCGACTGGAGTGAGATGGAGGGATTATTGAGCAGACTGCTTCGCCGCATCAGCTGCTTTATGAGCTCTCTAGAGAAACCCTATGTTGTGGGTAACTCAGCCTGACGGGCAGGGAGGTGGCATTCGTCTCCCACATTCTCTTAGCGAGTAATGCCAGCAGCGCCCAGGCACCCAGCTCGCCGTGTCTAGTCGCCCAGAAGCAGCTTCCAGCTTCTCTGCGAGCCGGTCATCATCACTGCCCCCTTGTTCATCAAGGGCTGCCCCAGGACGGGGGGTGAGGGCCGTGGTGCCCACCTGCTGGGTCCCTGTGTGGCCCCCTGGCTCCAGGCTGCTCGGACAGGCCGGGTAGAGTGGAGGTGAGTGAATCAGAGCCGGCAGACAGATCAGCTTGATTTCTGGCAGCCTGTCTGCCCGGGGGCCAGCCCAGCCTCATCGCCGGGGACATGGCCTCTGCAGGCTGGCGGGGTCCCTGGCAGATCAAAGTGATCTGTAGTGTGAGGACTCAGTACGCTACTGGGGAGGTGACCTCGTGGGCTCAGCCTTGCTCAGCACTGACATGAGGGCATGAGGCCGGGGGCGCAAAGCCCCTTGTGGGGTCCTGGCCACTCAGGTCAGCCCTGGTCACCCTGGGTGTTTGTCCTTATCACCCTTCCCTGCAGCACCTTGGTATTCGAGGGGACCCTCTGGGGGGCAGCCAGGGAATAAGCCAAGTTGTAAACTCTTTGAGGGCAAGGACCATGTCTTAAAACCCTGCAGGTAGGTGGGATCGCCTGGACTGTGCAATAGCTGGACAGCGAGGACCTTCCTTTCTTGGTGTCCCCTTTGGAGCATGGCACGGGGACTGGCCCCGGGTGGCACTCCTGTGTGTAATGTCTTATGTGTCTGTCCTGGTGCAAGAGACATTCATCCTAGGCTTTGACAGCCTTAGGCCAGGAAAGCCTTCTCTGAGGGAGAGGCATCCAGAGGCAGTGGTGGGGAGACACACGGCACAGCTCGGGGACAGCTCAGGGACGAGAGAGCTCAGGTGGCAGGGACTTCCCTGTGGCAGGGGTGCACAGTACTAATTAACAGTCAGTGCCCTGGGCGGCGGGGGGGGGGCAGTGCTGGCACCAGCATTATGTTATTTTTAGCACTGTCCACATCTCGTTCTTGCCCTTCTCTGCACCCCGTCCCATCACAGGACATGGAGTGTGATGGCAGGGCCAACGTACAGAGCCTATGCCGGATTCCCTCACATCTGGTCCCCTGGATGAGACCCATGGGGCCCCGCTTTATAGATGAGGAGAAGTTCGTGCCCTGACTTGAAATGTCAGTGCCAAGATGGCAACCCGACAGTCTGATCCCTGGGGCGCACTTGGCTCTGTTCCCAGCTGTGTGCCCATAAGTAAACACCCTCAGCTCTTCAGGCCTCAGGTTCCCCATCTTGTAAACTGAGGCTAGCAGGCCTCTCCCATCATTCGTTCCCCCTCCCCAGCAGTTCAGAACCCCCTGGAGGGCTTGTTACCACACCCCCAAGTTTCTGATTCAGTAGGTGGGCCCACGTGGGGCCGGCAAATTTGCATTTTCCACAGGTTCTCAGGTGATGCTGCTGATGGTCTGGGAACCCCACTTTGAGACCTCTGCCCTCACCATGTTGCTTCCCAGCCCCTGAAATTGGCTCCCGAGTCTGGTGTGAGTCCTCCATCTAGGCCTGCCCTGTCCCACAGCCCTGGTGGCAGCCGCCCCGTGGACACGGTGTGGGGCTCCCCGGTACCTCCCCTTGCCTGGCTGCCTGTGTAGCAGGGCCCCTGCCTGGGACTGCTGTGGCTCCTCCTCGGGGGACAGAGGTGTGAATTGAGAGGGGCCCATGGGGGAGGGAGGAGCAGGAGAGCCCAGATGTGAGATGCCCCTTGCGGCCTGCCCCCAGCCCCACCTCCGGTGTTTACAGAGCGGCCGCACAGCAGTGGACGTAATTACTCCTGACGGCCTTCATTAAAAGCTCTGGAGCAATTTACAGTCAATTAAGGAGAAGGGGACTGCTCCCTCCTCAGGTGCCCCCACCCCACCACCACCACTACCACCACCTGCTTCCGATGGAAGGGGCCGGTGTTTCAGGGCCTGGCAGGGAGGAGAAGGAAGAAGAGGGGTATGTGGCTTCTGGAGCCAGTGAACCCCCTGTCCTTGCTGTCAGCAGCCAAGCCATGGGTCACCCACTCTCGGCTGAGCACTCTCAGCGTGGTGTGAGGACCCGTGAGCTGTGGAGGGAGGAACCCAGAGCCCTGGCTCTACGGCAGGCCTGCCAAAGCCTCGAGTGACCCCTTCACCTCCGGGAGCTTCCGTTTTCTCATCTCTAGGATGGGGCTGGTCCCGTGCACTTTGCAGAGCTCTTGCGGTTGTTGAGGGAAGTTCTGAATGTGGTGAACACAGGGCCTGGCCCCCACCAGGTGCTCGGGGACAGAGATGGTGACTCCTGTCCCACCTGGGGAACCTCACCTGTCCCTGCATGCACAGGTGCTTTCTAAAAGCAAAAGACCATTCAGACGGTGACAGTCCGAGGACCCCCTGAGCCTGGCTCAGTCCCTGCCTCGCTCTTAGCCTCAGATCTGAGGGTGCATACCTCTCCTTCTGCCTAAAGGCCAATTCAGGAGAATTAAAGTGTTTCCCAGCTGCATTTCCCTCTGTCCAAAATGAAAATAGCTTCATCGTGGGGGGCGAAGGGTGGGGAAGGAGAATGTGCATTTTTACAATAGGATTACCTACCTTACTGACCAGAAATGTGGCCGTGGGAAAAGGGCACTGCTTTTCAGCTCCAAAAAATGTAAATACTGGAGTCTATCTGAGAAATGGCAGTAAGAAGCCTGCGTCCTGAGATTAGACCAGGGGCCACATCGTGAAGACAGGCTGCCTGGGTGCTGCGGCTGCTGTCCCTGCTCCAGCCTGGTGCCCTCATTTGGAGGGATGACATATGAGCTGTGACACACGATGTGTGACATTTGCCCAGCTCAGAGCCTGGTCCCCTGTCCAGGCTGGTGATCCCCCACCTGCCCTCACTCGCGTGTCAAGAAGGAGTGCCTTTTCCTTTCCAGGTGTTTTCTGTCTAGTCCAAAGCCATGAAAAGAATGATGAGGAACAAAGGACAGGGTGGTTCTCCGTCCCTTCCCCCACCCCATTCCTCACCCTGGGGTGCACCCCTTTCTCAGCCTCCCCTCTCGGGCTCTGGGCTCCGGGGGAGGAGGATGAGTGGCAGGGAAAGCAGGACTAAAGGTGAAGGAAGTGTGCATTCTCTTACCAGCCAGCTCTGCTGCCGGAGTTTTCCTGCCTGCAAATCAGGATGTTGACGCTCTTGGGAGCAAGTGTGAGTGGGGGTAAAGTTCCCCAGCATGTCCAAGAGCCAGGATCCTTGAGGTCAAAGGCATCGTGATGTTAGAACTGCTCTGTTTTGCTGAGGTTCTTGTGGTGAGTCCCTCATTCTCTGCCCCTTTGCTTTCGCTGGGCCGTGTCCTGCCATCAGCAGATCAAAACCCGGGGCTGCTGGGCTCTCTTCCATTGGCCCCTTCTTTATGAGGAGGGCCTCTTTAGAGGCCTCACAGAATATTTACTTTAACCAATGCATATAGTACTTACTCTGTGTCCGTGACTGCTGTGAGCTCCTTCGATCCTCATAACGTTCCTGGGAGGAAGGTGCTGTCATTATCATTACTGCTTCATAGGTGGGGGAAAGGGCAGACGGTTGCAGTGACTTGCCCGAGATCACACAGCCGGTGAGCGGGCATGGAGCTAGTACTCGAACTTGGTGGTCTGGCACCAGCACCAGCGGCTAGCCTCTGTCTTACTCGGTGTGCTCTGCTGTCTCTGGATAAGAGGTAGTGATGGTGGGAATAACTTCTGTTTATTGAGTGCCTATGAGGTACCAATTGGTACATGTTATTGCAATCCAACCTTCATGATCACCCATCAGGGCGTATTTAGGTCTCTATGCAGCTGATGGGAAAACTGATGCTCAGAACAACAAATTTGCCCACCATGGTCACAGAAGTAGTAACCGACCCAGGGCAGCCCTGCAGGGCCATGAGAGATGGTCCAGGGGTCTTTCCCCTAAGCTGGCCCTGCTGTATCCCCTGAATGCTCTGGCTCCAGAAAAGAGGGGGTCTTCTGAGCCCCACCGATGGTCTGTGGTGAGGACTTTTCCCATCCAAAAGCAATTCCACTCAGCCCCACTGTGCCAGAGCCTGGGTGGAGGATTCCTCCGTATAGTCCTGGGTGATGCCAAGAGTGTGAGGAATGGGGCTTGGGGAGGAGGACGGGAGTACAGAAGGGGAGGGGGTGACAGTGCAGGACAACAGGACCTCTCCTGGACAATCGATGGTCGGCCCTGGTCATGTGTCCCATGTGCCCCCCAGTTACACTGAAAACCAGTGACGGGAAATTAAGTTACTTAAAGGGCTGCTCTAACCTGACACTCCCGAATTCAGCCCCCCTTCCCTCCTGTCCTGACTGCGTCCCATAGTATTAGTAAGAGCGGTCACTTACGGAGGGCCAACTAGGTGCCCAGACTTTCTATGTGTTATCTCATTCGGTCCTCACAACATCTGAGGAGGGCCTATAATAAGTGTAAGATGCTACAAGCATGCAAGTACAACACCACATTATCCCAAACAGCAGCCACTAGACACGTGCTTATTCAAAGGTCCGTTAATTACAACCTAAGTGGAAACATGAAACTCACTGTCTCATCCACACTGGCCACATCGAGAGCATTCGGTAGGCACGTGTGGACGGCCTGCCGTACGGAACGGCAAGGATAGAGAATGTTTCTGTGATTCCTGCGAATTTGGTCGAATGGCGCTGGGATAGAGCGTCTCAGCTTTTCACGTGAGTCGCTGAGACTTGGCAGCCTGCCAGTTGTCACTCACATGGGGAGAGGCAGCCCCCACAAGGGAACACCCATGCCTGGTCATCACCCCCCTGACTCTAAGGGCAAAGAACATTCTCTCCAGGGAGTGGCTGGAGCCCCTGAGGTATAGAGAAGCAGTGTGACCTACTCAAGGTCGAGAGGCTGGAGCCCATGAGGTAATAGAAGCCGAGGGGCCTGAGTCCTTGAGTGCCCCCCCAGCTCTCCGGACCTCCAGCCAGGCCAGCTTCGAGCCTGAGCCGTGGGCGATGTGCCCACCCCCTATCCAGAGGCAGCCCCGCTGCTTATGAATTTTTACAGCTGTTTACCTGACGTCGTTCCATCTGGGAGTGAAATAACTCTCCCCACGGCCACTATGAATTCTTCGCTTCCCTGGGAAAAAAAACCAGCCCCTGTGATTGGAACATTGTCTGCAGTCCTGTCAGGTAGCCGGCAGTGAATGACAGGTGAGAGAAAGGAAACGGCTGAAAGCCATTACCCTCTTACTCCAGCGGACTTGGGAAAATAGTCATAAATTAGTGCCGTGTGCCAAACGAGGGGAGAGGAAAAAACACAAAAAATAAAAAACCCTCCTCCCTGAGAAAGTCATAATTTTCCTCCCAAGGGTGGGAGAAGTAGGCTGTTCAGAAGGGAACGTCTCAGTGGAGGCTGTCTGTCGCCCCCGCCTTGCTGGCCGGCTCCTGCTGCCACACCCCGGGGACAGTCAAAGCAGGATGGTCCATCAAGCAAGAGGGGCCTGGCTTCCCCACCCCCGTCAGGGACCACCTCCTGCAGAGACAGCTCCGTGCGTGTGCGTGCGTGTGTGTGCGTGCGTGTGTTCCTGCCCACATACGTGTGCTTGTGCGCATGTCCCGGCCTCTGTGTGCGTGAATGCATGCGTGCATATACCGATGTGTCTTTGCAAGGTGGTGTTCTGCACGTGAACACACCTTTGTCTCTGTGCTGTGTTTGTGTAAGTGTGTGACCACATCTTGATTTCATCCTTTGCTTTTTCTGTGTGTTTGTAGCAACCTGCATGGAGTATCTGAGCCCACGGATGAGGCAGAGTGAGGTTGTGTGTGTGTGTGTGTGTGTGTGTGTGTGTGCGCATGTGTGTGCATGCCCACAGAGTTGCAGACCACCTAGAAACTGCTATTTATTATGATGTTGGAATCTGGGGGACAGCGAAAGGACGGCTTGCCAGCCCTGTAGGGGTGCGTGCTCTCTGGGGTTATTACTTAGAGGACATTGGCTGTGTTTTTTTTTTGTGCAGCCAAAGGTGTTTCTTTGTGGAGGATGGTAGGAGGTGTGAGGAGAGGCTGGCTCAAGGCAAGATGACTGAACGAGCCCCTTTGGAGACCCCAGAGGAAGAGAGAGAGCGAGAACGATCTCCAGGGTTTGGGTGGCCAGGAATAGTCGTCTCATTTCAGCAAGTGAGGCTTACAAACAGAAAAGTGTGAACTTGAATAAGAAATTTTGTGGGTAGAAAATGTATTACACCAGTGATTCTCAGACTTTAGTGGGCACCGGAATCCTCTAGAAGGCTTGCTAAAACAGATGATGGGACCCCGGCCCCAGAGTTTGATTCAGCAGGTCTGGGTGGAGCCTGACAATCTGCATTCCTCACCAGCTTCCGGGTGATGTTTATGCTGCCCCTCTGGGGACCACTCTCCGAGAACCACTGAGGCACGCCGTTCACAGAGTCCTTTACCCCCAGTACCGCAAGCGTGCAACGTGGGCGAGGAGGTAGTATATACAGTGCTTAGGGGCGTGGGAGAAGACTGCTGGGGTTCAGAGCCTGACTCTGCTACCTACCGCCTCTGGGCCCTTGGGCAAGAGACCGAACCTCTCTGTGCTCGGGTTTCCTCATCCTGAAATGGGGATGATGGCACTACCCACCACACCGGGCTGCTGTGCAGAAGCTTGGTGGAAGGAAGCGGCTTAGAACAGTGCCTGGTACCCAGCCAGTACCGTCTGTCTTGGCTCATGTTCTTCTCCCCACTTTGCCGATGAGCACACTGAGGGCATGTGGCCTCCCAAGGTCACACTGAGAGTTAAGGAGAAGCGGGAACGAGACCCAGTCCGTCTGACTTGACTTTGTGCTCCTCCATTCTTCTTTACTGGGGTCCCTCGGTTCCAGAGCCACTGGGTCCTGCCCCTGCAGGCTTGTTTCCCAAGCCTCCTTTCAGAGCAGGGGGAGGCAGACCTTTACTTCTTCCCTCTCAGAGAGGAAGGAGGGCTGAACAAAGCCTGCCTGACAGCTCTGACCTCTGCCCCAGCCCTTCTGCTCCCCACTGCCCCCCAAGCTCTGCCAGCATGGCTCCCTGCCCGGCCCTGCAGCTGCATCGCACCGAACTTGCGCCTGGCCTCGGGCGGCTGGGTCAGGGGATGGAAGGCAGAGAGGCATGGGAAATCGTTATGCACACGTATGTTTCTGTGTGTGTGCATGTACCTGTACGCACGCGCCCACCCCGCCGTGGCTCGGGAGCCTCGGGCTCCGGGCAGAGGAGCGAGCCGCTGGAGGAGCTTGTAACAGGTGGTGAGCAGCTGTAGGCCGGAGCGGGTCTTCGCCTCCTCTGCCCAGCCTCTGGAGCCCACCTCACTGCCCGCAGGACCTTCTGGGGAACAGACTGGGGCCTTCTGGGAGGCAGCACGTCCTTGCCGGAGGAGCAAGGAGGGCAGGTAGCTGACGTGGAGATGCAGGCGCCCCGAGGTTCCCATGCACCGTGTCTGGGATGGTCCTGAATGTGGGAATTTAGGGCAGGTTCTCCCACATTGCCAACGTGCACTGCAGCGAAGGAACCCAAACTAGAGAGTGAGTCTCCGCCTTGAGGAAACAAGATCCCCAGGGGAACTGTGTGGCCTCGAAGTGAGTGTCTCCAGCATTCCCTGGGCTTGCGCTCGGCTCCGCCGTGTTTCCTGAGGACCCCGAGCCCTGCAGATGTGCAGCGGGCCCAAGGGATTCCGTCGGAGTGGGAAGGTCAGACCCTTCTCGGCCAACCAGGAGCACGCATTTCGAGAGAGTGGGTGTGGTGCGGGAGAGAGGCATGCCCTCGGGGAGGGGCCCAGGACCAGCAGTTCCCCCCATCTCTGCTGGACATGTTCACAGAGGCCGCTGGGATGCACGATGGGTCTTTCCCGAAGATGACAGGAGCACCGTGTGGCTCAGTGTGCAGCCCCAGCGCTTGGAGGAACGCTGTCCGGGGTCAGCCTCAGGCAGGAGGGGGATTTGAGGAGGTCTTTGTGGATGCTGGGCAGAGCCTCAACAGGCAGAGAGGAAGAGGAGACGCACACTCGGAGGCAGGACTGCTTGGAGGTCATTGCAGAGCCCAGGGTCCTCTCGCTGCCTGCCCCCTGGCAGACACCCTTCTTTTGGGGTGACTGTCAGGCAGCATCGGCCACTCCTCCTTTGGACTTCTGGGCTGCTTCTACATGACCTCTGTGTCACACTTAGAGCCTTGGCTTCAGCCATTAGTTCCTTGTCTGTCCTCAGGCCTCCCTGGAAGGGGCTGTCCTCCAGGGAGGGACCGACCATGACTCCACCCTCCTGGTCCCCCTGCTCCCAGGTCTGAGCTGGGCCCAGTCATTCAGCTCTCTGCTATCCCTGACCCAAGTCCATTTTTATTTACCTCTCCCTCCTCCATGCTCCTTTCCTCCTGCCCCTGTCCCCTCTCCTGTCACTGCTCAGCATTCTTCTCCCAGATGTCCTTACCTCCCCTGGGCCCTGTGTCCCTGCTCCGCAGGACCTCTGGCCACCCCTTTTGGTGGCACCAGGGAAAAGAGGGCTGTTGTCGCCCAGAAAGTGTGCTCTGCTGTAAGAACAATGTCCTCTGCCCCCAGCAGTGGCATTCATCCCAGCCCTGCCAGCCACGCCAGGCCCAACGCAGAGGCCTCCCTCCTCCATCCTCCCTCTATTCCTCCTCCTTCCTCCTCCCTCCTCCATTCTCTTCCTCCCTCTCCCTCCTCCCTCCTCCATCTTCTGTGCTTCATCCTACAAATGTCACAAGCAGAGCTCGGTGCTTGGCACTAAGGAAGCTTTAAGTTTGTTGTTAATATTAAAAGGAATTTTCAATTTGGAGGGAGGCACAGCCATCACCTGCATGTGAAGGTTTCAGTAACCAAGACAGTCTGTCGCAGGGGTTAATGATGGAGCCCCAAATAAATGGCAGCCACAGTGAAGACATTCAGACAGGGCCCATCACTGACACAGAGTAACAATGACAACAATGGTACGGAGCAGTCAGTGAGCATGTACCGTGGGCCAGGGCTCCGCTGAGACAGTGCCCGGTGGGGAGGTGGAGCTGGGTGGGGCTGGCATGTGGTAAGCAGTCCACGAGTGTCACCTTAATGATTGAATGAGGAGGTCTTTAGACAGGTGCCTCCAGGAGGGACGAGGAAGGTCAGCCTACTGCCCCCCTCCCTCCACGGTCGCCTAGTCCACCCTCCACACTGCGGCTGGAGCAGTCACTTTAAAATATAGATCAGCACAACCCTTCCCTGCTTACAGCCCTCCCCGAGCTTCCCCTAGAATTCTAGTTAGATTAACCCCAGACTGCTCCCTTGGCCTGCAAAGCAATGTGGCCTGACCCCTGCCCATCTTCTTTTCCTATCACCCTCCTCCCTGCTCACTCTGTTCCAGGTACCAGACTTGTCTTTGGTCTTTTGAACAAGCCAAGCATCTTCCCACCTCAGGGCCTTTGCACTTGCTGTTCCCTCCATCTGAAACACTCTTACCCTGGGTCTTTACAGAGAGATTGCAAAACCTGGGACCTCCTCATTGCTCATTTCTCTGGAAGCCTTTGCTGACCACCGTCTCTAATATGGCCCATACCTATCTCCCTTCCCTTTCTCCCATTACCCTGTTTTGTTTACCTCTTGACACCTAACATCCAAAAGTATTCACTGTTTGTGTGCTTATTGTCTGCTTCCCACCCTCCCCACCCCCCAAAGCTGGCTCCACAAGGGCAGGACTTTATTCTTCAGTGCTGGGTCCCTGGTGCCTAGTTGGGTCTTGGCACACAATGCGACTTCAAAAGGTATTGATTGATTGACTGACTGACTGACTGACTGACTGAATGAATGAATGAATGTCAGGGTGGATATATCTTTAGCTTAGAGGAGAAACGATGGCATTTGGATGGGGGGATACTGTAAGCAGAGTCAGCGAGTGGCCTCCTGTGCCCAGGAGAGAGTAGGTCAGCTGGTCCAACTGTAGGAGAAGGGGTCATGGCAGAAAAGATGGTATGAAAAGGCATGATCCCACTGAGGGGGCCCTGAGGCCACATCCTCATTACTTGGCCTGGAGCCTAGGTCATGGTGAGCTGTGGCTGATCTTTGAGCGTGATGCTTGCAGGATCTTTGAAGCATTTCTCTTGTGGTGTCATTCTTCAGCTCCACAACCACCAGTGGCTCCCCCTGCCCACACATCAATCCCAGGCCCCTCGGTCTACCCGACCAGGCCATCTGTGATTGGACTCACCACCTTCCAGCCTGTGTGGCTCCTTTGTTCCCCTAAAAAGATCTGTCGTCATGCCCCACGTGCTTTCTGGGCTGTCGTGTCCCACAAGTCCAGAGGATGTTGGTTGTGCAGTGTGGCGGGACTGCATTTGTCTTGCGCTTTTCCGCTCATGTTGTCCCTGCAAGGCTCTCCTGATCAAAACCCTCCCTGATCCACCACCAGGGGTGGTTTCCTTGCCTGTGGCTTCCGGGAGCCCTCCCTGTGAGGCATGCCCACACCCTCCCTTGTTCATGGTGGTTTTTGTTTCTCTGACGTGGAACACTGGTTCCCTACACAGCTGCCACAAGCCTCTTGCAGGGGCAGGCGGGAGGGAGGCAGGGAGGCAGACAACTCAGTGCTTGGCCTCTGCTCCTCACCCTCCCAGAACGTCCTTCTCCTGAACAGTCTTCATGGAGGCCGCCTTCTGCCTTCAAGACGTCCTCTCCCTTCACGCTGGCTCTCAGGGTGCTTCTCTGTGGCTCTGAGGAAGGCCAGCAGCCCCCAGGAGCCCCAAGGCAGGCTCATGTCCCTTCCCTCCGAAAACACAGCCCTCCTGGACCCAGTGTCTCCCTCCACCAACTCGCCTTCCTTTTTTGTACCTAGGTGCCTTTAGGAAGACAAACTTTTCTACAACATTGTTGAGGGATAATTGACATAAATGAAAAACAACACCATTTCAAGTGTTTAATGGATCATTTTGAGATACATTCTCTACCCTTAAAACCATCACCACCGTCAAGATAGCGAACATATCAGTCACCCCAAAAGTTTCCTCTCACCTCTTTGAAATCCTTCCTCTCCACCTTCCCCACCCTGGTAACCACTCCCGGGAAACCACTGAACTACACCTGTCACTAAAGATTAGTTTGCATCTTCCAGAATTTTCTGTAAATGGAATTGTACCGTGTGTCATCTTTTTGTCTGTCTTCTGTCCCTCAGCATCATCGTTTGATCCATTCGATCTGTCGCACATCCATGGAACATTCCTCTGTAGCACTGAGTCGTGTTCTGTTGTAAAGATACACAGTAATGTCTTTCTCCATCCACCTGTTGCTGGACATCTCGGTGGTGTCCAGTGTGCGGCTCTTCCAAATAAGGCTGCCATGAATCTGTGTGCTCCGGATGGACATATGCTCTTATTTCTCTCAGGGAAACATCCGGGTGCGGGATGGCTGGGTCATGTGTGTGTTTAACTTCCCAAGAAACTGCCCAACTGCGGCTGTACTATTCCACGCCCCCCTCCCATCAGCAGCGTGCATGAGTCTCAGCCGCTCCGCTCTCCCGCACTTAGCATGGGAGGTCGGTCGGTCGGTCGGTCGGTCTGTCTGTCTGTCTGTCTACCTATCTATTTATTGGTTGTGGTGAAATACACATAACGAAATTTACCCGTTTTAACCATGTTTAAGTGTACTAATTCCGTGGCAGTAATTCAGTGTTGTGCCATCACCACTGTTTCCAGAACATTCTCAACACCACAGACAGAAACTCTGTCCCCATTAAACCACAATTCTCCATTCTCCCCTCCTTCCAGCCTTCAGTAGCCTTTATTATGGGAGGTATTTTTAATTTTAGTCATTCTCATAGGTGTGTGGTGGTTTCTCGTGGTTTTAATTTGCATTCTCCTAATAACTAATGATGGTGAGTGTCGCTTTGCCTGCTACTCTGGTGAAGTGACTATTCAACTCTTTTGGCCGCTTTTGAAAAACAAGTTGTTTTCTTATTATTGCGTTTTGGGAGTTCTTTCTATATTCTGGATCAGAGTCTTTTATCAAATGCGGGATTTGCAAATATTCTCTCCCAGGCTGCGGCTTGTCTCCATTCGCTTAGCGCTAAGTGTCTTCTGAAGAGCAGTAGTTGTAATTTTATACACTGTGCAGCCAGGCTCTTTGACGGGGTGGGCTACACTGGCTTGCTCTTGACCTCAGTCCCTCGTTATCCCCCTGCCCTTTGCAGCCCAGCTGCTGCCCCCACACCCCACTGACGGGGCTCACACCAAGGCCACCCAGTGGTCTTGCCCTTGCCCAGCCCAGTGGGTGGCTTTCGGACCTTACCTCCCAGACTCTCTGCTGTGTTTGACCTTGTGGGAACTCAGACCCAACTCACTGCTCTTCCAACACCCTCCTACTCCTCTCCTACCTCTGGGAGTGTTCCTTCTTGGTCTCCGTCCACCTAACTGTAGCGCTTCCTAGGAATGTGCCCTTTGCTCCCCTTCACATGCTCTCCGTGGTGGGACCTCCCTCTCCATTCATCCCATGATCACCCCCAAATCTACGATACTCAAGTCACCTTCTGGAGCCCTGCTGTGTCCCGAGTACTGAAGCACAGACTGCACAAACCCAGCTGTGCCCTGGCAGCCACAGGAGGAGGCCAGGGGCAGCTGTGCTTGTCACGAAACCTGCCCATGCTCCACTGTCTCCTGCCTCCGTGCCTTGTTTACAGAGTTCCTGCTGCCCAGAGCACCCTTCCTTGGTCTCCTCTCCTCTTTTCTGTCCTTCACCCATCCCCCAACATAGCTATCTGTCTTCCAGGAAGCCTTCCTGGACCTCCTTCTTTGTAGTCTGTCCTCGGGCCTCTCACGGCCCATAATGCAGCCTAGCACCTGTCATAGTACTTGGAAATGATCTGTTTATGTTTATTTCCTGCACTGGGCAGTAACCAGAGGGCCGATGTGACTTCTGATTCATGTCGTATCCCCCCCACGCACAGGTGTGCCTGGAACGGCATCTGTGCGCAGTGAAACTTGGGTGATTAAATTTCAGGGCTGGACCCTGGTCTTTTGGCCTTGGATCTGTTCTTGGCCTTCCCCAGCTCTCCTCGGAACCGCAGGGAGCTGACCCTGTGGGCTGCCTTATCCAGACTCCCAGGTCAGCGGGATTTAGCCAACGGG
This sequence comes from Ailuropoda melanoleuca, assembly GCF_002007445.2. Taxonomy (NCBI): domain Eukaryota; kingdom Metazoa; phylum Chordata; class Mammalia; order Carnivora; family Ursidae; genus Ailuropoda; species Ailuropoda melanoleuca. Next base: position 75,252,722 of record NC_048223.1, read on the forward strand.
AGGCCATGGCAGGAGACTGGACAGCGGGAAGAAGGGAGGGGCCAGGGTATTTGTCCCCATCACTCTCCCCTTGGCCAGTGGCTCCCTCTCCCACCAGGTGACCACGGCCCTTCGGCTTTGGAAACATCACTTCCTCCCTTATCCTGCCCATGCAGAGCCGGCAAAGGGTGGCTTCCTGCTATTGTTGATCTCTGGGTCACCGCACCATCCTCCGTCACCCTGTGACCGATTCCCAACACTGCATTTCCTCTCTGCTCCATACTAACAGTGCTCTCTCCTCCCGCTTGGACCCTGTCACACTGCAGGAAGCAGGGGCCCCTCTGCCTTTACCGAGGACCGGCTTAGGAATCCTTCATCCAAGGAACGCTCAGTGAATGGCAGGCACGCAGGCCCAGGCCCCAGGTCATCCTGTCACCATCCTTCCGCCCTGAAGGTCCTGCCAGGTCCTCCACAGCTGAACGGGGCCTGTGTCCTTGTGCAGGGGTCAAGAAAAGGGCGGTTGAGCGCTGGGTCAAGCAGGAGCAGGCGGCTGGACCAATGCCTCCCGTGCGCTTGGCGTGGCCCCTTTGTCTGTTAAGCCTGCTGAGTGGTAAAAGCCAAAGTGGCCCCAGGTGGTGGGATAATAGCATTTTTAATTGTGCTCGAATGAAATTAACTTCTTATCTGACAGTTTGACATCTTTATTGTTATTAATGCCCGAATAATGCATTGTTATTTTTATAAGCTCCATGGTGGCAAACATTTTTCCTTTATTTGGATTAAAAGTAGATGTATCTGTTACTTCCCCTCATTACCCTGGAAGGGCCTCAGGATCCCTGGCTGGGGAGCAGGGACATGGGTGAAGGGAAGCCATATCTGCCGAGTCACCTCCCAGGGGGCCTGAAGGACAAGGTCCCAGAGCTGGTCACTTGGCAACAGCCTGCTGGGGCCTGGGTGCACTGAGGCCTCCAGGCTTCTAGTCGCTGCCTGGGAAGCAGGGGTGCCCCCTGTGTCTCCCCCCATACCGGCCCCTACCACAGAGGCAGCATTCTAGGATACAGTGTCTGGAGACGGTCCTGGGCAGTTTCGGGGGAAACATCTCGGTGTCTCCAAATTGAAATTCAGGGTCTCCATTGTACTAAATAGATTGAGGAAGAAGATGTAACAGGTAAGTAAATATAGACACTCTGGCAGAACTAAGAGCTCCCTCTGCTTATTTGTATGTTCATTCGTAAGTGTGTGTTGCTTACCTGCCGTGTGCCAGGTACGGTGTTAAATGTTGGGTGCGCTGTGGTGTGCTGGCGTCCAGACCTCTCTTCTGGGGTTGGGGTCGAGGGGGGGTGAGCATGGCTCTGGAGTCAGACTGCCTGGGTCCAAGTCCTGCTACCCATAGGTCCCAGGGCAAGTGACTCACCTGCCCTGGGCCTCAGTTTTCCTCTTCCGTAAAATGGAAATAATGGAAGGATTTATTTGCAGGGATTTGGGGAACTTTAAATATATGTGAAAACATTTCATACGCTGCCTGGGGCACCTCGTAGCCGAGCAACATTAAAGGTAGTTATAGGCGATGTCTCCTCAGCCCCTGTGCCAGCTGCCGCCAGGACTGGTCTGTCCCGGGCTCCCGGGACAGCTCTAGTGTGGGGATGGGTCCCTGTGGGAAAGACTGCCGAGGGTCAGGTGAGCTCTGGGAGGGAACGCTCGTGGCCCTGCCCCCAGGGCTGAGAGCTGCAGAGGGACAGGGCCTGGGAGAGCCTTATGTTGTCTCCCAGTGACCCTTTGCCCACTCCCAGGCCCCCTGTCGCCTCCACTTACCCAGTCCTTTGCCCTGCTGACAAGGTCGATAATGCCTCCGCCTTGGAGACTGGTGCCAACGTCTTTATCAAAGCCAATATTAATTCTCACTAATTAGGAGCTGCCACTAATGAGCGTCACAGCTAATTTAGCTCATCTATAACCCAGGAACGGTGCTGCTCTCGCGCCAGGCTCTGGAGTCCAGGATGCTGGCACCCACTGCCTCCCCGCCCCTTCTCCGTGCTGCTGGGCACCAGCTGCCAATGCAGCCTGCACTGCCAAGCCACTCCAGCCAGCTTGTGCCAAGGACCCGTGGCCCTGCCTCCAGGGGGTCCCCCAGGTAGGGTCAACGGTGAGCTCCTCAGGGATGGGTTAGCATGTGTGCCTGGCCAGCCCCAAGTCTGGGAGGCTTCCTATTAGGAAGGCTCTGGCTCCATTCTGATGTCTCTGCTGCCTCCTCCAGGAAGCCTTCAGAGACTGCCTCAGCCCGGAGAGCCTTTTCCCCTCTTGGAGAGCCTGGTCCTCACCTGCCAAACACTGGCAGTTAATCAAGGCCTGTCTATGACAGTGTCTGCCAGGTTGCCTTTTCCTGGGACACAATAGAGCATGGTGGTCCGAAGATGGGCCCTGAATTCTGATAACTATTGGCTGTCAGACCTATGCTTCAGTCTCTTCATTGGTAAAATGGGGAAAATAACCTACGACTCCAGAGTCATTGTGATGGTAAGCAGAACCAATGCATCAGCCGGGATTGTCACTCTTCCCCGCTGTGCTGCCTTGGGAAGGCTTATGTCTCGCCTCTTCTTGATCTATCCTCGTGCTGCATTCTGTGCATAGTACAGGGCTCTCCTCAGAGCAAGCAGGCAGGTCAAGAGCCCTGGCTGATGGGCCAAGCCCCCAGTGTGGTGCCAGTGATTGTCCAATGAATGAACAGACTTAGAATTTTAATATCACTTCCCCGAGCCTTAGTTTCCCCATCTGTAAAATGGGGCCATTGGCCAGATCAGTCTCAGGGCCCTCTTAGCCCTTCTGCTCTGTGATCCTTTGAGGTTCTTGGTGAATATTTGGTGAGCAGATAGACTTTGACCTCTGCCCTCACGAGGAGGCCTGGAGCCGTGATTTATGTCACCTGCAGGCCCCTCAGGGCGGCTTCCAGGTCTCTGATGGGGCCTGAGATCAGATGCTGGTGTAAGCTGCAGCCTTGGAGCGGGGTCACCTTGCCTAGGCCGAGGCACAGGCCCCCCCCCAGGGCATCCTCTGGCCCTCTCCACACCCCCAGCCAGGTTGGAGCCCATTGTAGGATCCCAGGGAGAGGGGGTGGGGGAGGGAGGAAGGGAGTGTGTGGAGGAGTTCCGTTCCTGCCTCCTCTTCTCTGATTCCTTCTGTGCAGCCTGAGCTCTTGCTTGGGAGGGGGAGGGCCCAGGAGGGCGGGTGAGGACATCTTTTTTGCACTTATCACCTCGGAAAAGCGACCTTCAGGCCGAGCCAACTTTGGGGGAAGTGCCTTCAGCCGTGACAGATTTGACTATAAATCTTCAGTATTAATGCTGGTTCCCAAGGTCTGTCATTCTGTATGCCCGCGTGACAAGCGAAAACAGTGCGTGGCCCATCCGTCACCCGAGGGGTCCCCACCCCCACCGGCTTTGCCTGGGATGGGGTGTTGGGTTGGGGGCAGGGGAAAGAAGGAGAAGGAAAAGGTGGAGCAGACGTGGCCAGGGGCGGGAGGCAGGGTTAGCAGCTGCTGGCCAGGAGTGGGGGACCTGAGGAGCAGAGGCTGGAATCTCAGGGGGGTCAGGCCCCAGTTCCAGGCGTGAGTTCCAGAAGCCTGGGGTGGGTGGGAGGAGGATCAGCCTGGAATGCCGGGCCTTGGGCTTAGCTCTGGTTCCATTTTCAGTCTGCTGTGGAGCCTGGGCAAGTTGGCTGCCCTCTCGGCGCCAGTCTCTGCTCTTCCAAACGGTAGGGAGATTTCCGCAGTCCTCACCCTCTCATTGTGTATCTGGAGCAGCCCCCCCCAACCCCCCCCAGCGTTTGTGAACCTTTGGTGACTTGTTTGGTGACCACTGCACACAGACGACAGCACACATGGCAGGTGACAGCACGGGGAGTGGGGAAGGGGGGGGCATGTGTCCCCAGCTCCAGCCTGCCCTGCGGGGCTGTCTGCAGAGATTTGTGGCCGGAACACCTTATGGCCAAACGGAAAGCCACTGACCTGGCCGAGGGGACAGACACAGCATTGGGAGGGGACGCTGGGCAGCGCAGGGCTTATCTATTAGGCCTTGTCCCATTCGTGCCTGTTTTAAAATTCATGTTTTTACTTTTGACCTCAGTTGTGGTGAAAATCTCATAGATGAAAGAGTGCACAGCACCTGAACATACAGGTTAAAGAAATAAAGTGAACACCTGTGTGATCTCACCCTGAGCACTGCCAGGACCCTCAGAGCACCCTCCCGACCCATGCCTGCATGGCCTGTTCCCTAGTCCTCAGAGGCGGGGATACCGCTTCTCTCAGAACATTCTTTGAAAGAGCCTAGAAAGAACACATTGACAGAGAGGGGCACTGGAAACATCGGGCTGCTTCACCCTTGACCTTGAATATGATTTTCCATGCAGCGTCCCTCATGGCCGACCTCTCCCACGTCCCCATCCTCTCTCCCAAGGCCCCGCTCCTGCTTCTCTGACCATTCCTTCTTGGCTTCCCTCTCTGGCTCCTCGTTGATTGCTGGTGTTCCTCGGGCCTCTGCTTTCAGCCCACTGGACCTTACCTGCAGTAGTCCTCAGGCGCCACAATCACCGTCTACACCAGATTTTTTCTCTCACCTATCTTCCAAAATGTAGTGAGTGGTGTTAAGTTAGTTGTCTCTTCCAGAGCTTTACAAGTCCACCTACCTATACCTGAGCCTGTTTACTAAGTAAGTCACTCAGTCTTGCTGTTTCTGTTCCAGAAACATCACTCACATTGTCTGCCTCTTTCTTTCTGTGCTGTGTCCCTAAATCTCTGTTTAGCCTAGGACTGGTAAATCCCTAGCACTCACACCGCATTTTCGTGTCTTGTGCCTGCACCAGACATCATTAGTCAATCATCGCACTTTTTCTCTTCTCAACACAGAGCCCCAGACAGCCACGACCAATCTATCAGAATTGGTGCCTGGGATGGAAGTGATTTGCTCTCTGTGGCCTGGGTTTTGTAATAACCTCCCACAGTCTCCTTGCCTGCAGTGTCTGCCCACACCTATCTGTCTTCCACATGACTGCCAGAAGAGTCTTTTTCATTGTACCGATGAAGCTAGGTTACGCGTCCCCTTTAATAATCCTTCCATAGCTGTTGTTTAACGGGTACAGAGTTTCTGTTTTGTGAAGTGAGGACTCGTGGAGATGGACGGTGCTGATGGCTGCTCGGCGATGCGTGTCTGCTTCATACCGCTGGAAACCGCACGCTTACAAATGGTTAAGACGATGCGTTTTATATTACGTTTGTTTTACCTTGATAAAAAAAATTGAAGAAAAATGAAAGGCTGACACATGCCCTACCTGGGTGAGCCCTCGAGGACATAGAGTGCGTGAAATAAGCCGGTCTCCAGAGGACAAATACTGTGTGATCCCTCTTACGCAAGGTGCTTAGAACAGTCAATTGCACAGAGCCGAAGTCCAACAGTGGTCACAGGGGCTGCGGGGAGGGGCGTGCTGTTCCTGCTTTATAAGTACGGGCAGTGCAGGGTGATGACAAAGTTCTAGAGATGACGGTGGGGAGGCGGCCCGAGACTGTGAATCCACTTCATGCTCCTGAACCCTACATTTAAACGTTTAAAATCGTAGGTTTTAAGTTACATATCTTTTACCACAATTTTAGAAGTCTTTCTATAGGTCTTCATTGCCAGAGGGATACAAGCTTCTTAGCCCGGCATGCAGGGCGCTTTGTGACTCAGGCCGCCTGCCCCTCCGTGTCTCAGCCTCTCCTCCTACCTCTGACTCATTGCCCCTGCCCCCTGGGGATTGACGGTTCTGTTGATACGTCACACAACCCCATGCCTCCAGGCCTTTGCACCTGCATTTTTTAGTGCGAGGATTGCCCACCCCCAGCGCCACCTCTTGCTACTTCCTTCTTATCCTTCAAGGATCTACCTTCCTGGACTCCCATGGCCACCTTACCCCATCTGAGCGAGCTGCCCCTCTCTGTTGTCCTGGAGTGTCCTGAATATCCCTGCTTGGCAGGGCTTGTCACAGGGTCTCTGCTATTCTGACTGCATCTGACCCATCTTGACTTCTCTGGGACCTAGTGCTGTGCCCGGCACACGTGGCCTCAGGTAGTCCATTGGATGCTGTTGGGGCAGAGTTCGGGATGCCATGCCTCCCCCTCCCCCCATGTTCCTCCCTGGTCTCCGGTGCTGCTCTGCGTAGCTGAGGGGCAGCCCGTGTTCCACAGTACATGAGTAACCCCAGTAGCTGTGGAGAGAGAAATCTAAGAGCCTATCCCAAAAGCCTGAAATACAGAAGTCAAACATTTTCCTATTTTCTTAGAGCCTCCCCTTAACAAATGACTTGAGCAAAAACAAAGGAGTCTTTTTTTTTTTTTTTTTTGACTCTCTTCTTCTTTAAGAATGGAGAGGCTGGGCAGGCCGTGGGCTGGTGTATCTGTCCCCTTGGTTCTTAAGTCTGTTCGCTGGTCACATGGAGACTTAATGGCTTTGGGCTGGAGAAGGGAAAGGAATGTGCATTTACGGAGTGTCCATTTCAAAGCAGGAAATTTCAGATGTGTTTCTTTACTTAATTCTCAGAGATGTCCTAAGAATCAGGCATGAGTGTTCTCATTATAAAGTTGAGGCTCAGAGAGGTTAAGTGCCTTGCCCAAGGTCACACAGCAGGTATATAAAGGGGGTAGAATTCAAACTCATATGCTTCTCCATTTCCTGCGGTGAGGATGGATCTGTATCCTGCCCACATGAAGAGAGGGGAGAAGGCGGGGCTATTGTCCTTGGGGTTTTCCCGTGCTCATTTCTTCCACCCTTTCTTTCCCCTCTCTCAAGGAGTGGTTCCTCTAGGTTCCTCTAGGTTCCGCCTGCAGGGTGGAAGTCTTTGGAAAGTTTGTCTAAGGAGCTAGAGGTGAGGAATGAGCTAAATGCCTTAAGAAAGCAAGGGTAAGGGGGATGGGGTGAGGCCAAGGGTGGGCTTGCCCCTCTGCAGGGGGGACCTTTGTGAGGGGGCAGAGGAGATTCAGAGGGACCAGGATAGGTTTGAGCCAGGAAAGTGTCCCTGCTCTTGTCTGGGCCAGAAATTCTACCATTAAGGTGTCATTCCTTTGGGTCTTTAAATTTTTGATTCTTGCAAAGATAAGGTACTCCCGAGGAGGGGCACACCTTACTTACTGGGTCACAATTCATATGAGGACCTGTCGGGTGCCAGACATGAGAGATTGGGGAACCAGCTGAGGATTGGGGCTCAGGGGACCAACCACTCTGAGGGTGATGGTCAGGGAAGGGGAAGAGGACCTGGGGGCCCAGAACAGAGGTGCAGGGAGGCGAGGGCACCAAGAGCTCGCATTGCTCTGATAGCCAGGGGAGAGGTTCAGAGGAGCGTGGGTGTGCGTATGTGTGCGTGAGTGTGCGTGTGCCTATCCATGAGAGGACCGCCAGACAGAGACATGGCCAGCATCACGTACTTATTGGTGTCATCTTATGGGCTTCACACAATAGATTTCTTTCTCATTCACGCAAATGCAAATCCATGACTCGGTGGGCACATGGCCTCCACACGGTAATTCAGTGATCGGCCTGCTTCACTCTCGTGCCTTTGCTGCTGTCTCAACCTGTGGACTCCACAGGCCCCTCCCAGCAAGGAAGGAAGAGTGAGGACGACGTGCCCCCCCTCTTCCATTCTTTGGCCAGGGGTCACCCATGGCACTGCCTCCTGGGTCCTGTTGGCAGGACTCAGCACCTGGCCCACGCAGGTGCCATGGGGCTGGGAAACAAGGGAGCCCACCACACTAGTAGGGTCGTAAAGCCCACATCTACCACAGACGACCAGGTGGGACACAGGGTTCCCTCTGTAGTGTGTCTCCCCATGTCCGCCTGTCATCATAGTTCTCTCATCGTGCCGTGGCATTTCTGCCATGCTGTGTCCCACAGGTGTTTATGACGTCCTACTGTGCGCCCGTTTTTGTGCTGGGCTGACAGTGGTGAGCAAGACACGACTCTGCTCTCCTGGGTGGGCCGGTCTGGTGAGAACGTCCGTGGTGAGGGTGGGACCACAGCGCCGGAAAGAACGCTCAGGGAGAGGACAGCTTGTTCTGTAGGCAGGGACATAGTGTGTGATCCAGGAGTGGAGGGACAGGGCTGGAGGGACAACTGGGGTGCACCCAAACCAGGGGAGGACGGAGAAGAGCGTTCTCAGTGAGGAAGGCAGCAGGAGCAAAGGCACGGAGGCGGGGCTGGGGAGGGCTTTCATGTGCACAAGGCATGAGGGGACGGACCTCGGTGTCCTCCAAGCCCCAGGAAGCCACCACCGGGTTTGGTGAGGGAAAGGGTGGAGGTGGGATATGGCGTGGAGGCCAGGTTGGAGGAGCAGAACGAGCGCAGAATTGGGGGGGGGGCTGCTCGCCCGCACAGGGAGGAGGACGTGGATGGGGTGTATCTGGCCATAGACTCTACGCACTAGCTGATGGGCTGCCTGGTGGGGCGATACGTAAGGCAAGGGGTGGACTCAAGGCTGGCTTCCTGGTTATGGCTTTTACAGCTCGTGACACCTCCTAGGGAACCTCCCCCCAGAGAAAGATCAGGGGTCAGTTTTAGCCTTTGGGTATCCAAGTGGACACGTCAAGATGGCTATGTGGAAATGTGCAGCCTGACAGCACGGGAGCCTCGGGTTGGGCCTGAGGTGGGGGGTGGGGAACTTCGAGACTCCTGGGGAGCCCTGTCTCCCAGCCTTGTCGTTGTCCAGCGGTGGCCCTGACCGCAGCTCCGTCTTCTCCGTTGGAGGCCTGGACCTCGGCTCGGCTCGCGGCTGCGCTGGCTTCTCCTGGCTGTCTGCCGGGCCCCAGCACAGTCCTGCCGTGCCTCAAAGCCGTGCCTTGATGAACCTATAGAGTGAAGGGATGAGGGCTTGAACTGGGGGCTCCCCTGAGACAGGTCTGTGGCAGACAGCCAGCTGCCCACCCGCGGGCCCCGTTGGGAGTCAGGAGATGGAGAAGGAAGGGGTGTGTGTTTGGGGGCAGAAGGCCCCCAGCGCCCCAAGGAAGGGAGAAGGCTTGTGAGAGTACCTGAGTGCTGCCTGTTCTCGGGGTTCATGTTAGGTAAACCAAGGTCTTTGGGTCCCGGGGCACCCCAGGCCAAGCCCTGACCTGCCATGTCCGTCCACTCGGGTACCATTCAGCAGAGAGTTGAATCAATACCAGCTTCTGTCTAAACAATGGGCAGTTAGGGCCAGGGAGGAAAGCTTATTAAACTGGAAGCAGGGAAATCACTGGAGGGGGCATATAGGGAGGGAAGGAGTTCCTGGAGCAGTTTCTCCTCCGCAATGGCATGCTGAGCCAAGCTCCCTCTGGCTCCCTGCCTCCCGAGGGCTCCCTCTCATCCCCTCTGAGCCCAGCTTTGGGAGGCGGCTGTGGGGCAGCCCTGGGTCTGGCTGTGTGGGGGGTCCTCTTGCCTGCATGGGGTTAGCGGCCTCTGCCAGCCCCACAGCAGGACGGGGATGCTCTCCCCAGGTGGGCGGCATGGGTGCTGGGGGTCTGGCAGCTCTGTGGCTAAGGGGTGCCCGCAGAGCCTGGGCTGCCCTTCCCGGAGTCGGGCTCTTTGCGTCCTCTGTCCACTCACCCTCCCCAGAGCAGCAGGAGCTTGATTGAGGCGCTTTGCAATGGGGACCAGGGCCTGAGTCCTGACAGTCCCCTTTCTGTGTGTTCCCATCGGCAAGGCCATTCTAGTAGCCGCTGGGCTTCTGGGCAGAAGGGCCCCTTCTGTCTCTCTCTTTCTCTCTCTCCCTCTGCCTCCTGTGCTGCTGGGCTGGTTGTTTAGTTCAGATTTCTTACTTCCCCAAGGACCTGGGGGCTTAACACAAAAAGCCCAGTGTGACTGGGGACACGGGGGGGGGGGGGGGCATTGCCCGNCAGCGTATTTGGGGAGGCTGAGGGATTAGGTAGTCTCAGGTGCCTGAATTGAGCAAATTATGATATTTGGGCGTTGAGTTTGTGCCTAAGTGTCCTGAGAGTTCAATCCAAAAGAAAGCCACACTGAGGTGTTTCCAGGTGGCAGGGAGCATGCCCATTAATCTATAGAGCCCGTTTTCTCCCTGGAAGGAAGCGTCCAGCAGGAATGGGTCATCTGGGCGTAAGTACAGAGGACATTGAGGGACGCAGTCCTTAGTGCCTTCTGAAGTGTGCAGAAGATCTGAAATGCTGGAGCGCCTGGGTGGCGCAGTCGCTAAGCGTCTGCCTTTGGGTCAGGGCGTGATCCCGGCGTTCTGGGATCAAGCCCCGCATCAGGCTCCTCCGCTGGGAGCCTGCTTCTTCCTCTCCCACTCCCCCTGCTTGTGTTCCCTCTCCTGCTGGCTGTCTCTATCTCTGTCAAATAAATAAATAAAATCTTAAAAAAAAAAGAAGAAGATCTGAAATACTGCCCCCATTGCTGGCGTTGACGGGATGAAGGCAGGGGCTTCATGATAAATCACAGCATGGGGGTGGCCCCGATTCCACACAAGGCTGGACCCCAGGCCTTGCTTTCTAGGAGGCCCCCTTGATGAAGGGTAGTGCAAGGACTCAGTGACCCAACCTGGTATAACCTCGCTCTGCTCAGGCTCGAAATCACACCCTCACACCTGCCACGAGTGACATTCAAGATGCTTCCTAACCTTTCCGGCGTGGGGCATGCTGAGCTGAACAGACGCTGGCCTGCCGTGGGGCTGGAGCAGGTCCCACAAACCCTCTAGTGGGAGGCCGGAGCTCTTTGGGGCAGCGCGGTTGCCGGCACTTGGGGCAGCAGCTCCTTATCGGCTGGTACCTAGTGTTTCAATATTTTGTCCACCAGCATGGCTGTATGGGGGTGTCCCAGCTGGGTCTCCCGGCTGGAGCCCAGCGCCTCCTCTTGTTCCTGTCTGTGCTCTGTTCCCAGCATCCTCATAAACCCAGATGGGCGCTCTCTCCTTCCACTCCGCCCTTTCTTCCTGGCACTCACTCCCATGAGCAAGTTTGCTTTAGTAATTACAGTGATGGCTGGGGCGGGGGGTGGGGGGACGCCTGGGTGGCTCTGTCTGTTGAGTGTCCAGCTCTTGGTTTCAGCTCTGCTCATGATCTTGGGGTCATGGGATCAAGTCCCAAGTCAGGCTCCGTGCCCAGTGGGGAGTCTGCTTGAGAGTCTCTCTCCCTCGGCCCTTCCCCTGCTTGCATATGCTCTCTCTCCCGCCCTCTAAAAATAAATAAATAAATCCTAAAAAAAAAAAAAAATTCCAGTGTTGGGAAGGAGAAACTCCCCACCCTTTCCTGGGCCTTCTGCGTCCTCAGGGCCAGTCTCCAGGCTCAGCCCCTTGTGTAGATTATCTGATTTAATCCTCCCAGCCGTCTGTATGGTGGATGTGAGTTTCACACCCATTCTACAGATGAGGACACTGAGCTTAGCAAGTTTAAGTTCCAGTCCTCAGAGAAGATGAAGCAAAAATCAGTCTGTTCATGTATCTGCTCACTTGCACACATTACCTATAATTCCACATTTATGCTTCTACACACACACACACACCCATGCACCCGTGCACACGCATGCACGTGCACACAGGCACACCTGCAGGCACACACCCATGCACACCCACACTCTCACATGCACATTCTTGCGTCCTCACTGCCTGAGCTCCCAGAGGATGTGCTGGCTGCTGTCCTCTAGCCCGAGCGCTCCTGTCAAAGTCCTAGTTCTGGGGCCCTCTGCTATTGCACACGTCCCACGACCACAGAGCGTGGCTGCCATTTTCCCAGGGCCTGTCACTGGATGCGGGGAGCCAGGGGCCTGTGGCACAGCAGCCCCATTACTCACAGGTAGGAGGACGTGAGAACAGTCGGGCCGCTCTTAAACGTCTCTCCACGTCGTCCTCATTAATAACTGTAATGCCAGCATCACTCGCTCTTAAATAGCCTCATTTATCAACAAGCAATTTGCCGTGGCAAGATGGCAGGGACGCAGATAAGCAGACAGGGCCGAGGTGCTTGCAAGACACCTGCCAAGTATCTCCCCCTCTCCTCTTCCATCTCCAGGGCAGCGGGAAAGAGAGGAGGCAGTGGGCAGGAAACTCAGTGCGGGACACCTTCCAGCCTGGCCAGAGGCTCTAGAATCACCTCTTCCCAGGCACGGAGGAGTCTCGGTTTGCGGCAGGCTCGGCAACACCCTGGCCTCTCTGGGCCCCAGGGCTTGTGTGGTGTTCACAGTGGGTCCTCTGTCCGAGGGACACCTGCCTGTCTGTCTGCCAGCTCCTTCAGCTGATGGCAGGACTGAGAGCCTGAGGTCGGAGCCGGGCTCTGCTCTGCCACCTGCTGACCCTGCCGCCTGACCACCCGGTGTGTCACCTGTAAACACTAGCAGTGATGGGTGGCATCCTTGTCTTGTTTCTCATCTCGGAGGGCCCACGACTGGCTTCTCTGTGAAGCAGAGTGCCTTATAATTCTGTAGGTCTGGTATATGGGTTCTGTGGAGTTAAGGTAATTCCCTCCTATTCCTAGTCCGCTGGGCTTTTATTACAAAAGAGGCGTTGGTGTTACATGCATGGGTGGACCCTTCATCTGGCAAAGGAACATCTGGTAACGTTGTGAGGACGGAACGAAAGACTCACATAAAAGTTGTTGTACACTCTGAAGAGTGTATTGACTAGGAGTGTATCTGGCTGCACGTGACAGAAAGCTGGCTGACGGTGGGGCAGACAAGCAGGGCCTGGTGTTTGCCTTGTCACAAGGTCTGAAGGCTGGCAGTGGCTGGAGTAGGTTGGCTAGTGGCTGAATGATCGGAGGCCTGGGTCTTTCTGTCTCTCACCATCCTTCCCCTGGTGACTTTCTATCCTCAAGTGGTCACAGCTGCAGGCCCATCTCTATATCCCAGGATGGAGCAAGGGGGGAGACAAGGGCTTTTGTTCCTTGATGTGCCCTTGAGAAGATGTTCCCACGGGCACCCCAGCAGGCCTCCCGTTACTCTCACTGGCCAGAATCAGCCAAGGGGAGTGAGACTGTTTGGCTGCGTTAGCTCAATCCTGGTTCTGAGGCCAGTGATGGGCCTACCTCTCTGGAGTCAAGGGCCCTCCACTGGCTGCCTGAACCCACAGAGGCTGTGCGGGCAGAGAAGCAGTATGTGGACAAGCGGGCATGGATGCTGGGCAGGTTGGCCTGGGTGCCAGGAACTGCGATGGAACCCATGGCTCCAGGCTGATCTCCAGGTGACCCTGCATCCTGCTTGCCCCCAGAATGCTCAGACTCTGTGACCAAGCTGTGTAGGAGAGGGACGCACCATCTGGGCTTCTCGTGCTGGGATCCACGGACCAAGCCGGCACGCAAGAAGCCACAGATAAACCTGACCTACCTTCCTGGGGAGCTGGTGCTATTTGATACTGAAATGAGGAAAGACAGCTTTTGTGTTGACATAAACACAAATGCATTCTGGAGTAGAGTGCAGAAGTTACATAGATTTTTAAGGCGGGCTCATTGGACTTTAGGCTCCATGAAGACAGGAGCCACGTCTGCCCTGGTCATTGTCTTGTAGGTCCTCACTGCAGATTTATTGAGTGCCCAGAGGGGTGAGCTCTTTAACTACACCAGCAAAATATTAAACACAAGACTCTGGATTAGTTCAGCCTCTGGGGCCGCTTCCGCAGGCTGTGCATCTCCCAAGCCTCCTGAGATGTAAGTTCCCTTCTCTGCATCCAGGGATATTTTGGTGCGAAGCCCTGAATTCACCGATTGTTTGGTGGCGACTCCAGGCTCTCTGAGAGTACAGAGGAGGAGGCAGAGAGTGTGGGATGATCAGGGAAGGCTTCCTGGAGGAGGTGGGCCTGTCGCTGGAAAAGGTGGGATGGGAGGAGGGGAGAGAAGCAGGGTGCTTTTGTAGTGTGGGCCAGCCTGGAGCCCAGGGTGAGAGGGGAGGACAGATGAGACGAAGGCTGGGGCTCTAATGCAAGTGAAGTGGCTTCAGTGACAATAGCGGCTCCCAGGGTGTCCCCACACATCATCTCACACCAAGGCTCTGCAGCGCGGGACAAGCGTCATAGTCTTCATTTCATAGGTAACATCTGTGGCTCAGGACAGCGCCACAGTTACAGTCAGTGAAGGGGGAGGCTGCACTTGGACCCAGCATGGCTGCCCTTGAACTCCAGCTCTCCTGCTCTCGGACCATCTGAGGCCAGGTTCCCTACAAGCAGACTCTGAGATGGAGATTTGCATGCAGAAGATTTATTGGGGTGTGCAAGGGGGAGAGGAGCAGGACTGGGTAGAGGGAGAAGGGGGACTGTGCTGTTGTCCCAACAATGCCTCAGTTGATCTTTGGGGGGGGCCTCTGGGGCGGGGATGGTCCAGACTGAGGCAGGGACCAGGCCTTTGCGCCCACCCTCATTCACTCGTGGGACACAGGCCATCCTGGGAGGGGGCATAACCTTGAGCAAGGCATGTGCTCCGTGCCCTCCCCTTGTTGGCAGAGGCGCCCCCCCACCTGCCCAGGTGTGTCTAGAACATTCTGTTCCCTCTGCCTAGAGTAGTCCCCTTGCTCCTTTTACCTACAGAACTCCAGCTTCCCCTGCAAGTCCAGGTTCACATGTCATTTCCTTCACCTTTAAAATCTGTCAGAGATACAGCAAAGTGCAGGACAGAAGACTGCTACCTGTATTTAAAACATGAGAGAAATAGAGTGTATATAAATATACATATATGTGCTGTGCACTCAGATTTGCTCCCCTGTGAGTAATGTAAACATATCCTTGGAAAGTAGCAAGTGTGCAAGGTGAGGACTGTGTGGGTGGGAGCTTTTATGCCTTTTGAATTTTGAATGATATAAATGATTTAGTAAAAGTAAAATAAATAGTTATTAAAAACACGAAGAAGGAAAAGAATGGTGAAATCATTGGGTAGGGCAGGGCCTAGCCGCTCGCTTTTCTCCATAAGGCCCTAACGCCACTGTAATTAGATAATTCAGGGTGTCATGATTCATTGAGGGCTGTCCCCACCCCCAGATCAGAAGCTTGCTGAAGGCCATCTCGTCCACCACACTAACCCGGTCTCCAGCACCCCCACAGTGAGCACTTGAGGCTATCCAGTCTTACATTCTCAGGCAGGCTGCTGCTTCCCCTTGACCTCTCTCCTCCCCCCACTCCGTGTGTTAAAACAAACTGCTCTCTTCCCACTCTTGCCTATTAATGCTCTCTGCGATCACTTATGCAGCCAGCCCGGAGGCCTCTGTATGCTGTACCCACCCCGCGCGTGCGGTGGAGTGTTGTTGCATGCATGTGTGGGACTCTGCATTTCCTGGGTCACGCTCCCGGGCACTGTCCCTATCTTTGTAAGAACCTCAGCTACTGGCCCCTGGGTGCCTACCCCACGCCCTGCAAGAGAGCCAGGGTCAAGCTCTCAAGGGAGTGGGGGGATGGAGCACAGACGCATGATGAATGCCCCCGATGGCAGCAAACACAGGCAGCTCTGGGGTGGGCTGGGGAAGGCTCTCCTCTCTCCCCTACCCCACCCCGGGGATGTCCCCCGTGACGTGTGAAGAAGGCGTTTGCTAGGAAGTGAAGGGCCTCGCAGACAGACGAGAGCGCCCCTTCTCCTGAGGATAGCTCCCCGTGAGTGTGGCAGAAGCGCTCAGAGAAAAAGATGGGGACCTTTTCCTCCAGGAATGAGGGCTGCCCTCCAGTCCTGGGGCCCCCAGGGCTGCTGGATTTGTCTGCAGAGCCTTTTCCAAGTACTGCCCTGGCTACCGTGACACCCCTGACCCTGTCTTTTGGTTGGTCCTTTGCACCACCCCCCCATAACAGATGCGCTTACTGTGTTTGGTGTTTGGACTTGCTTCCTTCGGTCCACTCAGGGTTTCCTTAAACACCGGATTGGTTGCCAGCCCTTAAATACTGGGAGATTTTGTATCAAAATCTAGATTTCCAGTTTTTGTTGATTGGATCAGGCAAGAACCAGCTGTCCTATTTAGAGCAGCACAGTCCCCCCCGAACTTCTCCCTGAGCTCCTAGTGACCTTAAGCTGTGATGTCATCGATTCCTGAAGAGACCAAACAGCTGAACGTGTCTTTGTGTCCTTTGTGTTCTTGGAAGATATGTTTGCTTCACAGAGAATTCTAGGTGGGCATTGGCTTTTTCCTCAGCACATGGCCTCCATTGTTGTCATGAGAAATTCGTTCCCAGTTTAAAATGTTCCTTCCTTGAGGGGAGTCTGTTTTTTCTTCTCTGGTTGCTTTTAAGGTATTCTATTTTTCTTTGTTGTCTTGCAGTTTTGCTATGACCTGTCTGGTGTGAATTTGTATTTATCCGGCTTGGGTTTCCTTGGGCTTCTTGAATCTATAGATGTGATCTTTGAGTGATCCTGGAACATTATTTCTTCAAATATTGTTGCTTTTGCGCATTCTCTACTTCTGGAATCTTTTTCTTTTAGCCTCCATGCTTTTTAGCATCTCTGTTACATTTTCCATCTCTGCCTCTCTGTGTGCATTCCGGACCAGCTCTTCCATTTTGTCTTTAATTCACCAGTTCTTTGCAACCATGTCTAATCCTCAGTAAAACCAGTGCGTCTGAAATTGTAATGATCATAATTGGGTTTCTAGGAGCTCTATTTGATCTCTTTAAATTTTCTCGTTCCCTATTCATACTGGCAAGCCTCTCTTTTGGTTCTTAAAGCGTAGTGAACATGTTTTATATTCTGTGCCTGATAATTCCAATATCTGCAGTGTTGAAGGGTCTGATTGTGCTGTTTTCCCTTTCGATTTTCAGTCATTGTGTTTACGGCATGTGTCGATTTTGACTGTGAGCTCCTCGTTCGGTTGGCAGGGGAGGGGAGGGATTCTATGAGACCTGAGACCTTTGGGTGGGTTACTCCAGAGAGGATTTATATGTGT
Organism: Ailuropoda melanoleuca; assembly: GCF_002007445.2. Classification (NCBI taxonomy): domain Eukaryota; kingdom Metazoa; phylum Chordata; class Mammalia; order Carnivora; family Ursidae; genus Ailuropoda; species Ailuropoda melanoleuca. The sequence continues at coordinate 75,269,542 of NC_048223.1, forward strand.
TTTTTTTTATGAATCACTTAGCTCACTACTTGTCTGGGCCCACTCTAAATCAAATTTATTTTGTGTACGGATTTTTCAACGCCCAGGTGATATGAACTTGGGCTACAAGTATATATGTGGCCCATCGTGTGGTTATGAATCCTTGAGGGCTGTATTCCTTTTTCTGTTTAGCTCCACATGCTTTTTTAAAGACTCTTGGTTCATATGGAGGTACAGAATTCTTTCTGGTTCACCCTTATGCTAAAGATGTGGTTCTTGGGGGTCCTTGCATTGGTGGGGATTGTTTTCTGATTGGAGCACAATGGGCCCTGGGCTGTTTCTCTTCTCTGAGCCCTGGGAGCTGTAACAATGAAAAGTCTGCTTTGCCTGATTCAGTAAATGGCTTGGAGGCATGACCCAGCCTCTCTGAGTATCTTCCTTTAACTTAGTGTTTGGCCTGAGTCATCTTTACTTCCTTATCAACTTATACTTATTTATCCACTTAATAAGTTCTAAATACTTGATCTGTGTTTGTAGTTGTTTTCAACTTCAGCTTGATCCAGACATCTATACCATATTGCCAGAACCAGAAAACCAAGACCACTTAAACTATGGCCCTATTTGAGAGTAGAATTTTTTCTTACTATTTACGTTATGACTTTTGTGTGTGTGTGTGTGTGTTTAATGTAAGCTCTATGCCCAACATGGGGCTCAAACTCATGACCCCCGAGATCAAGAGTCACATGCTCTTCTGACTGAGCCAACCGGACGTGCCCCTGTGTTATGACTTTTGTTAATTCTCACTATCTGGTTTGATGTCTGGCACACATACTAAAAGCCATATGATAGACCCTCCATAAATGTTTATTGAGGAACGCATGAGTCGCTGAGTGAATAGCAGATAGATTCGTTGATAGAATGGAAGATCATCGTATTACAAACCAGGCCACTGAGGCCGACTGACTTTTCCACATACGGGTTGATAGCTGAGCCAGGGCTACTTGAATGAGGCTTATAAAGGACAGCCAAGGGCCTGCTTCAGAACGGGCAACTGAGAAATCTTTATGAGTGGCTTCGGGAATGGTGTCAGTAACCAGCATTTCCTGAGCACATCCTCAACGTGCCACACACTTCCCGAGTTCTGACATGTGTTAACTTCATTCTCACAACAGGCTTGGGACATACATACTGTCATTATTCCCATCGTACAGATGAGGAAACTGAGGTTCACAGAGGCAAAGTAACGTGCCCCAGGTCACCCAGCTAGTGAAAGTGCCAATCCAGCACCCGGGGAATCTAGCTTCACAGCTCCCCGTCCTAAATGCTGTGTGAAGGGTGGCCATAACTGGCCTTGGCCCCTCCCCAGCAATCAAGACTTTTTCCCCATCTCTGTTGAGGTATAATTGACAAATAAAATTTATATGTATCTAAGGCATACAACTAGATGTTCTGATATATGTCTAGCAAATTTCAAGAATACAGTACCGTATTGCTAACTGTAGTCATCATGTACCGTACTTTCCGGAACTAACTCATCTTGCATAATTGAGATGCCGTATCCTTGACCAACCTCCATCAACTAAGACTTTTGGCACCACGAGGAACTCCAAGTGGCCAGGAGTGCCAAATGCATTGATTAAGTGCATGAAAGTAAGGCTGCCAGTCCCTCAGGCCATGTGATCGCAGCTGGGTTGAAAGTGGTTGATGGAGGTCTTTCCAGGGGGTTCCCTCCAGGCTGGCCATGTGGTGAGGTTGTGGGGAAGGCTTCCATAACTCTCTTTCTGGCAGCCCCATGCATTTCACTTACTAAAGTGTCCCCTTAGACAGTGACCATGCTGGAATTGTTTCTTTGCCCTTCATCTTTGTCATTGTGAGGCTAGAAGGTGGAGGGAAATGGAGGCCTTAGAGAAGAGCCCAGCCCCTTGACTGGGTATAGAAGTTTCAAGGGAGCCAAGACTTTCTGCTCTAGGCTGGGCCTCTGAGAGGGCCCTACTGTAGAATCATTCAATCCTGTTGTGTGGCCTCGCCATGGCTCACTGGGCTCGCTCCTCCCTCCGTCCCTTACTTCCTTCTTCTTTCCCTCCCTCCCTCCCTTCCATTGACATAAAATATTATATTAGTTTAAGGTGTACAGCATGCTGATTCAACAATTATATACAGGATGAAATGTTTGCCGTGATAAGTCTAGTTAGCATCTGTCACTGTACAGTTATTACAGTAGTATTGAGTATATTCCTTATGCTGTACTTTACATCCCCATGACTTATTTATTTTTATAACTGGAAGTTTGTACCTCTTAATTCCCTTCCCTATTGCACCCCTTTCCTTTGGGAAGAACCAGTTTGTTCTCTGTGCTTACGAGTATGTTTCTATTTTGCTTTGTTTGCTCATTTGTTTTGGTTTTTAGATACCACATATAAGTGGCTTAAATTGTATTTGTCTTTCTCTGATTTATTTCACTCAGCATAATAAACTCTAGGTCCATCCATGTTATTGCAAATGGCAAGATTTCATTTGGTTTTAATGGCTGAGTAATAATAGTCTAGTGGGTGTGGGTGTGGGTGTATGTATACATACACACACCACATCTTCTTTATCCATTCATCTGTCAGTGGACGCTTATGTTACTTTCATATGTTGCTTAGTGTAAATAATGCTTCAATGAATATAGGGGTACATATATCTTTTTGAATTAGTATTTTTGTTTGCTTTGGATAAATATCCAGAAGTGGAATTGTTGGATCATATGGTATTTCTATTCTTAATTTTTTGAGGAACCTCCATACTATTCTCCACAGTGAATGCACCAATTTACATTCTGATCAACAGTGTAAAGCATTCCCTTTTCTTCCCATCCTCACCAAAAGTTATTTCTTGTCTCTTTGATACTAGCTATTCTGACAGGTGTGAGATGATAGCTCATTGTGGCTTTGATTTGCATTTCCCTAATGATTAGTGACGTTGAACATCTTTTCATGTGTGTTGGCCATCTGTAAGTCTTCCTTAGAAAAAATGTCTATTCAGATCCTCTGCCTATTTTTTAACTGCATTTATTTTTTGATGCTGAGTTGTATGAGTTCTTTATGTATTTTGGATATTAGCCCATTATCATATATATCACTTGCAAATACCTCCTCCCATTCAATAGGTTGCCTTTTCATTTTATCAATGGTTTCCTTCTGTGTAGTCCCAATTGTTTATTTTTGCTTTTGTTGCCCTGCCCTGAGGAGACAGATCCAAAAACATGTTGCTAAGACTAATGTCAAAGTCTTTACTGCTTATGTTAATATATGGTGTAAGACAGAAAGTATATTCTTGCCTCCTTTGTCATAAATTAATTGACCTTATATGCATGGATTTACTTCTGGGTTCTCTATTCTATTCTAATGATCTGTATGTCTCTTTTTTGGGCCAGTACCATACTGTTTTGGTTACTAAAGCTTTGTCGTATAGTTTGACATCTGATACCTCCAGCTCTGTTCTTCTTTGTCAATGTTGCTTTGGCAGTTTGGGGTCTTTTGTGGTTCCATCTAAATTTTAGGATTCTCCATTCTAGTTCTGTGAAAAATACTATTGGTATTTTGAAAGGGATTACATTGAATCTGTAGATTGCTTTGGGTAGTGTGGAAATTTTAACAGCATTGATTCTTCTAATATATGAGCATTGTATGTCTTTCCATTTAGTTGTGCTATGTTTTATTTCTTTCATCAGTGCCTTATAGTTTTCAGTGTACAGGTCTTTCGCCTCCTTGGTTAAGTTTATTCCTAAGTATTTTCTTTTTTCTGATGCAATTGTAAATGGGATTGTTTTCTTAGTTTCTCTTTCTAGTAGTGTATAGAAATGCAATGGATTTCGGTATGTTGATCTTTATTCTGAAACTTTACTAAATTCATTTATTAGTTTGAATAGTTTTTTTTTTAAAGATTTTATTTATTTATTTGACAGAGAGAGAGACAGCCAGCAAGAGAGGGAACCCAAGCAGGGGGAGTGGGAGAGAAAGAAGCAGGCTCCCAGCAGAGGAGCCTGATGTGGGGCTTGATCCCAGAACACTGGGATCATGCCCTGAGCTGAAGGCAGACACTTAACGACTGCGCCACCCAGGCGCCCCTGAATGGTTTTTTGGTGGAGTCTTTAGGGTTTTCTCTATAGAGTATCATGTCATCTGCAAATAGTCACAGTTTTACTTATTCCTTCCCAGTTTGGATACCTTTTATTTTTTTCTTGTCTGATTGCTGTGGCTAGGACTTCTAGTACTATGTTGAAAAAAATTATGAGAGTTGACATATGTTGCTCCTAATCTTAGAGGAAAAGGTTTCAGCTTTTCACCATTCAGTATGAACTTAGTTGTGGATTTGTCATATATGTGCATCTTTATAATGTAGAGGTATGTTCCCTCTATAGCCACGTTTTTTGTGAGTTTTTATCATGAATGGATGTTGAATTTTTTCAGATGCTCTTTGTGAATCTATTAAGATGATCATATGATTTTTATCCTTCCTTTTGTTAATGTGGTATATCACATTGATTTGCAGATATTGAACCACCCTTGCATCCCTGGGATAAATCCCTCTTGATCATAGTGAATAAATTTTTTTAATGTATTGTTGAATTTGTTTTGCTAATATTTTGTTAAGGATTTTTGCATCTTTGTTCATCAGGGATATTGGTCTGTAATTTATTTTTTGTAGTGTCTTTATCTCATTTTGGTATTAGGGTAATGCTGGTTTTGTAGAATGAATTTCAAAGTGTTCTTTCCTCTCCAATTTTTTGAAATAGTTTGAGAAGGGTAAGTATGAGCTCTTCTTTAAATGGTTGGTAGAATTCACCTGTGAAACTATCCGGTCCTGGACGTTTGTTGGGAGTTTTTTTAATATCTGCTTCCCTTTCATTACTTGTAATCAGTCTATCCAGATTTTCTATTTTTTCCTGAATCAGTGTGGATGATTGTATGTTTCTAGGAATTTATCCATTTCTTCTAGATTGTCCAGTTTCTTGGCATACAATTTTTCATAATAGTCTCTTTTACTGCTTTTGTATTTCTGTGGTGTCAGTTTCTCCTCTTTCATTTCTGATTTTATTGAGTTCCTTTTTTTTTTTTTTGATGAGTCTGGCTAAAGGTTTTTTTATTTTGTTTCTCTTTTCAAAGAACCAGCTCTTAGTTTCATTAGTCTTTCTATTCTTTTTTTTAGTCTTTATTTTATTTTTGCTCTGATCTTTATTATTTTCTTCCTTCTACTAACTTTGGACTTTGTTCTCTTTTTGTAGTTCCTTTATGTGTAAAGTTAGATTGTTTGAGATTTTTTTTTGTGTCTTGAGGTAGGCCTGTACCACTATGAAGTTCTGTCTTAGAGCTGCTTTTGCTGCATACCATAGATTTGGTAATGTTTCCATTTTCATTTGTGTTGGTATTTTTAAAATTCCTCTTCAATTTCTTTGTTAAAGCATTGGTTGTTTATTGGCATATTGTTTAGCTTTTATGTGTTGGTGTTTTTTTCCCCGGTTTTTTTCTTGTAATTGATTTCTGATTTCATAGCATTGTGGTCAGAAAGACACTTGATATGATTTCAGTCTTCTTAAGTTTATTTTTTATTTTATTTTATTTTATTTTTTTAAGATTTTATTTATTTATTTGACAGAGAGAGAGACACCCAGTGAGAGAGGGAACACAAGCGGGGGAGTTGGAGAGGAAGAAGCAGGCTCCCAGCAGAGGAGCCCGATGCGGGGCTCGATCCCAGAACACCAGGATCACACCCTGAGCCGAAGGCAGACACTTAACTTAAGTTTATTTTTTAAAAGATTTTATTTATTTATTTGAGAGAGAGACAGAGTGCAAGTGAGAGAGAGAGCAGGAACAAGGAGGAGAGGGAGAGGGAGAAACAGACTCCCCCACTGAACAGGGAGCCTGACATGGGCTCAATACCAGGACCCCAGGATCATGACCCAAGCTGAAGGCAGACACTTAACCAACTGAGCCACCCAGGTGTCCCTCTTCTTAAGTTTATTAAGACTTGTTTCGTGGCTTAATAAATGATCTATCCTAGAGAATGTTTTATGTGTTCTCGAAAAGAATGTGTATTCTGCTGTTTGAGGATGTAATATTCTTAATACATCTATTAAGTCCATCTGACCTATTAAGGCCACTCTTTGCTTATTGATTTTCTTTCTGGATGATCTATTCATTGATGTAAGTGGGGTGTTAAAGTCCCCTACTATTATTATATTGCTGTTGATTTTTTCCTTTATGTCTGTTAATATTTGCTTTATATGTTTAGGTGTTCCCGTGTTAGGTGCATTCTATAGATGTTTAAAATTATTATATCCTTTTGTTGGATTGATTCCTTTATCATTACATAATGCCCTTCTTTGTCTCTTGTTATTGTCTTTGTTTTAAAGCTTATTTAGTATGATATAAGTATTGCTACCTCAGCTTTCTTTCCGTTTCCATTTGCATGAAATGTTTTTCATTTTCCATCCCTTCGTTTTCAGTCTGTATGGTGTCTTTAGGTCTGAAGTGAGTCTCTTGTAGGCAGCATATAGATAGATGGGTCTCTTTTCTTTATTCCGTCACCCTGTGTCTTTTGATTGGAGCATTTAGTCCATTTACATTTAAAGTGATTACTGACAATTGCATACTTACTGCGATTTTGTTAATTGTTTTGTAGTTGTTTTTGTAGTTCTTCCCTATTTTCTCTTCTTCCCTTGCTCTCTTACCTTGTGATTTGATGACTTTCTTTAGTGTGTGTTTGGATTCCTTTTTCTTTGTGTGTGCTTGGATTCCTTTTTCTTTGTGTGTGTGTATATATTTATTATAGGTTTTTGGTTTGTGGTCACCATGAGGTTCATGTATAACACCCTATACATAGCACTATTTTAAGGTGATGATTGCTTGACTTGGAACACATTGTAAAAGCACTACATTTTTACTCCCCACCACTCCCCCATCTCATGTTTTCAGTGTCATATTTTACATCTTTTTGTGTATACTTTAGCTAATTATTGTAAATATTATTGATTCTATATCTTTTTTTAACATTCTTAATAAGTGGATGATCCACTACCTTTACTATATGTTTGCTTTTAACAGTGAGATTCTTTCTCTCATTATTTTTTACTTCTGATTATGACTTTTTCTGCTTAAAAAAGTGTTTTTTAGGGGCGCCTGGGTGGCACAGCGGTTAAGCGTCTGCCTTCGGCTCAGGGCGTGATCCCGGCGTTATGGGATCAAGCCCCACATCAAGCTCTTCTGCTGTGGGCCTGCTTCTTCCTCTCCCATTCCCCCTGCTTGTGTTCCCTCTCTCGCTGACTGTTTCTATCTCTGTCGAATAAATAAATAAAATCTTTAAAAAAAAAAGTGTTTTTTAGCATTTCTTATAAGGCCAATTTAATGGTGATGAATGCCTTTAACTTCTGTCTGAGAAACTCTTTATCTCTTCTTCAGTTTTGAAGTTAATAACCTTCAGCTTCAAAATTGAGTAGGGCATTCTTGGTTCTAAGTTTTTTCCTTCCTGCGTTTTGTGTATATCGTGCCACTCTTTTTTGGTCTGCAAAGTTTCTGCTGAAAAAACAGCTGATAATCTTATGGGTGTTCTTCTGTACTTAACTATTTGTTTTTCTCTTGCTGTTCTTAAGATTCTTTCTTTTTATCTTTAATTTTTGACATTTTAATTACTATGTCTTGGTGTGGACCTCTTTGGGCTTATCTTATTTGGAGCTCTCTCTCTGCTTCCTGGACTTGGACGTTTCCTTCTCCAGGTTAGGGAAGTGTTTTAGCTATTATCTTTTCAAATGAGTTTTCTGCTGCTTTCTTTCTCTCTTCCCCTTTTAGGATCTTATAATGCAATTGTTAGTATACTTGATGTTGTGTCAGAGGTCCCTTAACCTATCTGAATTTTTAAAAGAAAGGTTTTTTTTTTCATTTTGCTGTTCAACTTGGATGATTTGCACTATCCTGTCTTCCAGATCGTTGATTCATTCTTCTTCATTCTCTAATCTGCCATTGATTCCCAAGAGTGTAGTTTTTATTTTAATTATTGTATTCTTTAGCCCTGATTAGTACTTTCTTATGGTTTCTCTTTGTTGAACTTCTCACTGTGTTTATCCATTCTTCTCCTAAGTTCAATGAGCATCTTCATGACCTTTACTTTGAACTCTTATCCCGTAGATTGTTTATCTCTGTTTTGTTTAGTTCTTTTTCTGAGATTTTATTATTCTTTTGTTTGGAGCTTATTCTTCTGTCTCCTCATTTTACCTCACTTTCTGTTTTATTTCTATATATTAGGCAGGTCAGTTATTTCTCCTGATCTTGAAGAAGTGGCCATATTTAGAAGGGGTCCTGTGGTCACCAGAACCGAGTGCTCCAGGGTTGTTTCCTGTGTGGGCTATGAGTGTGCTCCTCTTATGGCTGGGCCACAGCTGCTGCAGCCACACTGGTAGGCAGGGCTGACCTCCAGGGTAGCTGTCTGTGAGGCCTGGCTGTGACTATTGAGAGTGTGCTGGTTGGTGAGACTCCCCCACCCCTTCCTCAGCAGGAGCCACTTTGGAGGGGTGCTGGTCCTGGCTGAGGCCATCACTTGGACGCCTTTAGATTTCTTCTACCTTCCATCCAACTCCACTAACTCACCAGCTCCCTGTCCATGGCACACCCCTAGGAAAATACCAGTTACCCGAGGTCCCCAGTCAAATAAACAGAAATGCACAGTTTGGGGAACATAGCTGAAGTCCAATCCTCCAAGCTTGACATTAGCCTCAGCACCCATTTACCAGGTAAGCGCTTTGACTGAACCATAGTGGTGGTGGTTGACTTGACTGAGTTGCTGTTGGAGGAGTTGGGTTTTCTTTTACAACCTAAACTAGGGTCACAGTCTATGCCCTTCTATTGTGATGTAGCCAGAAACATTACATTTTGTTTTCTGAGACTATCTCAATACATTCAGTATAATTTATGGGAGGAAGGGTGTACAGAAAAGTGGATGGTTGGAGGGGGGATATATTTTGGAAGAGAAGAGGTAGAAAAGCACTTACTGGTGACAGAGGCAAGCACATCGTTAGTTCTGACTTATCACTGCATATGGGACTTTGACCAGCCCCACTCACCCTGGGCCTCTGTGTCCTTGTAAGCAACATGAGGGCACTTCATGATGTCTGAGCCCCATCCAGCTCTGACATTCTGTGATTCCCACTGGAGCCAGAGGACCCCCTTCTCCACTGGAGCATGCAAGTCCTAGCCACCACACCTTCTAGGAAGCACATTCAGGGACTGTTTGGCTCACTGGGCACATCTCCCCACAGTGCCACGTCAGCCTTGGTTAGGTGGGGCTAGGAAGGCAGCCAGTGCCTCCTGTATTTGCCCGGTGGGAGGTAGGATCTTTTCATTGGCATCCTGCCATGCTCTCTGACCTGCTCTGGGGGGAAAATGGTCTGCTAGGCACTGATGATCACCTGGCCCCTGACAGTCTATAGTGAAATGCAGGACCCAGTAGGAACGGAGCACATGTCCTCAATCTCCCTTTCTAGGCCTCTTGACACAGATTTCCCAGAACAATTTAAGAGAGAAGACCCAGAAAAAGAGAAAAGAAAGGGGCCTGAGTCTTGCCCACAAGTTTCCAAAGTGAATTATAACCCCATCCAGAGAATGGGGGTGCTATAAACCATGGTGTGACAGGTATACATGAAAAGGTATGTAGGTAGACAATCTCCGGGCAGTCCCTTCTAAAAGGCAAGGGAACCCCTCTGCAGCCCACCCTAACTCTCCACTTACGACTTCCCACTTCCCACCCACGTGTACACCATTTCAATGATGTGGGGCCTGAGCACTTCCAACTCTGCTCACAGAGGAGTAGGAAGAAGAATCCTCATTCCAACAGAAAGGGGACCTCCAAGGACTCCACAAGTTTGCCCTCTGCTAATTAAAAACTAAGCAGACCTAATCAAAGAACATCCTTCCCAGTTAGACAGGCACCAGGCGTTGCCCACTGGGAAAGCTGTGTGCCCCTCAAAACAAAAACAGCAGGTACGCCTTAGAATGTGCCCAGTAGAGACTGGGGATGGAATCCTTTTAGCATTCCAAAACCCACACTCCTGCAAATTCTAGAATCAAATCACATTGTGTTTACACAGTAATTCATCATTCATTCATTCATTCATTCATTCATATATCCATTCCTTCACTCACTCACTCATTTGTTCAGTAGACACTGATCAGAGACCTGTCTTGTGCCAGGGACTGTGTGAAGCTTTGGGGTACAGCAGGCAGCAGGAGCCATAGTCTTTGCCCTCAGGGTGCTCATGGTCAGAGGGTAGATTCAGACCAGAAGGTCAGCAACTAGTTAGGACAGAGTGTGTGAAGTGCTTTGGTTGGGATCCGCTGTGGGGGAATTGAAGCCTTTTGAGGATGTCTGGGATTTATGACGTGCTTCTTCTTATTTTTTCTGGCTTCACTGTTGCCATAAGCTTCTGAGGCAGCAGTGAGGTCAGTGAGGTGGCCAGACTTGCTTAGGTTACACAGATGGGGCCAGGAGTGAGACCTGGGCCTCTGACTCCAGTTCCAAGGAACCTACCCTGGATGACTCTGGATTCTTTACTCAACTGTGCTGAACTGTAAGTTCCTTCACCATTAAGAGAGTGTGTAGCCACTGGCCAGCCCACTGCCAGAGGGTGTGGTGGCAGAGGACCTGGAATGAATGGCCAGGAAAGCACTTTCTAAGTGTTGAGCACCACCCACATGGTTAGAGTTTTTATGATTATTAGTTCAGTGTATCAGGTGCTTAGGATTTGGCTCCAGTGAAAAGCAGCTCACCTGATGTCTTCCTTTGAGGCCCAAGGTCCCTTCTCATGAAGCAGTGACTTATAACCTGGTGGGGAAATGGGCTGATTCATCTGAAGGAGTGGTCCCAGACTTTGTACTCATGTGTTCCCCTCCATGACAGAGATTTGCATATGCTCCTTGGATAAAAACAATTTATTTGTTTATTTGTTCCTTTACTCATTGTTCATTTGCCCATCCATCCACCCATTCATCATTCCTTCCATCTGTCCATCTATACATCCATCCATCCATTTATCCATCTCTCTACCCACCCACCCACCCATCTACCTACCCACGCACCCATCCATCCACCCATCCATCATCTGTCCATCATCCATCCACCATCCATCCATCCATCCACCCACCCATCTACCCATCCATCTACCCACCTAGCCATCCATCCACCCATCATTCCTTCCATCCATCCATCCATCCACCCATCCACCCATCCATCCACCCATCCACGCATCCATCTATTCACCCACCCACCCCCACCCCCCAAAAAAAGATATGCCTCAAGTAAAGATAACCAGAAAAATTCCTGGCCCAGTGTTTCCTCAATTATTATTTCCTGAACCACTTATACCCTTATACCCTTTGAGATGCTCTTGGAAGAAAGGGTTTCTTGGCCAAATAAATCTGGGGAAAGCTCTATCCTCTCTACCACCCGTGGAGCTTCAGCACGCGTGTTAATGTAAGAAAGGCTCTGGACGTCCTGGAGGAAGGAACCCTGTTTACATTTCTCTAAGGCAGTGTTCCTACACCTCTTTGACCAAGGAGTGCATTTTCATGGAGTAGCCATTAGCATCTTAGAGAATGAAGGATTCGTGAAATACTCTTCAGGAGCATTCCTTTAAGCATAAAATCTTTTTAAATTGGAGTGACTTGCACGGAATATTCATAAGATCTCTTACATATGTACTTGCCTTCTTAGTAGGAATAACTCGGCATTTAGCACTTCCATGGCACAGGATTGAACACATCAGGACGGATTGAATGGATAGAATGCTCTGATGTATTGTCATTGACAGGAGCTAGTGGAGGGACTCAGATTATTTTAAGTGATCACTTTTCAGAGAGCTTTGATCTTTTCATTTTGTGAACAGTGAAAGTTATTGTTTATTGCTTTTCATTACTGCTTGACATTTCTATGAATTGAAAAAACAAAGAACCAATCTAATTATAATTGTATGTAAAGTGGGAGTAAACAGGCTCAGAGTGAGGACCTGACCTTATCTCTCTTTTTCATCATGGGCTTGAAATTTAGTGTATGGGTTTTGTGCTATGACTTTTAGCTGCTCAAAGACCTTTGAGGCTAATTTCCTGATTTTCATCCATGGTCTAGATAACGGAATATGTGGGATATGACTCTTGGATATTTGGTATTACTAAACCCCCAGAAGAGGGAAGTCCCCTGTGACTTGTTTGGGTCAGTACTGAAGAAAAACATTATCTTCAGGGTCAGGTGGGCCTGGATTTGAATTCTGACTCCACCTCTTCCTAGCTGTGTGATCTTGAGCAAATTGCGGAACTTCTCTGAGACTCAGTCTCCTCCCTTGAGTGTGGGAAATACCTTTCTCCCGGGTGTGTGGTAAATATCAAATGAGATCCTGTGTGTGAAGTGCTTAACGGAGTATCTGTCCTATGGTAGGTGCTCAGTGAATGGTAGCTAGTGGCAAGGTGGGGACTAGGGTGAGGCAGGTGAGGCACCCAGGGCACAATATTTTAGAGGACACTCTGAGACTTATGCAAGTATGGGGTCAGCCCCGAGAGTGAGTACCACCTTATCCCTTGCCTTCTGTGTGCCACTCTTGTCTCATGCCCCGGCTAGTGGGATGCTGTCACCTGTGATTGTTCTCGGGGACCGAGGGCCTGGAAGTTCTCTGATTGGGCGAGAGAGACCCTGCTCACCTAGAGAAGCAGCCCCACCCCCCCGTAACAGCCGCCCCACCTGAGGCAATGGCTCCGAGGGCTGGCTCCAGATGAATAAGGGTGTATCTGGGGAGAGATGGGACTGAGGGATGAGCCCAGTGGAAAGGCCCAGGGGCTTGCTCACCTGGGGCCCTCCAAGGGCAGGAACCACTATGGAGCCCCTCCCCTCTGGCCCTGGAGTGGGGGGCAGGGCCTCTGCCAGCTGGGCTGGACCCCCACTTCCCTGTCAAAACTTTTTAAAACACAAACAGTGTCAAGAGCGGCATTTGCATAAATCTCATTAGAAAAAGTGCAAGTTTCATACATCTTGTGATAAATTAGTACGATATCGTTCTCAACGTGATGTATTAATTTTAGGGCAAAATGAATGGTGCTGCGATCATTGTGGGTAATTATGAGTCTCCTCAAAGAGGAAGTGATTTCTGGAGGGACGTTTCTGGCCCCCTGAGCAGTGGAGAGTGGGAGGGAGAGAAGGGGTGAGGGGAAGGGTGTCTTTCTCACCTGGTTCCCCGTGACACCTTTCTTAGGTTCTTAGCAGTAGTATCCTTTCCTGCTGTTGAGAGGTGGAAATCTGCAGCCCCTGGGCCTTGGGCTCTGGCTAAGGGATTGGGGGCACAGGAGGGATTGGGATTCTGAAGTCAGGCCATTAGGTCCAAATTCCCTTTGAAAAGAATTTTAGATGACTAGGATCTGGACTCTGATGTCCAGCCAGGCCCGAGACCCACTGGACTAAAACAGTCCATTGTTGGCCGGAGAGGAGAGGGACTCATTGGGGACGGCAGCTGGTTAGCAGAGCCTGGCCCCCCTCCTTCACGTTCACAGCGAGGGGAGAGTGGTGATGACGGTGATGCTGGCAGGGCCTTGCTCAGAGCTGGGGGAATGTGAGTGTTGACTGGGGCACAAGCTGGGGCAGGAGGGGAGGGCCAGGGTCCCCGTGAGCAGAAAGGAATCAGCATGCGCCTGCAAGTGTTTGGATAATCTCTTTGTGAGCCTTTAAAGGCCTGCAGTGCTCTGTTTATTTTAATGATAATGTCAAGTTCAATTTGCGGACATTTTTCCACATTTCCTTTTGTAAGTTAATTGAACAGTTCAATGAATTGAAAAGTTTCAGGAGAAGGGAAAAAAATACCCACCCCACTATTATCACTGTTATTAAATCTGGTAACTACCGCTTGGCTCTCTGGGTCCCTGTGACAGGACTTCAGCCCCCCTGGGCCTGGGAGCTAGCAGCAAGGACTCAGGAAGGTCAAACAGAGCCTTCTGGAGCCTCTTCATCCCTGGCTGTTTCTTCTTCAGGCTGCTATTCCTGTGCAGAAGAGAGTGTCCAGGCCAGCCCGGACCCCGGCTGTACAGGTCAGGCTGCTTCCCCGGGTGTCTCCACTAGTTTGGGAAGCCTTGCCAGCCAGTAGCCTTGTACGTGGTGTGGCAAACGGGACCATAGTCTTGGAGGCATTTGAACCAGATGGGACTTGAATGTTGTGAGGCAGAAGGCGTACTGGGAGCCCAAGACTGATCGAGTGTCAACTCTGCCGCCTGTAGCTGTTAGCTGGGCGGCCGTGGACTTGTCATGGAGCTGCCCAGCCCTAGTTTGCTGGCCTCCTCAAGAATGAGAGTGTGGTCCATCCCCGGCTCATAGCAGGTGTCTAATGGGTCACAGTGCTTTGTCCCACTGAACCCATGCAGCCTCAAGATCCTTCCGTGAACCCCGGACCTGGGGACCAGCCCAGCACATGAACCGAGGCCTGCTTGCCAGGCTTGGAATTGATTCTCCCCAAGGACCTCTGTGCTTTGGCCATTGATGTCAGCCCCTTCATGATGTCCATGGGGGACGGTTGCTCGGAGAGGGCATGACTCCCTCATGGTCACACAGAACCACACAGGAAGTTATGACTGAGTGCCATTCAGTGCAGCCCTGTCAGTCATATGCCTGACCACTTGTGTCTTATAAAGGGATTTCACTGAGGCTGTCTTCCTCTTAAAATATCATCTGTGCCCTTTGATCCTACATCCCACGGCCCTCACCTCCCTGCCCAGTGCTCATCCTGGGGCCACAGCCTGTGAAACAGGGCAGAGGGCAGGGCTGCAGCTCTCCATCCATCTGTCTCGACGGTGGCGAGACCCTCAACCCATGCTCGTGCTTCCCCTGTGTGCCTGGGAACAGCCACGAAAAGCGTGTGATGTGTAGGTGTGCCCACTGGAATGGCAGCTCCGGGAGGACACGGACTTCTGTCTGCTTTGTTCGTGGCTGTATCACCAGTGCCTAGAGCGGGGCCTCGGGCCGTGTTTGTTGAATGAATGAGGGAAGGACTGTAATGGCATCATGGGGATCAGAGGAGTCACTGAACTGTTCCAGTCGTCCCGTGCTAGCTGTGTGACTTTAGGCAAGTAACGTAACCTCTCTGTGACTCATAAGGTCACTGAGAGCACGTCAGTGTCTGCGGCTGGGCCTGGCAGCCCTTGGCAATGATGATTTTTTATGTGCCTGTCGTGCCAAAAGCGGAACAGCTCTGAGTTTCTGAGACTCTCGTCCAGGTCCTTCAAGTATTTGATGTCTGATCTCTCCTCTTGGGTTTTATTACTTTAAAAGAACAGTAACATGCTGCTCGTCCTCCGCCCCGCCACCAAACCCCCTGGTTTCTATCCTGCTCAGTTTACTGTCTCCTTCCTCTCTGCTGAATTAGCTTGTCCTCTTGGCCATCAGACACCTGTGTGCGCAGGTGAGCCAGCCCCCCGTCTCTGACTCTCAGGAGGGAATTGCCATCTTGCTGGCATGTGATAAGTGGGCGGTGGAAAGACAGGGTGATGGGGGGGTCCCCACGGTCCCTGCCCCAAGGGTACTCACCTTCAGCCCAGCCGAGTAACCCCGGGGGTCCAGAGCAGCCTAAAGTATGCAGGAGCCTAAAACATGGAGGGGGTCTAAGGATGTCTGTGGGGGTCAGTCTCTGTGAGATGAGGAGAGGGCAGTGTTTAGCTGCTCAGATTAGGGCTTGGATAACAACAGGCTTTGTGATAAAAGCCATGAGGATGGGGGAGGGAACACGAATTCTGAGTCAGACCGACTTGTGTTCAAATCCTCACTCTGCGACCTCCTAGCTGTGTGACCTTAGGTGGGTCACTTTACCCCTCTGAGCCTCACTTTTCTCGTCTGTATAGTGGGGATGCTAACCCCTCTCTGTGGTGTCCTGATGAGAAATAGATGACAGTGAGAATGTATGAAAATCACTGAGCCCGGTGCCAGGTAAACAGTGGACGCTTAATGAACGCTAGCTTCCTTTCCCCCAGACAGTTCCTGCCATCTACTCTGAGCGGACCGAACTACAGGAGAGAGAGGACGTGAAGACGGCTCAGAGCCAGTGCCCTTTATTAGAGCAAGGGTTTTCTGATGAGGGTAATGAGGCAGGCCCGGCTCCACCTGCCTCCCGGAGAGAGGGGTCCACCTCAGAACTCACTCTGGTTTCCCCCGGGCCTGAAAGCCGCCTAGGACAACAACAAAAACCCAAAAACAAAAATCAGCCCCTCTGAGGTCAAACCAAGTTCAAGCCCCTGAGGGGGATTAGGAGGAAGGAGCCTGACTAGAGGCGGGAGAATGGGGAGGGTGAACCTGAGACAAATGAGATTATCCGCGGGAATCAAGGCACTTAACCCGCTTGTCTGATCCCAGAGGAGAGACAAATGAGATTGCAGGCTCCAAGGCCAGCCCTGGCTCTGGGGGGCTCATCCCTGGGGAGAGGGGGAGGGCAGGAGCCCCTGGCTCTGGTAGAGACCAAGACCAGTGCAGCTAGGCCCCTCGGGACCAGGAGGAGAAGGGTGGGCCTGGGGCGTGTGGGGAGCAGGGACTGGTTATTCTCAGAAAGACCTGGTCATAAGTCATGGCTTCTCATCTGGGGCTGGGGGCCGCTGTCTGCTCCTCCTTGATTCAGCCACTCCCAATGCACTCCCCAATCTGTATGTCCCAAGCACCCGACTGTCTCCCAGCCACGACCCCTGCTTCTCCCTCTGCACAATATGGGGCTTTGTCTCAACTTCAGCCATAACTAGCCTGTGTTTCTGAGTTTGCCCATAGACTCCAAGCCTGATTCTCTCCCTTCCAACTGCCCTGAGCCTGGTAGGGGCGGACGGTAAGATCCTTGGCCCCTGGATGGGAAGGGACAATAGGTCAAGGCTGACGTGAAGTCCTTTTGGGTTTAAGATTGGCTGGTAGTGGCAGTGTATAACCCAGCGTTGCGGAGGAATCTGAAGTTGAGTATAGACTCAATGGAAAAGGGAACTGTGATGGATTAGCCGTGTGCGCTTGGCAAGGGAAGGCACCGGCTGGCTCCTGGGCCCCAGAGAGGAGCCACGGTCCCTCCTGGAGCAGTGGGAAGATTTGAAATCATGTCCCAGGACATCAGCCTCCAATAACTTCTCTGTGCTGGACGGAGGTACGGACAGTGGCTCAGGGAGCGCAGAGGGGAGAGAACTTTGTGACCGGGGTGGCATTTGAGGCATGCATTTACCAGTGAGTGGGATTGAGAGATGGTGGGAGGAGGAGCGGCCTTCCAGGCCCTTGGAGCAACAGGAGCCCACGCGCGGGAACACGCGGAGCCACGGTGTGCCTGAGGGCTGCTGGCAGGCTGGCGGTCCCAGCCCAGGGACGCGGTGGGAATGTGAACCGCCAGGGAGTCGAGCGCAAGCTGGGAGGGGCTTTGGCCAGCTCGGGAAGGAGTTGGGTTGAAATCTGTGGGCACTACGGAGGTGTCTGAGTGGGGCAGGCACAATCGGAGGTTTGCTGTAGGAAGACGCAGCTCCCAGGAGGACGCAGCGTGTTCTCCAGCCCTTTCATCCGTTCTGTGATTCCCCCTTGGCATTTGGGGAGCAAACAGCTTTCATCTCCCCCCATCCAGAATAAATAAGAAGCCTTGCAGCCGCCACTGCCCTGCCTGAGTTTCTGGCCCACCCCTCGTCTAGCGGGCAAAACACACAGCTCTCCAGGAGAGCATGACACGCCAATCCCAGCCCTCACCCTCGGCGCAAATAACAACAATAATAGTAATAGCAGTCATCTCAGCGATCAGCGTGGGCCCAGCAGGGCTGCAGGGAAAGCTGTGATTGTGCATCCCTTGCCTGGAAGACGGACGGGGCCTGCTTCTGAGGGGCTGAGGCCACCACGGAGATGTGTCACCAGCCCTGTGCGTCTCAGGGGCATTTGCAGCCTACTGAGTGGATCCCCACCCCAACCAGGGCCCCTGGGCTGCAGGATGGGGTACACTGCCCCAGGATGGAGTACATGGCACCCAGGATGGGATGTATTGCCCAGGTTGGGGTACCTGGCCTCAAGGATGGGTCCACAGTCCGTGGGATGGGGTCAATGGCCCAGGATGGGGTAGATGGCCCTCAGTATGGGGCCCATGGCCCGGGATGGGATAGATGGCCCCCAGGATAGGGTCCGTGGCCCAGGATGGGGTAGATGGTCCCCAGGATAAGGTGTAATAAATACCCCAGGATGGAGAACATTACCCCAGGATGGGGTACAGAGCTACAGGATAGAGTTCATGGCCCCAGGTTGGGGTACATTGCCCAAGAATGGGATGCAGGGCTCTAGTTCCTGAGAGATTGGACCCCCAGCCAGTACCCAGCTATGATGCTGCCTGCATCCCAAAGCAAGCACTACGGTTTGGGCATTATTAGGTTTCGATTAGCCATGCTTTTTCCTGTCCATTAGTATACATAATTAGGAATTAACTGGCTATCCTCTCTCCCCTCACTGTGGCTCACAGATCTAACATGACTTTGGGGTCTGTTGCCGCCTAGCACCTCTAGACAGTTGGCGGGACCCATTTGTTTACCCAGTGGCTCTTTATTGAGCACCCCTGGAATGCCAGCCCCTGTGTTAGGTTTAGGGGCACAACAGGGAACACGACAGGCCAGGCCTCGGCCCCCGTGGAGCTAACATGGGTGTGCTTGTGTGCCGGGCAGGGGCTGGGGCAGGCTGTCTGCAAGTCAGGTGAACAAACGCAGTCAGCTCAGAAGAAGGAGAGCCATGAGGACAGTGACACGGGATGCAGGGACTTGGAGTGATGGGGCGTCCCTTTAGATAAACTCTCTGAGTATGATCAAGTATGGGGAAGGCCTCTCTGAGAAGGTAACTCTTAGGCTGAGAGGGGAATAGTGAGGAAGCTGGCAAGGTAGGGACATGCCCAGCAGAAGGCACAACCAGGGCAAAGGCCCTGGGGCAACCACAAACTGTTCGGGAACAGAAAGAAGGTCCAGGTCTGGGAGGGGTGAGCCCAGGAGCCAGTGGGCGATGCTGTGGGAGGTGCTGCCTCAGGCCAGATGGCTAGGGCCTTGGAGCTGATCCCATTAAGTTTGGGCATTAAATTCTTTAATTGTGGTAAACCACAACAAAAAGTTACCATCTTAACCATGTCTTAATGTACAGTTCTGGAGTGTTCAGGACATTCATGTCGTCATGCAACAGATCCCCAGAACTCTCTCCATCTTGCAAAACTGAGACTTTATACCCGTTAAACAACAACTCCCCATTCCCCCCTCTCCATCAGCCCCTGGCACCCACCCTTCAACTTTTGGTCTCTGTGAATTTGACTACACTGGATATCTCATGTAGGGGGACTCATATCACGTTTGTCCTTTTGTGACTGGCTTGTTTCACTCAGCAGTGTGTCCTCAAGGTTGATCATGTTTTGTTTCAGTGCGTGTCAGAAGTCCCTTCCTTTTTAAGGCTGAATAATATTCCATTATAGATATAGACTGCGTTTTGTCAATTCATTCTTCCATCAATGGACCTGTGAGTTGCTTCCACCTTTTGGCTGTTGGGAGTAACGCTGCTATGGGCAGGGGTGTGCAGTCACTTAGGCTCTTTAAAGTTCCACTTTCCACCCATGAGGCGAGGCGTGGCCCCCGCCTGGATCCGGCTGGCACAGAGCCGAGGGGCTAGCCTTGTGGAGTTACCCTTCCCCGTGAGGGTAGAGGTGGGGGGGCCAAGAACAGAGAGTCCTCCTGCGCACTGATTGAGCCAAGAGCCCTAAGACTGAGCCTTTAAATCATCCTGGGGCCGGAGGAGCTTTTCTCTGCATCTGAAATGGGAGCCATAAACCAGGCTGACTTACAGTCGGTACGCACCCGTCCGGTTGTTTATGGCCGGCATCCTTTCTGATTGGTTGATGCCTGTACTATGCCCATTGTTAAATATTTGAAGCTCTCCCTGCTATAAAGCAGTCTCAGGACTTCCCACCCTGGCTGTGCGTCAGGCTCTCTTGCAGGGAGAGTAGGGCTGCTGTGTTAAAAGTTCACACCCTGGGCTCCCCCCACGTCTCCCGGGGCCGCCTGAGTCAGCAAGGCCTGGGAACCTATTCTGTTACTCTCGGGTGATTCTGATGCCACAATTTTACGGGGTATCTTCTGTGGGTTCCCCCCAAAGCAGGCCTGGTGATGAGGGTTCAAGTGCAAATCGTTTGTGGGAAAGAGGGTTCCAGAAAACGCAGGGGAGGACTGAGGAGGTGAGACAGGGAGGTGAAGACACATGACCAATCACGTCTACCCCATGGGGGTGAGTCCCAGCAGGGAGCTCCGAGAGCCAGCGTACAACACGCCTCTGCATTAGCCCCCTGAGAGGGGAGGGAGCTGAAGCAGTTACCTTCCACCTCTTTATTCGCCACCTTGCCTCAGTCATTCTTTGAGCGCTGCCGCTAGAGCTCTTAGTCCCTGGCATGTCAGCCTGTCTGGGGTGGGGGAGGCAGTCTCCGATGGCCAGCACCCTCAGCAGAGAATGCCAGGCTGGCACTGGAAGTTGGGATGGTGTGTGTGACAGCGGCATGTGCTGAGGCCTAGCAGGCCAGGTACCAGAAGCATCTGGAATGGAGGACTGCCAGCTCCCATCTCTGCACCGTGCAAGGGGGTGTCCAGTCCCAGTCAATCGTTGAGTGTCCTTCCTACCCCTGGAAAGAGCTCCGGGCCTCATCCACTGCTGGTAGGCACGGAAATGGTGTGGCTGCTGTGGAAGACAATTCAGTGGCTCCTTAGTAGGTTGAATGTAGAATTACCCGGGACCCAGCAATTCCACTCCTCATTCCTTGTTCCTGCCCACAAATGTTCATGGCAGCACCATTCACGATAGCCAGAAGGGGGAAACAACCCAAAAATCCATTAACAGATGAACGGATACAAAAAAATGTAGTCTCTCCATACAACGGAATGTGACTCGGCCATAGGAAGAGATTACATACTGTGTTACAACATGGATAAACCTCAAAGACTTATTCTGAGTGCCAGAAGCCAGACACAAAGACTACCCGTCGTATCATTGTATTTATAGGAAATATCCAGAACAGGCAAATTCATAGAGAGGTGCAGTGGCTTCGTGGTTGCCAGGGCGGAGGGAGGGAGGAATGGGGACTGACTGCTGAGTGGGTATGGATTTCATTTTGGTGGTGATGGAAATATTCTAGCAGCAGATCGTGGTGATGGTTGCACCACACTGTGGACGTACCTAATATGGCTGAATTGCATATGTTAAAATGGTTAAAACGATGCTTTTTATAGTCCATGCATTTTATCCCAATTTTAGAACAAAACACTAAACTCCAGGTATTCCGCGGTCTGAGTTGGAGGGCATGTTATCTGCTTCTCAGGTGGGAAGCAAACCTGGAGTGTGATATGTGTACCCCAGGGCCCCACAGTCAGGGATGGTTCTCCTGAGTGGCTGCTTCTAGGACCATTGGGCTGGAGTGGGGCCCCACAGATTGGCCTTGTTCCTGCGTCAATGGTGCAAACAGAGGTTGCTGGAAGGCTTCCTGGTGGAGAAATGAGCCCTGTGTCCAGGAGAAACCAAAGTGAGGCTCAGCTTCTGTGGAGTGGCAGAACAGCCCTGGGCGGGGGAGTTTGTGCCCAGCTGGAAAATTGCGGGGCGTCTTGTCTTAAATATAATATTAAATCGGCACCTTTAATTAGTACACTTAGAAAAGGTCACTAGCAATTACCTGGGACACAAAGAAGGCATAAGCAGGCAAGAGCCTGTGAGGAAGCCGAAAAGGACCATTTTGAGCAGCGCATAATTGAGGGGAAAATGGATAAAAGTCCAGGAAATTATAGGGTGGGTGACAGCAGCTGATGGCCCCATCCATGTCCTGCCCAGTGCCCCCCTTCTTGGAAGGGCCTGAGCATCGGGCCTAAGAGAGCCATTTGGGATATCGGGCCAAGTCATATGACCTTGGCTAGAGGGCCAGGGTGGTCTTTTCCAGAATCCCATCGGCCAGCAGAGAGCTTGGTCCCATATCCCGCACCTGGGCTGGACCCTGACGGTGGTTGGCAGGTGAAACATTCACTCCAGGGGGCTGCCGTTGGCTCGTTATGCTGTGGGCAGGCGGGGCCGCTCGGGGCCTCAGATTCCTCACATGGACTCTCCCCAAGGCATTAGGATGTAGCTCTTCAAACTTTGCCATTCCAGCACACCGGAGGGGAGCAGAAAGGAGATGTGCGTCCCTGGAAGCCAGGGGGAGGCTGGAAGTTCTTTTATAGCTTTAGGTTCGGTCTTAAAAAATAAGTTGTTACATTGTGTTCCAAAATACCCTATTTATTTTAGTATAAAACAATCGCTTGCCATTGAACAACACAGATGCTTTGCGGAGATGCCCTTGGTTTATCGATGACTTCACATACCTCCTCCTTCCTCATCCAGAAGGAGCCCTGCACTGGGAGTCTGGAAATTTGGGTTCTAGCTGCAGACTCTTTCCCCACCATTGTACTAAGGACAACTAGCAAAATGCTTTCAGCTTCTCCATCTTTAAAATGGAAAGTTTGGGCTCCCCAAAAGGCCTCCGAGGTTGTTCCAACCCTGTTCCATGATTTTACTCTTCTTCCTCCTGCTTCTCACCTCCTCCCATCACCTTGGATGCTACTGTATCCTGCTGTGCTGTGTGACCTTGGAGAGGGGACTTTGCCTCTCTGCTCCTCAATTTCCTAATTTGTAAAGTGGGTAGAATAATGGCTACCAAACAGAGTAGCTGGGAGGATTTAATGACAGAACCTGGGTGAATGAGCCTAGTACTCTGTCTGGCATATCCACAGAGCCCAGTGATTGCCCAGTATCTTCCTTTTCCAAGTGTTAGTCTTCTGGTCAGGGTCTGAGGGTCATGTCCATAGAAGTCCTGAATCTTGAGTTCACATATCAAGTGTTGAGATGTGTAGGGTTGTGGAAACAAGGGCTCTGAACCCAGAATGCCTGGGATCTGAATTCCATCTCTGCTATTTACTAACTGGGCCATGGTCAATTATTTAATCACTCTTTGTTACCTTATCTAATAAATGGGGAGAATAATGGTAAGGATTGAATCAGACGGTACATGGAGACCTCTTAGCCCAGTGTCGAGAATGTGGTTAGCACTCAGAAATATTGGCTATCATTGTCATGTTAGAACTGTCCTTTCAGGAGCGCCTGGGTGGCGCAGTCGTTAAGCGTCTGCCTTTAGCTCAGGGCGTGATCCCAGAGTTCTGGGATTGAGCCCCACATCGGGCTCCCTGCCCTGCTGGAAGCCTGCTTCTTCCTCTCCCACACCCCCTGCTTGTGTTCCCTCTGTCGTTGGCTGTCTCTCTGTCAAATAAATAAATAAAATCTTTAAAAAACAAACAAACAAACAAACAAACAAAAACTGTCCTTTCAGAAGTCCACTTAGAAAAGCTCATTAGTGTTCTTTTCTTGATAACAGTCCCAGAGTTTGGAATCCTTGCTTACTTAGCTTGACCGTCAGAGCTACTCAGTAAACACGAGAATCTGTATTTGGGGAAGAGTGTTCCATCTTATAGGGTAAACTGAGGCTTTAAAAGAAGTGACTTGCCCAAGGCCGTGATTCTAATCTAACCACCCCTTTGAGAATCAGATGAAGACTATAGATCTCTCTGCAGAAAGTGACACTGTGTGCTCATGACATTTTGCACAGTTCCTGGAGGTGCAAGGACCTCCCGGAGCTAAGGCAGCCAGCCCGTCCAGTTGTCTGCGACCTCCTGGCTTTAGTATGTCTGCCTCAGTCCCAGACAAACCAGGGGGTTGGTCACCCTGCCCGAAGGCTACCTAGGGAGAGCTGTGATTCCCGGGGGAAGGTTCCCTACACTAGGGCTTCTTAGGCAGGGCTCTAGGCATCCTGGGGGCCTCTGGCCAGGGCTGTGTTTCCTGGGGAACAGGAACACCTCAGTCCCTCCTTTGAACAGAAACCACCCCCTGCACCCAGTCTGGCCTCGATTTCCTGGAACCCCGGGCCACATCTTCCTAACCTCTGTGTTCTCCAGCATTTAGCACAAGGCCAGCACCTAGTCACTGTTGGGCGAATGCCAAGTATTGTAGTATGTTGTGAATTAGAAAGGGTGCTTCCATTTGCAAAAGGCAGAAATCCAACTCAACGGACTCAGGCCAAAGAGAAAAACATGAGGGGAGGCGGATTTATTAGCTCATGTAGCCGAGAAGTCCAGAGGCTGGAGCTAAACTCGGGCACAGCTGGCCGCCCATCCTCAGACCTTCAGGAGTCTCTCCCTGTGCCCCATGTGGCTCTATTTGCCCCCTGCCGGCCTCATTCTCAGGCCAGCCCTTCCCGGGGGGGTGCCACAGGTGGCTGCCAGCAGGGCCAAGTTAGCGACCCCGGTGGAAGGAGGGCTCCTCTTTCCCATTCAAGCACAGGCCCCAGGGTTGGCTTTGACTGGCTTGTTTGGGACACGTGCTCATCCCTGAACCAATCTCTGTGACCAGGGAGATGGAATGCTCTGATTGGCTAAGGCTGAGTTATGTGCCCATCCTGGAACAGAAGAATTGAAGGGGCCTGCCCTCATCTGAGCCACTTGGAGGAGGGAGTCTCCACATTAAAATCAAAAGAAAGGGGGACAGGCCCAGGTCTCAGCTGTCTGTTAGCCACCTAAAACATGGTTAGCCACAGTTCTCTGTGACGGGCACATACACGCTGTGATAAGTGGCCAGGCTGGGGGCAGGGAGCCTGGGTCAGAGCCCAGAGGTGCACAGTGACCTCGGGGCAGTCCGTGGGGTGGCGGCTCCTGCTGGGCTTCCACCACCTGAGCAAGGTGCTGAGGAGTGGACCAACCTCCCATAGTTGCCCTCTGACCTCTCCCATGGCCATTCCAGGTTCCTCTGTGACGCAGCTGCTGGCCCGAGACATGGACAATGACCCCCTGGTGTTTGGCGTGTCTGGGGAGGAGGCCTCCCGCTTCTTTGCCGTGGAGCCTGACACAGGTGTGGTGTGGCTGCGGCAGCCGCTGGACAGAGAGGTACGAGCTAGCCATACCCTGCCCCAGTTCTTTCCTGGGGGGCAGGGGCAGACACTGAGGGAGGCTGGCTCATCCTCTTTTAGGGGCCTTCCTCTGAGGCCCCATTCTGACCCCGAAGTAGCATCTTCCTGCCTAAATGGTGTCCCTCCTCCACGGTCAGAGCTGACATCTGGACTTGGGATTGGAATGAGGTGGGTGGGATGTCCCCACTGGAAGGACGATGACCCAGGGTTCATCCGCCATAGAATGGTGGCTCCGTGGTATAGACAAGTCGATCCCCATGAACAGTGTTCCCCTAAAGGACATTTTCCAGAGACACAGGAATTGGTGACATGGCATCCCTTAGCAAATTAAGGTACGAGTTTGAAAACCCCAACCTTTGCTTTCTCCTTGCATTTAAAGTAATGGCCACAGAGGTGTCTAGCAACTTGCTCAAGATTACACAGCAGTTTAGAGGCCGAGGCCGGATTAGAGCCCAGAGCCCAGGACTCAGGACATCAGCGTGCCTCCCTCTAACTCTGCCTTCTCCCTCCCTCCCTTCTCTTTCAGACCAAGTCCGAATTCACAGTGGAGTTCTCTGTCAGCGACCACCAGGGGGTGAGTGTCTCCTGAGGCCCCTGCTGCCCTGGGAGGCAGGGTCCTGGGCCTGTGGGCAGAAAGAGGCCAGGGGCCGATGCCAACACTAAATCCCGCCCCCCCTTCTCTTGCCAGGTGATCACGCGGAAGGTGAACATACAGGTCGGGGACGTGAATGACAACGCACCCACTTTTCACAACCAGCCCTACAGCGTCCGCATCCCTGAGGTAGGAGCCCCCAGGGCCATGCTTGATGGACATGGCGGGTGGGCTGCTGCTCCAGGGCCACCTGGGAGTGGGCTGAAGCTGGGGAAAGGGCAGCTGCAGCTGTGCTTCTCCTGCCCACACCACAGCCCAAGCCCCAGCTCTGGACAGGTTGGTGTCCGTGCCGACACCTCTGAGGGTAGGGGCCCGCCTGACGTCAGGGGGAATGGATCGGTGGAAGCCTCGGGTCTGGTAGAAGGCCTGCCTGGGATGAGCCCCACAACTCCAGCTGGAGGCGGGCAGGACAGGAATTGGGAGGGGCAGGTGTTGTGGCCTCTTTCCTTCCATTCATAGCCAGTGTGGGCCTCGGGCACATGGTCAGCAGGCCCGACCCCAGACTTTCCAGCTGTGGCCAGAATGCGTCCCCCGCCCAGGACACAGGAAGCAAACAGCTCCAGGAAGGGACATCTTTCCCTAGCCTTATGCTTGCCCCCCTGTCTCCCTGGCCCTCTGCTCCTTTGGGTCGTCTGTGTACTCTGAGTGTGTTTGCATGAGTGCATGCATGTAAAACCAAGCATCGCTGGTAATTGAGAAGTACAAATTATTGCATTACAAACGGTTCATTAATAAGCTGGCTGCCGGCTCCGTGCTAGGGTTCTCGTGGCTTACTGTCCCTCTCCCAGTGACTGATGGCAGTCTTCTGGGCTAGCAGTTAGCCATTCAAAGACCTTGAAGGTGGTAGGTAAAGAGCTTCTGCTGGGTGTCCCTCAGGCCTGCCCTCAGGGCTCTGGATTGAATGGCAGCAGTAAAAGTTTGGCCTGGGAACCACGGAAGATGGAATCCACTAGGGAGAGGCAGGTCAGCCCCTTTATATTGTATGTCACTGGATCAGGAGACTGGAAGAGTCTTTAGAAAATATCTGTTCTGTTTATAGATGAGAAAACTGAGGCTCAGTATGGGACAGTGACTTACCCAAGGTCACACAGCTTTGCCCCTGAGCCTCCTGACTCCCAGGGCAGCCTCAGATTCCCTCCAAGATGACAAGACCTTGTCTCATGCCCTCTACCCCATTCCTGTTCCTGGCCCTCTTCACTCAGCTATGAGCCAATGGTCCTATGGTTGTGCCAGATGGCGGAAAGTGAGGACAAGTGTGTGGGTAAGAACACACCAGAGGCTCCCGCGCCCTGCCCCTGACCGGGCCAGGCATAAGGAGGGAGCACCCGCAGTCCCAAGCATCGGGCCCTGAGCTGTGGCCAGCGTGTCTGGGACTGCAGCTTGGCTTTGGTCCCCCTCTCATTTGGAAGTCTCCCTAATTTAATTAAGGGTCTCTACGTGCCAGCCTGCACTCTGGGCCCAGGCTCAGAAACCAAGGGCACGGCTCTGAGTTAATGAGCCTTGGACCCATTGCTCAGCTGCCATCCTGGCAGGCATGGCTGCCCTCTGTCCTCCCTCACAGGGGGCAGCAGGCAGCAGCGACGGCAAGGGGATGAGAGGTCACATCCCTCCTCCCCAGCCTTTGGGCCGGGGCCAGCCTTTGCCTCTCTACCTTGCCAGGAGACATGACCTCCAATGCCGCCCTGTAGGAATCCCCTGGGATTCTCCGAAGGGCTCTGCCTCCAAGGAGAGAGCCTCTTCAGTCAGTCATCTAGTTAACAAATATTTATTGAGTGTCTGCTGTGGGCTTGGCGCTGAGCCAGGCTCTCGCTGCCCAGAGACCTGGAAGGCCAGAAGAACGTGCAATGACAGGAGCTGGAACTAGCAGCAGGAGACCCGAGGTCCAGCCCCTGCTCTACTTCCAGAACGCTGAGTCTGTTTGGCCATGCCACTTACCCTCTCTGGGCCACAGTTCTTATCTAATAAAAACAGAGGACAGGTAGGATAAAGTGGCCTGCCTGCTGCCCATCTGATGAGGAGAGGGTGGGCTGAGAGGGGCCAGCTACAAGGACACACAGTTCTTGGAGGACAGCCTGTGTGGGTGCTCACCTGTAAACATCCCCAGGCCACCTCCTGGACTTGATATGTGATGCCCTACTTAGGGCTGCTCAGTGTGGCCGGTGGGGTGTGGTGTCAGCTGCATGAAGGCCTGGCCACTCTTGACCCGAGGTGGCTCGGCACTGACCAGCCCTGGCCTGGTGTGGTCACCTGAGCTAAGACTTAGCTGCCTGGCTCAGGCCCCAGCTGAGGTACCAGCAAAGGGCCTGCTGGCTCCTGGCCCAGAATTGAGTCTGGGTTCTCCTGCTGGCCTTGAGGTCACCCTGGCAACCCCAGGCCCCTGCCCTAGAAGCATGATGTATGGCAGAGGCCCTATGGAAATAAGTAGGGTGAGAATGCAAACCAGAGAAAGAGGGGGGACCTGGAGACCATGTGAGGTGTCGTGCTGAGGGGTTGCCAGAGGGACCAGAGAAATTTCAGCAGGCTTCCTGGAGGAGGTGGCTTTCCAGCTGACTCTTGCCAAGGTGAGCCGTGGAGCTCCTGTAGGTCAAGACACCTGGGGTTTAGTCCTGGCTGTTCCAGCTACTGGCTGGGTGAGACTCTGGGCCTATCACTGCCCCTGCTGGCTTTGGTTCCAACAGCTGTTAAACTGGGGAGTTGGACCAGGTTCCTTCTAGGGCTGTGAGCCTGTGATCTAAAGATGAATCCCAGCAGGAAAAGCTCCTGCTTTTCCTTCAGTACTTCATTATTCCTTAAGGGCTGGCCGAGAAGCTTCCGTGGCTGTTTCCATCTACTGAGCTCCACTTCGGGTCGTGCCAGCCACCTGCCCCCTCTCCCTCACCTTCTCAGCATCCACTGTCCCCAGCCCTAGGGGCCCTGATAAGTTGGGGATCTATTGGGCCCAGAACCCAAAAATGGGTGTGAAGAGCAAGTTTATAGGGATACAAATTCTAGGTCTACATAACGAAGAAGTTTCTAATGTTGAAATCTAGTGCACAGTCCACCCCCTACCCCCCCAAGGATGTACTGGCTTCCCAGCCCTGGAGTGATGCAAGCTAAAGCAGGAGAACCACGTGTCTCAGAAGCCATTCAGAACTGAGTGCTAGAGAAGGGATGAATCAGAAGGCCCTGAACATACCCATCAGAATTTCCTGGGGGACTAGTTAGGGTGCATGCTCTTGCACTTCTCCAACTCTGAATCCATAGTTTGGAAAGAGCCGGCCCAGGAGCCGCATTTTTAACAAACTCCCCTGGTGACAGCAAGCCCTGGAGATATGGCCCATGGGGACCTATGTCCTCGGGCTGGAATAGGAGTGGGTGAGAGGCCGGATCAAGGCCAGACCCTGCCCCTTTCTCCAGCAGAAGCTCGCTGGCCCCCTGCCCCGCAGCCCTGCCCCTCTCCCTCCCGAGACCCCCTGCCTGGCCCCGCCCCTGCTCAGGAGAAGCCAGACAGGTGTGTTTGGGTTTCTGTGCTCCTGGTTCCCCTCCTGCCCAGCCCTCTCCCCTCACAAAGCTGTTCTACATGTAATTATCCATTTTATCAGGGTGAAAGGCCCTGCAATTCACTTGTCGAAGCCCTAACGAGGCAGCGTGGATGCTTTCAAGTCCGTAAAGAAAAGGGAAATCCTGCTAGAATTGGCAACTTAATTCACCAAGCCAGCCTCGACAGACCTCATTAAGTCCCCGTGTATTCATTTCAGGCTAATGGCTGTCATGCTGACTGCTGTTTGATTTGCTGTAATAGACTTTTATGGCGTTCCAATTTGCTCGAACGTGTTTGCCTGTGTCTGTGCCCAGCAGCACCGCTCCGCTACCTCCATTAGGGGTGTGTGTCCGCCTCGCTGACCTTCAGCGCTGCCCTGTCCCCTGTGTCCTCCTGGGCCACCCCACACACACAGCCCTCCAGGTGTGTCCCGGGGAGGTGACCCTGGAGCCAGGGTGTTCAGGCTGGAAGATGGGCGTGAGGTTAGAAGTCAGATGGTGCCAGGTGGCTCCTCGAATTGGGGAGTCAAGGAGGGCTTCTGTAATCTCAGGGACAGCCATGTCCTTGAAGTTCTGACAAGTTCAGCCACCATAGCTGGACAGTTGAGGCTGTTATCCACCTGGCCTCAACCTACCTTTCTTGCTTTCCCTGCCGGCTTCTTCTGCATGGATCGTCCAGTCAGCCCAGGGGCCGTTTCAGTGGCTGTGAACCTGGGTCTGCGTCTCTCTTTTCTCTCACCCCAACACACACACGTTGTGTTGTTCTAACTGGTACGGGAGTGTTTTCTTTCTGCTCTCAACCTGACTCAGTTCTGCCGGTCCTTCAAAGCCCAGTGCTGACCCACCGTGCCCTGAGCCACTCAATTTTTTTTTTTTTTTAAACGAACACAGCAAACATTTGCTGAACAGCTATGAAGCAAGGCCCAGGGATCCCAAGCTGACCTGGACATGTAGGGTAGAGCAAAGGGACTCTCCCATTTGCCAGCTGTGCAACTTCAGATGGTGACTTAGCCTCTCTGGACCCCAGTTTTCTTATCTATGAGATACGCCACAATATTTGTCTTGTGGGGTCATTGTGAGAGAAAGAATAATGCAGGTGGGTAAAGCCCTTAGCCCTGTTTGTAGCTCATTGTATATTCAGTAAAATGCTCATGACTAAGACTAAGGTCTTGTCCTCAGGGGAGATCATTCTATAGGGAGAAAGACAAGAGGATGTCTAACTACATGTAAACGTATTAAATGCCATGGTAGCTTAGGGTGTGCAAAGCAGGAGGAAAGCACTGTGGAAGGAATGACCTGGCCTCTACACAGGGGCTATTTGTTTGGGACCTCACCGGGTGTGTAGAAGTTTGGTAGTCACAGAAGGAGACTGTGGTGTCTCTGAATGTCACATACTCTCTGTCCCTTGGCTTCTTTTCATATATTGGAATTTCCAAAAGAGGGACGTGAACTCTAACTGCTGACCAGGGATCCTGTTGAAGAGGGCCAGTGGCAGTTGGCGTAGGCGTGTCCCTCACTGGTACCCAGTGTTCCCTTGTGGAAATAAAGCTGGGTTGGAAGTGGGCTCCCTGTGTCACTGTGATGGACAGGTCCTGCATAGATGTCTGTCACTCATGGCTTCGTGTGACCAGCTGTGAGGTGGGGAGGAGGCCGGAAGAGGGGAAGGGTAGACTGGGATGAGATAGCAGGCGCCTGAGGCCCCCTGCCCTGACTGGAGGCATAGTCCAAGCCAGGGTCCCCCAAGGCCACCCCATCTCTCCATGTCACTTAGCAAGGACAGATGAAAGTAACTCCTCCCTGGAGCTCCTTACTGGAGACAGGAAAGCAGGGAAAAGGAGATTCCTGGTGAGCATGTGTCAGTGAAACAAAGTAATTCATTTCTATGATAATAATAAGCCGCTGTTATTGTTGAGAGTTTCCTCTGTGCCCAAGGCCTTGCTCTCCATGCATGTGGGAGCTCCTTGAGTGCTCACTGCCACCTCACGGGCTAGCCACGTTGTTAGTCCCATGCCACGGGTGCGGACGTGGGAACAGAGAAGTTTCATGACTTGCCCAGAGCTAGTCAAGGATGGAGCCAGGATTAGGAGACAGGCCTGATTCTACCTGCAAAATGGAGATAATTATGCCTGCTTTGCAAAATTGTTGTGAGGATTAAAGTGAATGGGACTGTGTGTGGTGGAAGTGCTTAGCACAGGGCCCAGCATAAGCAAGTGTCCAGCACATGGCCGAGACTGTAGCTGCTGGTACCTTCGTCTCCCCCGCCATCCTGAGCAGGGACTGTGTGCCCTCCGCACCCAGCCTGGGGCCCAGCTCATGGACCAGAACTTCAAGAATGGGCAGAGCCCCACTGCTCCCTCTGTTTCTTGGACAGTTGGGAGGACAGCAGGAGCCTTCACACGAAGGGCTCTGCCCCCACCAGCTTTCATCACCCAGGTGAGGGGTCCTTTATTGCTCACAGTGCCCCGGGCGGGGATGAGAGCAGCCAGGCCTGGTGCTGGGGTGGAGGGGGTGCCCGCATCTCACAGGACGCCTGAGAGCTCACTGCTGGAGCTCTCTAGTGCCCTCTATTGCCCGCCAGGTCCTGAACCTGGGCCATGCTCTTAGTGTGGTGGGCGCACAGGAGCCCCAGAGGGGTAGACAGATGAGGCCCCGAGCCTGCAGAGGTGGGCATGACCAGACTTATTAGCACCCACTGGGGCTGACAGCAGTGCCCCCAGCTGCCCTCCTCACAGCGTGCCCATCAGATGCTGAATGATTTATAAACTGCATCCTCGGGTTGCAGCGAGAGGTGGGGGGTCGGGGGGCTCCTACCGGCTTGGGCTGGCCATTCCCCCGAGATGTCAGCTCTGCTCATGAGAGTGTCGTCTCCCACGCCAGGAGAGGCAGTCCCTTGACAGGCCATATGATTTATACCTTGGGGCCGTGGTGCCCGGCGGCCCCCCTGCATCTCTAACCAGCCACCTATTGATCTGGGAGAGGGGGACCAATACATCATCTCAGGGGCCCTGGATCTGCTGGCCAGAGCCAGAGTGGTTTCTTTAGCCAGGCGGCAGCCCCGAGCTGTGCCATGTCTCTGTGCCCCTCAGTGAGCACCCCGAGGTGCTCTGGTCCTCTGGCCCCCCACTGTGTGCACAATGACAGGTACGTCCTCTCCGGCAGCGGGCAGGTGCCACAGCCTGCGGCAGCCAGAGCACCGAGCTTTGGGCTTGTAGCGATGAAGTGACATACGCGCACGAGCAGAGCAGCAGGGCCACCTGTTTCTACATAGTCTTGAGGTGCAACTGTGTGTGTGCGCGCGCTCGTGCCCATGCATGCACACACGTGGGTGATATGCTGAGTGTGTACGTATTGAAGTGGTATTGTCTATATCCGAGTATTTTCCCTTCATCTGGCCTCGTGACAACTCTGTAAGTTAGGGGAGAATTTTTCTTCCCATTTTAGAGATGAGAGAAACTGAGGCCAAGAGGAGTTTCACGACTCCTCGAGCCCCCAAGTCAAGCATACTCTCAGCTAGAGCCGTAGTCTTGCTCTTTGTTACCTCCAGCGTCTTCGCGTGCGTCTTTCTGCAGCTTTGCCGTGACCTGCTTATAATTTGACCGAAGTCGCAAAGATGAGACCCTGACAGAGGCAGGATGGGGGCAGACGGGCGGGGAGCTCGGGGCCTCACGCACAGGCTTACCGCCGTCCAAGGTCACACGCGCCCTGTACACAGGCTGTAGCAATCCGGGGGACAAGCCCCACTCGGCGCCCGCTGCCCACTCTCTAGCCTGAGGACAGGACCCTGCCGTGCTCGTGGTGACACCACTACCTAGTGTGCCCCGCCTCCAAGATTTGGGTCCCCGATGTGCATACAGCGCTGCTCTGTGAGAAGTAGAAGACCCACCCCTACAGGTGAACGCCAGCCTGCTCCCCTGGGGTCCCCCGCGACCTCCGTGTCACCTCCTGCTTCCATGCCCACGGGGCACAGCCGGGGCTGTGAGCGCCCTCCGCCACTCTCCGCCCAAAGAAAGAGGGCAACATGGGAGCAGGGCACAGAAGGAGCCCAGATGTAATTAAAATTACTATTGTGTTTGCACAGTAATAACGTTCTTCGTGACACCGGTTTCCTTGCCGGTTCTGGCTGGGAGTCTTCGGGGGCTCCTATAATTCTGCTGCAATGGCTGAAGGACCCTCTGCCATGAATACGAAGCAGGGGCCCAGGGGCAGAGCCCGGCTCGCGTGCCGTAGGGGTGCGCTGGCGCAAGCCGGCACACCTTTCATTGCACCCCCGCCCTTTGAGTAAAGACCGTCTAAACGGAAGGAGACGAGAGCCGGCTGTCGCATGGTTGGGCTGCCAGCCCCACGTGCCCGGAGGCCATCTGTCGTCTTCATCCCCTTTCTCTTAAATGGTTTCCTCTCCCCCGTGGTGGGGCCTGTTGCCAGAGGGGTCAGGTCTCCTGCCTGCACCCCTTTTCCTCCAGGCAGTGGGGTCTCCTCAGACCCTGGGTGGTCAGCAGGCTAAGGACACTGATGGAAGGACTTGTGCTCCGCCTGTGACATGGGGATCCTGATCCCTGCTGTGGCTCAGGGTGACGGAGCCACGCACACACAGGTTCTGACTCCACACCCGGAGGCCACAAGCAAGATGCTTGGGCTTTCAGAGCCTCAGTGCCTCCATCTGTAAAATGGGGGTATGTTGGGGGGGGTGAAAGTTCCGAGAGAGCCCATGTATGAAGCACCACACTCCTGGGGTAGAGGATGGGTATGCCCGTCGTCATGAAGAGTTCTCAGAGAGCCTCAGGAAAGTCACTTGGGGTCCAAGGAGCTTGACAGATGGGGCTCTATTGCTATGGCCGGATTGGTTGTTATTGGGGTGGGAGTGGTCAAGAAGCTTACGGTCCAGTGGGAGACAGGAAACATGTGGAAAACATGAAATGAAAACATGACAAAGAAAAAAGGAAGCAGTCACCGAGAAATAACTGGTAATGATGACCTGAGAGCGTTGCAAATGGGCTCCTTGGAACCAGCACCAGAGGGACCGTCAAGGTAACTTAATCTAACCACACGTTCTGCACAGGTCGACAAAACCAGGCAGAGGAAACCATTTCCCCAGGGTCCCCCCAGGAGTCAGTGGCAAACCGCTGAAGACCTAAGGTGACTGGGGAAGATTCTCAGGGACATGGTCTCCAGAACCCACGAGCCTGAGCCCATCCCTCCACTGGAGGTACAGCGCTGTTTGCCCAGATGGGGTCTGATGTCCAGAGCCGGGCTGGGGAGAGGGGAGGGGCGCTGCCTTGTGGGCTCCTACAGCCCCCCCGCCCCCCGCAAGCTCAGAGCTCAGGAGCGGTGGCCTGGCGGGCTGCCTTCCGATGTAGGGCTCCGGGGCCATGTGAGTGTATTGGCAGACCGCCAGCATGCCGCTGCTGTTTCTCCTGTTCTGGAGACTTTGGAATTTTGCTTCAGCCCCTTGATTTACCCAAACAAGTTGGAGTATTGTCAGAACAGCGTGGGGACAGGCCCCGCAGCCCCCTTGACAAGGAGGCCCCCCACACAGTAGGCTGGTGTGGGTATGTTTGCAGGCTGCCTGACCCACCTTGTTTCCTACCAGGAGGGGGGAATACAAGAGAAAGCGAGCAGGCGCTTCGTTGATGGAATTATTATAATTTCTCTGATTCCTCAGCAGCCTTTAATTTCTTCGCAACTTTGTGGCACTGGCTAGAAGCTGGGAGGGGCTGGGCTCTCCCTCTTTATAATAACCGTAAGTGGAAGCTTCCCGTCCGTCTGTGAAAACGCCGGCTCTTCTCTCCAGATGCAGTAATACAGCCGAGAGATTTCACCCAGGGCATAATCACTAGGTACGATGTAATCTTCCCCGCTCACTGTCTTCATCACCAATCGGCCGGCCCACTTCACGGGCGTGGAGGACTGCCAGCCACAAAGAGCCGAATGTCCGGGCACGTCCTTGTCCAGGAGGGTCACAGGCTCAGGACGGTCCCTCTCCCAGTCCTGCCTCTGAGAGGCCTTTTTCCCACGGACCCCTCCCCTCTCAGTATCTCCCCATCTGAGCCCAGCCATGCCTCTTGCCATTCCCAACACAAACCCTACATGTTAGAAATCCATCCCATTTGCTTGAGGTCTAAGCTCTGGGCTTTTCTGTGCTTCCTACCCTAGATCCTCACTGTGGGTGACTGCTTTCCTGCTGCCCTGCCTTTGCTCATGCCGTGCCCTCCCCCAAGATGCTCTCACTCATGCCCCCCTGCACCTTCTTCCTCCCTCCGTTTAACTAAATCCTAGTCTTCCTTCCTTCCTTGGAAAAAATGAAGTGGGCGAGGTTGGTACTCTGTCCCCATTTTACAGACAGGCAAGCCAAGTGTGAGCAAAGTCAGACTTGCCAGGTCGTTCCCTCTGGAAGTGGCTGACTGGGGTCCCACCCCAAGCCCTTCACCTGGTCCTCTCTCTGCTAGGCTTGAAGGCACAGGCTTCTTTTACCCCTTGCCCTTGGAGTTGCTGCTTATACCCACTCCATGCTGGCTTTGAAACCCGCTCCCAGACCCACCCTCTGCCTCCTGACCCTGGCCTGGCCTTTCCCGCTACTGTGGGCAGAAGAGGTTAACCGGGTACAAATCTGGTTGCTGAGCCTCCCTGGGGCTGGCTTAGCCAGAGGCAGCTCCTCGTGTGTTGGCCACCTGTCTGTATAGCTCAGCAAGTTAGAGTGGGGAGAGCTCTACCCTGGAGGAGGCAGGAGCCCCACCATCTGCAGCTGGGAGACTTGGGTGAGGGACCCCCCCTTCTAGATCTGAATTTGCCCTTCTGTTAAATGAGATTGGTAATCTTGGGTCTGTCCATGTCATCATGGAGATCAGGGACAGGACAGACAGGATGGCCTTGAGCTTAAAGCCTCATGCAAGTGGGACAGACGAACCCCTGGAGTATTTTCTTCAGTGCCTCCTTCCCTCCCAGCTTTATGCGTTTTCTTTCCTTTTTTCTTTTTTTGAGTCTACATATTATTTAAGCATACGTACAGAGAAACGAACAGTCGTAAGTGTTCAGCTTTACGAGTTATTGCCAAGTGAATGTATTTGTGTAATCACAGCTACATCAAGAAACAGAAACTCTCCAGCACCCAGAAGCCCCCTTGTGATTCCCAGTCCCTCCTCCTATGGGTAACCTCTATCTTGGCTTCTATCCCCACGGAGTATGTTTGTCCGTATTCATCTTACTGCCTGCAGTCTGTTTGGTTTTTATTACCACCTACGCTATGGAACAGGCAGCTCCCTCTGGGAGGTCACTTCCCACAGGGGTTAGGATCAGTGCTAAGGTTAGTGGTTTGGGTGCTGCGCTCACTGCTTCCAAGTGTCTCTGCTGAAATGGGTGTGGCTCACGTAGGGCTGCCACAGTGCTTGTCCCGCAGCACTGCTCTGCGGGGGGACAGGCTCAGCCAGCAGCCTGCCCCAGAGAGCCTGGCGGGACCCTCCCCTGCAGGCATCACCTCTACGCAGACTCTGCTGGGGGGAAGGCTCGTCTCTGCAGGTGGATATGCAGCTGTCCAGCTGCTGGGTCAGGAGGATGTGGGGGGGGGGAGGGGTGCAGGGAAGGGAGTTACAGGAACCTAAATGCAGCGAGCAAAAGTTGGACTGAGAGGAAAGAGTCAGAAACACAGCAGGAGGGTCCCTTTCCCCGCAGTGCCTCTGCTGGGCCCCACAGGAGTCCTTCAGGGTGGTAAGAAAGATCTGGTTATCCTCATGTTGGAGCCGGAGAAATGGGCCCAGACGGGTTAAATGACTTGCCCAAGGTCACACAGCTGGTCCCGGATTTTGTCCTCATTACACTGCCCTCAAAGCAACCCCAAACGCCTTTTACCACCAGCACATCTGCTCAGGGTTTGGGGTTTAGTGTCAGTGTCCGCTGTGTTCAGAGGAGTCAGCCTTGAGTCTGGAGAAGGCAGAAGGAGGGGGTTGTTCGGCTCCGAGGGGGATTCTTCTGTAGTGACCTTTATTGTGTTCCAGTACCATGGGCCCCCCACAAAGCTGTGGCTTGTATCAGCAACCCAATCTGAAGTCTGCACAAAAAAGACACAAAAATCTTTAAAGGCTTCTTAGCAGCTTGAAGTGATTGTTTTTTCTTTCCCTTACCTGGTCATGGTTGGGGCAGGGCCAGGGCAATGGGAGAAGAATAATGAATTCTCCTAAAGCACTGTCCTTCTCCCCATGTCCCCAAAGCATCAGATCCCCCAAATACAGGGGGCCACCAAATCTTTAAAAAAATCCCCCCAACACAACCCAAAAGATGGGGATGGAGGGAAATGCAGCCGCAGCTATCGGGGCGGAAAGCCCTAAATGGTGTGGAAGTAATGTCTAAAGTGTGCTGGCGATTACAGACATTTCCACGGAGCCACGCTCAGGCTGCATGGGTCGGTGCCAGCAGTGGTGGGGAAATAAATAAATAAGTGAGCCAGCGCCGGAGAGCGCGTTAACTGTTGCTGTGCGGAAGGGAGGGATGCGGCAGGTTATTGGGGAGAGCGGAAGGAAGATAGCCAGGCTCATTCGTTCATTCCTCCATCCATCCATTCATTCCACTGTAGTGAGTCCCTGGAAGGTGCCAGGAATGTTGCTAGAACCTTTCTGTGGTCGGTGGCCAGAGTCCCCCAGGCTGGCGGGGTCTAATCCCAGCCCCCTCATGCCAGCCTCCTCTTGACTCTCTGATTTCCTGCACTCCTGCCTTCTTTCCAGTCCCTGAGAGCACCGTGCCACAGGGCCTTTGCACAGCAGTACCCTCCCTTTCTTCATGAGCTCTCTATATCCCCTGAGATCTTCAATCCCTGATAATCCCTTTTCCCAGTACAAAACAGATGCTCATGTTCTGGGTCTTCAGAGCACCATAGCTATGACCCTGGGACATAATGACTCACTTATTTATAAGACTGTTTGATCTCTGTTGGTCTCCCAGGTGAGACGGTGGGCTCCTTGAGAGCAGGGGCATGTCCATGTGACCATTTCCCCATCATTGGACCTTCAGGACCTAGTAGAGATTTGTTGCACGATGCAGTTGATACCACTTGTCTTCTGGGAGCTTCTCTTCCTCCTTTCCTCTGCAGCCTCTATCCTTTCAGTGAGAATTGCCATGGACCCGTCCTTGGTGTGCTCTGTTCCCAAGGCCCACTGCGGAAGGCAGCTCAGAAGTGAGGGCGAGTTCCCCACCACGACCTTGGGTCTCACCAGACTTCCCAGGCAGCCAGTGGGAAGTGGTGAAGGCACCACACGCAGGGGTGTTGGAGGAAGGGGTGTCGCTGAAGGGGCTGGGGTATGGTAGGCAGAGGAACAGCCCCCAAGAAAGGAAAGCCCCGCGTCCTAA
Organism: Ailuropoda melanoleuca; assembly: GCF_002007445.2. Lineage (NCBI taxonomy): Eukaryota > Metazoa > Chordata > Mammalia > Carnivora > Ursidae > Ailuropoda > Ailuropoda melanoleuca. Next base: position 75,308,043 of record NC_048223.1, read on the forward strand.
TCCTGGGAGCCCGTGACTCTTCCCTCACATGGCAAAGGGGACTCTGCAGGTGTGATGAAGGACCTTTGTGAGGCAATATCTTGGTTTTGCTGGGGGCCCAACATCATCACAAGGGTCCTTGTAAGAGGGAGGTGGGAGAGTCAGAGGAAGAAGTGGCAGCAGAAGCAGAGGTCAGAGAGCTTTTATTTTTTTATCTTTTTAAGATTTATTTATTTATCTGAAAGAGAGAGAGAGTGCATGAGCAGGGGGGAGTGGCAGAGGGAGAGAGAATCCTGAAGCTGACTCCCCACTGAGTGCGGAGCCCGACACGGGGCTCCATCTCACACCCTGAGATCATGACCTGAGCCAGAATCAAGAGTCAGATGCTTCGCCGACTGAGCCACCCGGGCGCCCCAAGAAGAAGAGCTTTTAGATGAGTGGGAGAGCGTGGTCCTGGAAGGGCTACACCCCAGAACTGGCCACCATGCTGCTGGGCCCCGGGGAGCCCTCCCATTGCACCGAAGTGGACTTAGCAGGCACCAGAGTGCTGGAGACCCCCCTGGAAAGCTTGGCCTCTGGGTGCCAACCAGCCCAGAGACCAGGGAGAGAGAGGAGTCTCGGCTTGCTACCAAAATAGTAATGAATGTAGGCGTGTTGTGTCCACGTGCCTGACCCCACCTGCATTCATTCATCAAACAATGCTGGGTGCTTGGGACAAAGGAGAACGAGCCATGGTGCCCGCCCCCCCAGGAGATCCTGGCTGGGCCCAGCTCACCCACAGTGGCACTCTGTAAAACAGAATGGGAAGCCAGTGCTTGAGGACCTAGGGAGCCACCACCCGAAGCCTGGCTCTCTCTAGGTGGCCGAGGGGGTGGAGCAGGGCCATCCACCCATCCCATCTTCAGAGCTACAGCAAAGCTGGGTCATGCCTCCCACCTGCCCCGTCCTGGCTCCCGAGCCCCTTGTGGCGTGCGGCATACATGTAAACACAGTGAGGCTCTCTCCAGGCAACAGAATTGGACAAATGAGCTCTAAATGAGCTTGGCAAATTGGTTCTCTCTGCTCTGTCCCACCCCTTCGCCACCCTGCCCTGCAGCAGCACGGGGGTTTCCCCGAAAGTTGCTCTCAATGTGGCCCGGGGAGGGAGGAAGCAGGGATTGCCTTGGGTCTGAGACAAGCAGAGAGACCCCCACTCCATCTCTGGGGCCCCATCTGCTTCCTTATATCTGGGGTGGGTGGAAACCCCACAAGATAGAACAGGCCCTTCTGGAAGGCTCAGGGACATTTTGGAAGAAGGGGCAGGGCACAGGCCTCCTAGAAGGCCTAGCACGTGCTAGTGACCGCACTTTCCCCTGATGTCCTACTCCAGCCTCCTTTATACCACTTGGCCTGATACACGGGTCCTCCTGGTCCCAAGTTCCAGGGTTTATGATCTGATTAAAGTTAGGGTCTGTACCTTACAAGTCCTTGAACCCATAAGCTCCAGGGCGTACTGGGCACAGGGAAAGCACCCAGAGCAGCTGACAGTAAAGGAGACCGTGTGTGCACTCCCATGTGTGCTTTTTATAGCCGATCTGCGGCGTACGTACTAGGATTACTCCCAGTTAGAAGAAGGGGAACCCAAGGCTCAGAGAGGTTAAGTCAGTTGCAGAGCTGGGATATGAGTCCAGGTGCCCCCCCCCAGTGCCCCCATACGCTGTTGCCCCTCTGTTGACAGTAGTCTAGGGGGTCCCATCTAGTACATCGAGTGAAGTGCCCTGACACTCAGGGCCCCTGGCAGCCAGCAGACCAGTGTGAGACCTCCAGGCTGTGGCTCCTTGCAGCCGTCCCAAGGTCTCCCCACATCCTTCTCTCCCCAGGACAGTGCCCAGTGCCATGGCCGGCATGGGCCGGAGAGGGAGGCAGCGCAGACCCCACTCCCAGTCCTATGGAGCCGGTCTGGGCCATGTTCCTGGAGAGACAGCCTTCTCGCCCTGCGCCAGGGCACGCACGCGTGCACACACCTCAGGCATGACGTCTGCCCTGCCTCCTCCTGTCCCGTGTGTCTCCCTCACGGGTCAGCGCCCCAGAGTGCTAAATCATGGGCAAATCGGCCACAGCCAGTGGGAGGCCAGAAGGACAGAAGGAGGGGACGCTGCCATCAAAGCCATTAGCATCGAGCTGGCCAGGCAAACGAAAGCACAGCTGATTGGGGCCGAGCAGACCAGCCTCCTCTGGGCCCTGTTCTGTAGCCCTCTGAGATGTGACGTGGGACAGGGCACATACGTGGACATGCGTGCTCCCTGGGAATCACTGAACGTGCAGGATTCATGGCAGGGACGCTTGCTTATGCCTTCCCATGAGAACAATTTGCAGATGGGAACAGTCACTGCACATGTAAAGTAGAGAGAAGAGAGAAGCTGGTTTCTTCCTAGAAGCTTTGGACTAGAGCAGACCATCCCTCTGTCACCCTCCTGGGGGAAGCAGTGTATCTTAAAGAAACACTGCCCTGGGATTCTTCCATACGTCTTTGGTCCTCCCCTTTCATCTCCTGGGGTCTCAGTTTACCCACCTCTACAGTGGGGTTAATCACCTTAGCTCCGGCTAGCTCCTCAGCTAGTCCGGGCTGTTGTAGGAACAGACAGGCCAGGGATTGGGATGGCATGCAAACCATGGCCCCATCTCGCCAGGTCATGGCCTTCCTGAAGGCTGCCATCGGGCCATTGCATGAGAGGGGGGTTCTGTGTGGCATTCCTGCCCGGAGAGTTGACGGCAGAGTAAGTGTTGTGACACAGAGGACCATCATAGAACAGGTCACTCCATGGTGCCTCTCTGGACTTGGGGCTCAGTGTTCCTTCTCCAAGGTCAAGGGCCAACCAGTCCCAGCCGTTGATGAGCAGAGGTAGGGACATGTGTTGTAAAACAGAGGCCTGGGACCCCAAGCGCTCTGTCTGGGCAGCCATGCCTTGGGACAGATCCCTTCCCAGAGCCTCACCTGGAGAGCCTGTAGCCAGGCAGGCCTGTCCCTTCTGCACGGCTGGCCTTGCAGCCGGCCTGCAGCAGACACAGCTTTTTTGTTTTTGGTTAAAAAGCCTCATTGGAGCGTTATGATATTGGAATGTGAAGGGTAATTGAGCTGAAAGCTATTCTCTTCCTGTGACCGGCAGGATAGGAGTGATTGAGGCACCCAGGCCTGCGCACCAGCCTGGGAATCCTGATGAAAGGTCTGTGCAGAGTTGGGGATGATAGACGGAGTGCGGCCAGGTCCCCTGAATCCTTGTTCCTCTCCCCAGAGGCCGAGGCCTGCCCTGCAATGCGCTCCCCGGCAGCTTGGTGCCTGGAGGAGATGGCAGAGGCCTCGGGGTGCTGGGCACAGGCAGAGGGTCTCCAGTGACAGGTGCACGAGGAGAGGGCTGGGCATCAGACTGAAACCAGCACAAGAGCCCATTGCCTGCAGCCTCTCCCCCCTTCACTGCTTTGTCTCGTCCCAACGGGGCTCCTCTCCAGCCCCTACTCTGCAGAGGGATTTCTGTACCTTCTGCGTCTCTCCCTCCCTCCACGTGCTGCCCTACCTCCTCCAGGGTTTGGACAACCCCAGGGTCTTCCAAGCTGCTTTCATGCACTAGGAGTCACCTGAGGATCTAATTAAAATGCAGATCCTGCTTCAGTAGGTCTGGCATGGGGCCTGAGACTCTGTTTCTACTGTGCCCCCCCCTGTGATGCCGTTGCTGGTCCTTCCACCTGGCTTTGAGGAGTAAGGTTCTAGGAAGAGATCAGGGCATGGGTCCAGCAAGAATGCTCCAGATTCTCAGTGAGGCGTCCAGCTGTGAGGACATACCCAGGGAGAAAACAACCAGTTCCTGTGCAGGGCTGCCCTCTGTGGTGGTGCAGGTAGAGCACTGAGCAAGGAGGGGGCCCAGTCCAAGCGTTACTCTTTTTTTTTTTTTAAAGATTATTTATTTATTTATTTGAGAGAGAGGGGAAGGGAAGGGAGGAGCAGAGGGAGAGGGACAAGCAGACTCCCCACTAAGCATGGAGCCTGACTTGGGGCTTGATCTCACAACCCTGAGTTCATGACCTGCGCTGAAATCAAGAGTCAGGCACTTAACTGACTGAGCCACCCAGGCACCCCCCAAGCATTGCTCTTGAAGCTGGGTACCCTGGAGCTGGGTGGCATTGCCTGAAGAAAGGATCACAGTTCTCTTGGCACAGAGGGTGGTTCGCTCACCAAGCTATGTATTCACGGGGCAGGGTCCACGCTGAAGGGGCAGCTTTTTCTAGTTTTGTACAAAGGCCCCATACAGGCCTTGCCCGCAGACTTAAAGCCGTTCAGTATCTGCCTGCTTCTGCACACCCCCATCCTCCTCCATCACACCCCCACATCACACCGCTGTGATCTCTCAGCTTCTCCCGGAGAAACACAGAAGTCCCAGGAAAGGGGAGACACTCACACTCCCAGACTCCGCTTCTCCCTCCAGTCCATCCAGCCCCTTCTCAGGCCTTTCTGAGCCTCGGACACCTAAGAAATAGATCCTTTCCAGCCTCCTGCCCCCTCCGTGCCAGGAGAGGTCAGCTGGAGAGGTCAGGCTAGGGCAGGCCCCTCTGTCCCAGCCTGGGGTGGGGACCAAGTCTGCTGTAGGGAGGGGATGTCCTTGAAGGATTCTCTGGCTCAGCCCAACCCAGGCTATGCCCTCCCCCCAGCATGTGTGCACAACACACGCACGCACGCATACCATACTCAGTCTCTCCGCTTGGCCCATTATTAATTGCCATACAGGCTGAGCTGAATGGGCCCCATCAATATGTGTTCTAGCAGCTTCAAGGAGCTGGGGCCTTTGGTGGGATGCCACAGCTTATCTCTCCCAGCCAGGTTTTCCCTGCACAGGACTCCACTGGCATATATCGAGCCCTCCTTGGGGGCTTCTGGGCCTGAGTGCCAGGCCCAGCAAAGGGAGAGAGGCCCACCCCTTCCCAGCTCCCCCCTGCCCACTCCCAGCTGAGCACAGGCCTGCCTCTTACTGGCGGTGCCTGCAGACCAAGTGGGGGGGGCCTCTCCGTGGCCACAGAGCCACAATCACAGGGCAGACCTCTGCAGCTGCCACGCCCATTTCCCACCATTCCCAACCCAGCCTGAAGGGCCCCCTTTCCGCCTTAGACTCGACCTCCCTCATCCTGTTATGCCAAGGGTCGCAAGGATGGTGTCATTCTTCTTGCCTGGTGGCATGTCTTCAGTGGGCAGCTATATGAGGCTGGGTCTCTGGTGGTCTTGCAGGTGGGCAGAGCATCATCTTTCCCAAGCACCTGCTTTGCCTGATGGCCTCTCATCTCACATCCAGCTGATTTGGGTTGGCATTCATAGCCCCTCTGACCATCAGAAGAGGGAGGAGTCCAAATGTTCATATTTTTCACCTCTCTGTCCCACCAGTGAATAATGTGCACAGTGAGTGCTTATCAGACAGTTAATGCTTATCAAACACGTCGCCTGTGCCAGGGACAGGGCTTAGTACTTTCTAGGCATTACTTCATTCTTAGACCACCTTGGAGAAAGGTGTGTTCACTCTGCTCTTTATGCCAGTGAGGAAGCAGAGGCCCAGAGACGTTAAGTGACTGCCCAGGGTCACACAGCTGGCTAGCAGACCCCACAACATGCACGACAAATACAGTGTGTCCGCGTGGCTGCTCTCCTGTGACGTGGAACTCTCAGCTTCCCGGGGTCATGCAGGACAAGTTCAGCCGTCTCAAAATTGTGGGAAAATTCTTCCTATGTCAAGCTGAAATATGTTTGCCTGCCACTTGCACCCCACTGATCCGGGTTTGCTGGCTGGAATTAGGGTCCGTGTATGAACTTGCCACTGTGGGAGGGTGCCATGGGTTGAACCCACCTCGTGGGTCCCATTAGCACCAGCATGTGAGCCTCTGGCCAGCTTGTGACGTGCTTGATAGGCACAAGGGGGCCTCCGAGTAATGTCTTCTTCTACAGAACTCTCCCAGTTGTAGACCCCTGGGCCTCATCTCCTCTGGCTTTTCGACAGGGGAAATAGTACCACTGCCCCCTGGAGGTCATAAGCCTAGTGTCCCCTGTTCAGGATTTTAAACCCCTTTTGTGGGGGGTCCCCAGACACCATGGGTACTAACACATCTCCAAAAATATTGCACTTTTTCCATTCTAAGATACTCATTTGCCCCTCCTTCCAAAATATGTGAAATTGGAATTCATCTGAGTTAGCCACCTACAGGCTTTACCTGCATAAATAATGACCACTGTCAGCTCGCCTGAGTGTGACAGCTGTGTTGCTCCTTTGCTCTCTGCTCCCCAGGAAATGGCTCAAGGCTCCTGCCCTGGAAACATGGGCATGACGCACCCCTCCCAGGCTCAGCAAAGCCAGGCTGAGTAGGGGTGGGAGCTGAGGGAGGGGTTGAGGACCAGGGAGCCTCCAAAGGCCATCACTGCCCTGATTCTCTTAGCCGTAGACAACACCCACATCTGGCACTTCCTGTACAGGCAGGAAGTGCCGACATTTTAGACTCCTAATCTTGGCCTGCTTCCGCAATAGTGTGGTACCCCAATACCAGGCCCTTTGGACCAAGATTTTTCCTCATCCTCTGACCCCTGGGTGTGCAAGTCAGAGCCAAAGAGGGGAGCAGCGGTGGTTAAGTTTTGTACTCTGCTCACAAGTTCGGTTTCTAAGGACTTGAAGAGTTTGGGACTGGACAGTCTATTTCTCACTCTTGTTCAGAAGACCCTTAGTCCTCAGGGAAACTGCTAGCCAGCCCCTACCAGGAAGAGACTGACCCCTGCTATCCACAGTCAACGGCAGAAGGAGCTGCTTGGGAGCCGGGGTGGAGACCCCTCTGGGGTCCTGAGACTTGGGGAGCTGAGCAGTTAGAGGCATCAGGACCTTTTGGAGGGAAGCCAGTCAGCCCCCTCCGTCCCCCACTCCAGCCCTTCCCAGAAGTCCTCAGTCCTCTAATTGATGAACTTGTTCCTCTGTAGCTGTCACACGTCTTCAGTTCATTACAGCCCCATCTGCCTCTCACTAAGGCTGCTCTCCTGCCAGCCTCCTGGCTGGTCTGAGGGAGAGAGCACACGCGACAAGAGCAGCTGGGATCTGAGGCCCTGTGATTATCTTGGAGAGTCCAATCAGGGTAATGGCAGGTCCTTCTTTAGGGGAACTGAGTGTCAGGACAGGGGTGGGGGAGGGGGGAGCTTGAGGTGGTTAACCCTTGGCCATCCCAACCTGGAGGCTGGGACCACAGCCAGGCGCACCCTGTGGGTGCAACCCTGCCCCCCTGAGGTCACCTGGAACCCCGAGGGGCTGGCCTGAGACACAGATATCTTGGCCTGTTGCATGTGTAACCCCGAGCTGTCCTCACGCAAAGCCCCAGAGCTTTCAGATGAAGAGTGTCACCTCTGATTGCTGGCGAGTATTTTTAATTGTTTGCGTGTGCCCAGGGCTGTATCCGGCACCACCGGGCATGACGCACCTTGATGTTCCCCGTCTCCTGGGGGCTGCAGCTCTTGGGAGAGTGCAGATCTCTGGTGCGGCCCAAGTCCTCGATGACCCTCTATGAGTGTGCGATTGAGCAAATGTGCCGAGGAGCAGCACGCCGTGCTCCCGGATCATAAGACCAACCCCCCCAATTCTAGTCCTGGCTCTGCCACCAGCCTGGTGACTTTGAGTGTCACTTACTACTGGACTCTGCACAGCGAGTTGTTATTACCGCCTTGCCCACCTCGCAGGGTTAGGCCCCGCTGTGCTGTATTTGGCCTTTGATTTTATGGGTAGTAAATTCAACGAAGACTGGCTCCTAGGATAGGGAAGACACGTGTGCGCAACATAGCCTCACCGTCCGGGAGCTTCCGGTGTCATGAGGGAGACATGTAGAAACCCACACAATTGGGAGCCCAGGCCGGCTGCACGGGACACGTGCAAGCACCCACTGGGGGCTGCGGAGGCTGAAAGGCATTTAGTGGGGGGAGGCAGGCTTTGCACCCTGCTGAGTGGGCTGAGCTGGAGGGGAAGGTCGGCCCAGGCAGGGGATGGGGGATGGGGGATGGTCAGCACAAGGAAAGGCCTGGAGGCTGAAAAGGGCCAGGTATGCTTGGGAGTAAGGAGAAGGTTCTGGAATAGACCCAGTGGACATCAGTGAAAAACAGATTGACTGGAGCCACAGTATAAAGGACCCCAAATCTCCCAGTCAGTGGTTTGGACTTTCTCCTCTGAGGCAGTGGACGGGGGTGGAGTGCTTCTGTGCTAGGGAAGGATGCTGTCAGGGCTGAGCCTCGGGGCAGGGTCTCTGGTGGCTGCAGAAAGCCTGGATGGAGGTCGCGGAGCCAGGTGGGCAGATAGTCTCTGCTCTCACCCACCCTCATCACAAACTGTCTAAATCTATTTACTCCCTGTTTTAGAAAAGGCACTGTCCCACTTCCCGTTTCCCTCCATTATTTTTTCCTGAGGTTTCAGAAAACATCTCCTTTGAGGCTCCCACTCTTCCCTTCTCATTCCTGCCCAGGCTCTGAATTTTAACCATTCTATTTTCTTTACCGACTTTATGATAAACAGCCCATGTTTTCCAATGCCTTCCCTAAGTGTGTCAGGCTGTCCCTCAAGGCGCTGATGTGTCCCTTCGCTCTGAGATGCCCAATTTCGTCCCCGCCCGGATACGTGATTGTCCCCAGATCCCCCTGGTTCCTTCTGAGTGGCCGGCAGAGCTCCAGCCCACCCCAGATCTATAAAATTTGGGGGCAAGTGTCCATCATCTCAGGCTGAATCTGGGTCACCCTGGTTCATAAACTGATCCACAGAACAGGCCCCCTCAACTCAGCCAAGGTACATCTGTCCTGATTTTCATGTTTTTCCTGCCACTTCCACGTCTGGGAGGACTGGCTGTCCCTGGCAATCCCTAGAGCGCCCCCACTCTGCCCAGCAAATGGTGCAGCGCTGGGGAATCCCCCCACCCCGGCTTGGCTGCTGCCTGACCCCAACTCAGTCCCTTGTTGCTGATGGAGAAATGAACTAAGGTTTATTTAAACCCCTCTGAGCTGAGTACTTTCTTGAATTGCCTCTCATTTCTACTGTTCAGAAGAAGCTTGCCACCTCGATAAGCACACGCGTGTCCGTTCCCCCCAAAATGCTGCTGTCACCACCAGCCACATCAGAACTGATAGTTAAACTCCTAGGGTGGTCAGACTGGGTCACCTGAAGTGTTAGACCCCAGTGGCACTTTGGGGGTCTTTCCCTTGCTCTGATTTCCACCCCATTAGCTCTGTTCTGAGGGTGGTGATCACCGTGCCTGCTGGACGCCGAAGGTAGGGCAGGGGTAGACGCTGTCCCAGGCTCCTTGGCTTGGGGACCTAAACTCTAGGATCCTGGGGCATCCCCTCCCCCAGCTTGGACAGGCAGAGGCAAAAGGTCCCTTTCAGACCAGAAAGCCCATAGTCCCTGGCCTAATGCGTGTAGAGCCCCTGTCTTCCCCTCCCTGCATGGGCGGCCAGGAGAGGGCTCCTGGGGGCTGGGTTCACTCTGCTGCCGGCCTCTGTCCTCTGAGGCTCTTCAGGGAAGCATGGCTGACTGCCTGCTCCATGCCCAATCTCTTCCATCCAGACTGCTCATTGCACTTTTTATGGCTTGGAGCTGGTGGTTTATGGAGCAGGAGAAAGACAGCAGTAGAACTGAAGGAAGGGCAGACTGGTTGGGGGCGGGGTGGATGGTGCTTATAACCTCTGGTTAAGCCCAAAGACATTGTGTAAATTATGGCCCGTGTCTTCCTTCAGCCCCATTTTGCATTCCTGATCAGATCATCATTTTCTGCTGGGAGAGGTGAGCTCTCAGGACCCTCCTGCCTTCCTGGGTCTTGTTCTAGATGGCGAGGAGTCTTCAAAGCCACAGGGACCAAGAGTCTGCTCATTTTTCAAGTTGAGCCTGACTCACAAATATATTGGGGTTCACGGCACCACAGAAGGCTTTGCTCCACATCCTGGGAACCCCAGAAAACTGCCTCATGTTGAGACCATTCAACGGGTCGCGAGAAACAGGAAGAAAGTTCGGTTGATGGGCAGACACCCATCATAACCGGCTTTTACTGTGTGGAGCCTCGTGGGGTAGGCTTTGCCCTGCGTTCTGCCTGTAGAAGGGTTTGAGTGTTCTCCGTGCCCAGTGGCATTAGCCCTGGAGCTGGCTAGCCGGAGGCGACTGACCCCTGATGTCACCTCCTCCAGGGCAGGGTAATGAGACTTGGTTACTCAGGCCAGGGCATAGCTGGGGCCCCTGGGGCCTGGAACGTGGTGATTTATGCCAGGCAAGGGGCATCACATCTCCACTTCGTCACCCAGAAGTGCTGACCACGCAGCTCTGTGCATGTGGCATTGAGTTTGGACACCGAGGAAAGTACCTGTAACTGAAACAGACACTGTTAACCCCAAACAGACAGTCCGGGAAGTCGCTGAGGAAAGACACACGCTCTCAGCTGAAATCCTTCATCTGCGTGTCGGGGGACTGGCTGCCCTGGGCTGCTGGGTGGAGAGGGCAAGCCGAAGAGCAGGTCCCCTCAGCCTTGGCATGGCCCCTGCCCTCAGGTAGCCCACATTCCCATCATAGGAAAGAGAGGCTAAAATAGAAGGACTGCACGGGGACAGGGAGACAAAGGGGAAGGATTACTCTGTGGGGTGCAGGCTGTGGGTGCTGCTGGGCCGACCTTTGAGGGTCTGTGGGGGCAGGAGGGCCTCTGTGAAAGGAGGACTGGAGGCTCCCTTGAACACGGGGTGAGGTCTGGACAGAAGCTGAGGCGATGGGGGGCACACTGTGGGAAGTGGGCAGAGGAGCAGAGGTGGGGAGCACGTGGTGTGGTTGGGGCTAGTGAGGAGGGGCTGGCGTGACCGAATCGGGGAAGGCATCCAGGGAAGGGGGTGCTGGAACCAGTGGAAAGAACACTCTGGAGGCCTTTGAAGGGCATGCAGAGCATTTGTTTTCCATGAAGTGGAAATTGTGAGCCCCTAAAGGCTTTGGGGTGATGGCATGCCACCCGGGAGTGGATGGGGAGGAGGACCGCCATGAAACAGAGCAAGTGGGCAAGGCCGCAGGGCTGTGGACCGCAGCTTCCGTCTGGAGTGAAGCTCGGGACCCACTCTGGGGTGAGGCGGAGTTCAAGACAGTGGGTCATGGATATCCACCACTGATCGTCCATCCAGGCCTTCTGTTCCATCCAGACCCAAAAGGGGTGAGCAGGGCATGTGATGTGACAGGGGAAAGGTCTTCATGAGCCAGGGTCACAACAGGCAAAGAGGCTGGGAGCCCATGTGTCTGAGGTGCTGAAAGGACTCAGCAGAGCCCATCAGTCACTAAAGGTGAGCATCTCAGCCATGCCCCTCGTGCCACAGGAGGCTCCATTGCCCTGGAAAGGGGGTAACCTGGCCTATAAAATTGGGACAAGAATTCAAGCTGTTTGCATATTTGTTTGCAAGACAGTTCTGGAAGGTTCTGTGTTCCTTTGACACTGTACATTTGACGGGACCACGGCAGGAGCAGTGCTGACCACCCAACGGCCCCCTACCCCACCCCCATCTTCCCGGCTCCCACTGGTCCGCAGCTAAGGGCCAAGAGGTAGGAGCCAGAAGCAAGTGGTCACCCTTCAGGGCCACAACCCCTACTCCCCAAGCAAAAGGGCAGCTCGGCTTTCTAATTGAATAGTGTGTGGAAATAATGGGATTTCTCCAGAACCATCGGTTATGTTTCAGAGCCAAATCATAACGAGAAAGTCATTAGTAGTAATAAACACAGCATAGAGGATCTGTCAGGGGCCTGACAGAGGACGCAGTGGGGAGAGGGAGTCATTCCATTTGCATTTTCGTTAGCTAGCAGAATGTCACCAGCACCCTCCTCTCTCCCCCCAGAAGTCAAGATTCACAAAAGCACATTAATCCAAAGGATTTTTTTTTTTCTGGTGTCGTGATGCCAAGGACAATGCAGCCCGTGATAGCTTCGCTTCTTCCAAGTGGCTCTTTTATTTCCTTAAAAACCGAGTGTTATCAAGGCAATTTCCACGTCCCCTCCCTCCCCCGCTTTGCATGCCCCAGAGGAGCCCAGTAATGAATGAACTCTGTGTGTGTCTCTCCTGGGCCTCAGGCTTGTCTCTGCTGCCGGGGCCTCAGTCTGGCTCTCCGTCTCCCCAGCCCACCCCCAAAAAGATCCAGCTGCCAGCCGTCTTAGTCACTGGTGCAGTTTCTTCCTGGGGCCCCGAGCTGGCCGCGTCAGCAGCCGTGGAAGGAGCCTGCAGCGTGGGCCAGCGCCGTGGTGACGGATCTCAAACACCCGCTTGTTTCCTGCTCCTGACTCTTTGAAGATGTCAGTGTTACGATCTTATTTCGCAAATGAGAAAACTTAAAAAACTTAAAAATCCACTCCTGGAATTCACTTGGCTGGCGTAGAGCGGAGCTGGGAGTCAAGCCTGTGGTTTTCCCACCTCCTTCCCTACGTAGTAGGCGCCCAGGAAGTGTCTTCTCCCACTGCCGTCCTGAGTATGATCCAGTCGCCAGCATTGTCCTTTTTACAGATAGGAGTAACTGAGGCCCAGAGTCAGGGCCAACATTCTACAGCAGGCAGGGGAAGAGATAAACAGTCTGTCTTCCTGCTGCCGGCACCCACCCCCATGAGTCTCCGAGTTTGGTCATGTTGCTCAGGGAGGAGCAGCTGGGAAAGTGATAAGTGAGTTAATTTTCAAATACACTAAGGGTTACCCCCCAAACTGTGAGCTTCTCACACCCTCTAGCATGTGCTAATAACTTGCTACCAGGTACCCAAGGAGCTGGGACAAGGAGGGAGTATGTTGGTCTGGTGCTTAGCCGTTTGCCTGGTTTGCAGTGTGACTGCTGCCAAAGTCCCAGAATTCCAAGGCCTCGACTGGCCTGTCTGGCCCATTCCTCACTTGACTTTTGGGGAAACTGAGGCCCAGAAAACCAAAGCGACAAGGGCTAAGGTACATGACTGGCAGAGCCATTGGCACCTCCAAAACCATTTCTCTTCCTGCTGCCCCATCACATCCAACATATTTTTTTTTCCTGTTCTTTAGATTAATCTGATTTTAGCAAAAACAGAATCAAAACCAAGTGCATCAAAACTCCCTGATACTGAGACAAGTATGTTCTGGCAAGTGACAGGCGGCTACAAGGACTGTCGTGCTGGTGGATCCAGCATCCGATAAACTCCCAGGCGTTAGCTATCAATCATAACTCTTTGTATTTCCTTTTCTTTAAATGGGCGCATTTGGGTTCTAAAAGTGTACCAGGTGTTTTTGTGTGCCCTCTTCTATTAAATCCTCACCCAAGCCTTGTAAGGTTGACAGGACAGGAGTTCTTATCTCTGCAGGACGGGGGGGAAGCTGAGGCTGGGTTCACAAGGGAAAGGGAAAGGATCGGAAATCAGGAGATGACGTGGGAGTCAGAGAGCAAGGCTCTGTGAGTGCTGTTGTTACGGAGGACTGTTTCCGCCTGTCTCCTGGGAACCTAGAGAGTTTCCAGTGCCCGCCTGTACTTCAAGTCCAGATATCAACCCCCATCCCGTGTCCCTTGCCCGCTCAACCTCTCCATATTTCTGTTCCCCCGGCTGGCAGGTCAAGCAGGTGACAGTGCCCTCCTGAGGGCAGAGGCCTTCACTTGTCCTCGCCATGTCCCTTCCTTGGTCCCCTGCCCTGGGCACCCCAGCCAGGAACTCAGAGTGAGCACCTCGGTTTATGGTGCCCCGCAGGCTAGGACTGACTCCCCTCATGCCTGTCCTGTCCGCCCGCAGCGTTGCTCTTCACGACTCCTGCTCCTTCGAGCAGGGCATCAACTCAGAATAAAAATCTGGAGCCTCGGCTGTGCTCAGAGCCAGGGGAGGGCCGGGCTCCCTGCCCTCCCCGTTCCTTAGCCCTTCTCTGTCTCTGATGTCTTTCTTTGCCGGCTTGTGGCTTTGTTTGTTAGACACATGTCAAGCCTGATGAACTAAATGACGCAAAGCTGGAGATATAACAGCTCCTTTTATCTCTCATTTCAAAACCCAATTTGTTCCCGCTGTCTCCTGAGGGCTGCACTACAAACCCAGCCTCTCCCCTACTTCAGGAACTCTGCCTATCCTGATCCCCGTGCTTTCAGCTGGCTCTCCCCCTTCCCTCCCCGCCCTCCAGACATTTGGTGTCTCTGTTCCTTTCCTTCCTTCTCCCTCTCTTGCTCGCCCCCCCCCCATTTTCCCTTTTCTCTCCTTGGGGACAAGCTGCATGCATTTGCCTTCTTTCCATGAGCCTGTTAACTGGTAGAAGAGCAGGTGTGCTCGCGGCAGAGTGGGTGGTGGCGTGGCTGGCGGCGTGGCTGGCCCGAAGCAGGTTGGCTTCATAACCTTCCTTGCTGCCTGGATCCTGGCTGGGGAGTCAGGGGCCTCTCTTTTAACAGGAACCCCCTGGGGTTCTGGGGAAGGGACTTTCTGCCCCTTAGGGATGTGGAATACCCCCTCCCCCAAACCATCTCAGATGTTAAGTGATGGGGTGGTGTGGTTTTTCTCCTGTCTCCCCACTCCCAAAACCCAGGGTGGTGGGATGGGGGCCAGAGGGGGCCGAGGTCCCTCCCAGACCAGAGTCCACGACCCTCCCAGGCTTGCCCTGGGAACCTACCCCTGCATCAGCCCGGGCGCAGGAGCAGAAAGCAGCTCCTCCCCCTCCACCTTCCCCACAGCTCACTGGGCGAGTTCAGCCCGCCGGGGTTATTCGGTGCGCGGTGCCAAGCAGCCGGGGATCCTCCAGGTGGTGCTTACGTGGGCCTCTGCACTCGAGCGTGGTGGTAGAGTGCCCTGCGCACCCCGGCCGCTCAGGCTCATATCTCAGAGGGCTCATAACCCCTGAGATTGGCAGAGGAGTGGGGCCTGCTCCCATCAGCCTGCGCAGACCGTAAACGTGCTGTGGGTGATGACTTGACACGGTGTCACTGCCCCAAGAGACGAGGGGCGGCATGACCCCCACTTTACCCCTTCCCTTCCCCTGTTGCACAGAGAGGAGAGGAAGGCCCTGGGATGGGCCAGAGAAGACCCTTTCGGGAACGAGTGTCTCCTCCTACCTTTGCCAAGTTGTATCGACTAGATCCCAGCCCGGGAATTCCCAGCCTCCCAGCTCTGTGCTGATCTCGAGTCCCCCAGGGATTTCTCATGCCCTTGGGCCTTCCCGGGTTTGCCCGAGATGACACAGCAGATCAGGCTGCAGGGGGGCCTGGGACAGGGTGGTCTCCGTGCTGGAGACCCCGGGCCAGGTGCAAACTTGGGATGGATGGTCTCTCTCGTGGACCCCGCTGTTTCCACCCCAATGCCTGACTCTTGGGGCCTCAGATTCCTGGCAGGGAGGTCCCACCCAACCCCATGTCCCAGGTGGTCAGGAGGAGGACAAAGATAGGGCCCCGGCTCTGCCACCGGGCACGGCCTTCCCTCGCACAGGCAGCCGGAGCCGTGTGCCTCCAGTGTACAATTCTCATGCAGCTGATGGTCCCCTTGGAAACAGACAGTCATCAGGCTCTTATGGATCTTTCAAACCCCCTTTCTCCCTAATAATCCCTCCTCTGGGGTGGTATTGATTCCTGCCGGCCGGCAGCCTCTTGGCATGCCGAGGCCCAGTTTGGGGTGGGAAAATCGCTGCGCTGTCATTTTCACGCAGCAATTACCCGCTCTGATTCCTCTCCGCGCCTCCGGGCCAGCCACACAGCCACCCGCTTACTGACAACATACTCGACCAGGCCAGCCCGGCAGGGGGCCTCCCACACCCAGGAGCCACGGGATGCTGGCGGGAGCGGAAGCTTTGGGAAGGCAGGCCTAGGGCCTGACTCTGGGCTGGGGGGCAGGTGGGAGGCAGCTTCCCAGCACCCCAGACGTGGAGGGGGCCCTGGCAGTGTGCACGTGGTATGGCCCAGCACTTGGTGTGACTGGCGCATGCCACTGTGAGTAGACCCCAGGAGTGTCCCCACTCAGCTTCGTCTCGGAGCTTTTCCACCCCGGCTCCTCCAGAGGGTCTGGAGCTCGGACCTGACTCAGCCTTTTACATCAGGGCTCTGTAAACATGTTCTGTAAAGAGCCCAACGGTAAACATCTCAGGCTTTGCTGTCTCAGTCGCAAACTCTCAGCATTGTTGTGGACCAGAAGCAGCCGTTTGTTGTTCGGACAACAAATGAGTGCGGGTGTATTCCGATACAACTTTATGGATGCTGAAATCTGAATTTTATGTAATTTTTCACATGTCAAGAAATACGGTTTTTCTTTTGACTCTTTTTTAAACAGTGAAAAATGTGAAAAACCACTCTTAGCTGGTGGGCTAGCTAACCATCAGGCGGTGGGCCAGATTTGGCCCATGGGTCATAGGTTGCTAACCCTCGATTTAGATGGAGAATGGTCTGTAGGGATTTTTGACTCAACACTCCTCTCCCTGTGTTCCAGATGAGGGAAGCTGAGCTCTTGGCCACCTGAAGGTGGGGGGGCTCATGGTCACGAGGGATCTGTTGGCCTACACAGACCCTCTCGGGAGCTCCCCCATAGTTCACTCGTGGATGGAGAGGGGGCACTGCTCAGCGATTGGCAGTGGGGAATCTGGGCAGCACGGCCTGGGGTGGGAGCTCAGCTCCATGGGACCTTGGGCCAGTTATTTGAAATCTCCAGAGCCTCAGTTTCCCTTGTATGGAAAATGGGAGAAAGTGGGATAGAGGATGAAATAGTCCAGAGGATCTTCCAGCTCTGCGAACAGTGATTCATTTAGGACTGACTTTGCAGGACCCCGTTCCTTTGTCTTAGTGTGCTCTGTGATTCGTGGTCCTAAGGCCCCACCCCCTGCAGCGGGACTCAGGGTCCGGCCTCCCTGTCTGTCCAGCGGGAGTCAGCTCGCCAGGGTCCTCCTGCCTATAAGTCTTGCCTCTGGAGCAGCCTTTCTCTGGGCTTTTCAGGGAAGCTGAGCTCAGCGGGCGCCCGGCTGGGCAGGAGGCCGAGGAGATAAGGCCAGCCAGGGCCTGGCCACTGACACCTGGCGTGAAATTGAAAAGCACCAGACTCCTGCTTCCACAGCCCGGTGCCCTGAGTGAGAGGAGAGTGGAATGGTGAATGAAAGGCGACCGCCCCCAGCCTGGCCGCTGGGCTGGGCTCCAAGCTGCCACACTTCGGTTCCCCTCGCCCCTCCTCCAAGCAAAAGTGCAGGAAGAACAGGGTTTTTTATGTCTGGCTTCTCTGAGGTTGCCAGAGGCTCTGAGCAGGGTGTCCCTTTCCAGGGTGGCTTGGAGGGGGCTTTCATGGGCCTGGGGGCTTTAGGGGGCATAGCTGCCCCTTGGGTTTGGATGGAAGAGGGAGTCACTAGGGAAGGGGATTGGCGAGTATGTAGACTTTGCCCTTGTGAAATTATGCCCCCCCCCCTGAACTTCTCAGGACAGTCTGGATGCACAGACCCTGGAATGCTCCTCCGGTGGCCCCAGTCCACAGGGGAGGGTGCCAAGGCCCAGAGAGCTAAGTGTGTGGCCCCACGTGCACAGGGAGTCAGGTGGGGGCCCGGGTCCCTGATTCCTGGGGCAGAGCTCTCACCTCTGTAGTTCAGGTGATCCAGAACTTGTCACCTTCCTGGTCTTCTGCCCTGTGGAACTCTGTCATCCAAAAATCCCTGGAAAGAAACGTTAACTATGATAGGCCTGAGGGTGGGGCCTGGGGCAACTCTCTTCTCTTCTCCCCCTACCAGTAGGGTAGGACAGATGTTGGCAATGACCTCTCCAGGGTCTAGCCCCCCGGGGAAGCTGGCCAACTGCATGCTTATTAGGGTCCATATACACGGATGCTGCCCGTGCTGGGTGATTTCCTGTAAAAACACCAATTCCTCATAGATGGTTCTGGTTATAACAGTGTGAGCAAACTCAAGGAAACACCACCATCTTTCTCTCAGTAACCTGAATTTTCTCATGAATCTTCGGACTTCTGACCACTCGGGCAAGGGAAAAGGTTCTCTCTTTCCATTTGACAGATGGGCAGATAGAGGCCCAGAGGGCTACTCTGATTGCCCCCAGGCCTTAGAGGAGTTTAGGGGCCAGGGGGAACTGAACCTCCCAGCATCCTGTCCTCAGCCACCCCCACCCCATGATTCGGAGAGGGGAGGGTTCCAGAGCTGCCGGGAGCTTTTGGTTCTGAGTGACCTGGTTCTTCCCAAGTTAGTAAGTGCTGGAGGGCAGAGTGAAGACTAGCAGGTGGGATCCTTGGGCCTCTTGGAGAGCAGAGAAGAAGAAAAAAGGGTGAGAAAAAGCAAACCGGGGGCAGGGCTGGCTGCATTTTCCATCCCTACAACCGTCTCTGGGCTTAAAGGGCCAGCCCCGTGCTTATGGGGGTGGCAGTAGGATGAGGAGACAGGCCTCAGCTTTTCATCAAAGTTACACTAGCTGGAGCTTTTCTTTTTCACCTGCCTTTATTATAGCTATTTTTACTCTAAGGTGAGAAGTTAATGTTCCTGATTTTTACCGGACTCTGGTCTCCGGGGCTGCCATAGACACAGGCGGGTGGATAAGAGTAGTGGAAAAAAGGGAGGCGGGGGGAAGAAATCAAGTCGAATAAACTCGCCTCACCCAGCAGACCGAGAGAGTGGACAGAAAACAACTTTAATAACAGGGGAAGCTTCCAGAGGTGGGAGCAGGCTGGTGAAATCAGGCCTAATCAGCCCTAGCAGGAGGGGTGCCAATCACCCCCAGCTCCACCAAGGGGAGGGCCACATGGAGAGGCTCAGAGCTGGGGGCAGCGGGGGCTGGACAGCAGGCAATCAGAGCCCTGGGAGCGGAGCCTGCCCGGGTCCCAGCCCCCACTCTCTCCTCCGGGTTCTGGCTATCAGGGTGGGAGTGCCGGCAGAGAGGTTAACCAGTTGAGTGACCAGATGAAGGAGAGGTCCAGGGGCAGAGGCATATTGCCCCCAACCCCGAACACCTCGCCCATATTCCAGCCTGAGTTGGGGTCACCAGTGCCGCAGACAAGGCCCCAAGGCAAAGACCATTGACCACAGCTCTCTGGAGGGAAAAGATAGCGCTTCTTTACCTTCCTCCAGCTCTCTCCACTTCAAAGGGAGGCCTGTCACTCTGAGTTGACTTCTCAGCCAGGCTGGCGAATGCTGTTCTAATTTCTTCATAGTTTGGGAGTCATTTTATGGCTGGATTCGCTAAATCTAAAGCAAGTAGGGGGTAGCCAGTGACTAGGGTCTGGTATGCACTCATGACCGGCACACTGGCCTGTGTCAGCCTGGGGCCAGGGTCAGGGCTACCCCCCTCGCCATAGGGAGGGACTGGCAGCCTCGGCACACAGCCCGTAGCCAGAAGCACCAGATATGACAGCCGGAAAGCCACCTCCCCTCCCCTCCCCTCCCCTCCCCAGGCCTTCCGGGCTACAGATGCCTTCATCACCTCAGTTCCTCCCAGAAGGGAGAAAGGCGGCTGGCCGCAGAGAGGAGAGGTAGGATGGAGGCGTGGGTGCCCAAGGCCATATTTTCATATCCCAGGAAGGTCTCCGCCAGCAGGGAAAGGTGGGGGGACAGGGAGGGGATGATAGAGCGTTTTCCTCAACAGAGAGGTCAGCGGCCTGGGGTGAACCCCGGGAGGCCGGTCAAACCCACCCTTGTGTTTCAACTGGAGTGCCTTGGCGCGTGCGCATCTGAGGCTGTCAGCTCCTCGGCCAACACCGGCTGGTCCCCTGGGTGGGGGCTGCAGGCGGGCGACTTCTGTTTGCCCCACTGGGGAACCTTATTCTCTAGCGCTCTGTGCCTTTTGCCTCAGTAACAGTTAGATGCCACATGCCGCCTTCCTTCTCCCTGCGCTCAGTCAGCCCGTTCTTGAGGGCCTACTGTGTGGGTCCTCAGAGCTGCGGACTCGGCCGAACAAAGCTGACAGGGTCCCTGCCTGCTGGCAGCGTCCGCTTGTGGAGGAGACAAACAAACCCACACGAAGTCCGTGTCTGCTGGTGATGAGGGCCATGGAGAAAAATAAAGCAGGCACGGGGCTCTGGCAAGATCTGTGGCCAGGGAAGTCTTTCCGAGGACATCCAAGCAGAGGCGTTGAGAGACTGAAGCACACACTGTCTCAGGGGTGATGAGTCCAGGCAGGGGCCGCCCGGCACCTCACAGCATCAGGGCCACACCAGGAGGGCTTCTGGAAAGGACTGGACACCAAGGGGAGCACCAGGGCCCAAACGTGGAGGGGCTTGGGGTCTCGGATAGCCGGGGTGTCCAGGCCTGCCTGTCTGACGACTTCTGGCCCTGCAGGCTCATGTCCTCCTGACCTGAGGGCTGTGGGGCTCTCGGACTCAAGGCAGGAAGATGCCAGCCTTCCAGCTCATATCCTCCCTCGTGCCTTCCCACAGAGCCACTGTCCTTCAGCAGTGGCCATGGCCTTCTTGCAGGTGTCCCTTCTCCGTGTTTACCTCAGCCAGCCACACCTCTGTCCAGGGTCTCCCCTCTGCCTTTAAAGCTCGTGGGGACACTAGTGGAACAAAGGGGGGCATCCGTTGATGCAGAGAACAGATATCGCATGGCTGCTATGGGCTAGGCAAGGGGCAGTCTGGGGAGGGGGCTCTGGCGGCTCATAGGATGGACATCCAACCCAGGTTCAGGAATTAGGGAAGGCTTCCTGGAGGAGGTGATAACGAAGTCAAGACTGAAAATGCATAGGAGCGTGCCAGTGTTTCCCCTGCACCTAGAACCCTGCTTGATACCTACTGGGTACACAGTAATTAATTATTTGTTGGATGAATGGGTGAATGAGGAAGAATGTTCCAGGCAGGAAAATTGCATGAGGACAGACCAGCAGGGGCCAGATCCAGGCGGTGATGGAGCTGGAAGCCAGAACTCAGGTTCAGCATCTGCCTGTCACCGACACCCTCAGATTTCCTTCCCGACAGTACGGATCAGTGTACCTTGATCACCCAGCAGAGTCTAGAATATTGGGGGTATTCAGTCAATGTTTGTTGAATGAATGCAAGGGACAGACTTTGGAGCTGGTGTCTCCCAACCGTCTCACCAGATAGGAGAATGAGGAGAGCGTCAGGAGAAGGATGCTGGGGGTGTCTCTCGTTCAACAAATGTTGTTTGGTACCAGCCACGTGCTGGGCCCTGGGGACACATCAGAGAGCAGAGCCAGACAGGGCCCCCAGCCTCAAAGGGCTTGGTGGGGGAACATGTGGGAATTGAAGAGTCACATAATTGTAAGATGAGATAGAGCCCCCAGGAAAGTCCCAGGGGGCAAGCGTAGCCAAAACCTGAGCCAGACTGGAGTCAGAGAAAGTTCTGGAGGAAATGGGACTTCGTTGAGATGTGAAGGCTGAGTAGGCATTAATGGGGGTGAGGATGAGGAAAGAATTCTGGTGGATAGACACACAGGTGGCTCAGAGGCAGAGAAGCACCCAGTTTATTTGAGGAGGTGAAAGAGGGCTGGAGCAGGGACAGGAGGGTCGGTGAAGGGAGGGGCTGGAGACCTGGGTGGGGCCGGGCCAAGCAGGGTCATGGAAGGGATTCTCTGACATTGATCTTAAGGCCAGCAGGGAGCCACTGGACAGTTGTCAGAGCAGGGGCAATGCAATCAGATGACTGTTTCAAAGAGTTCATACCAGTTGTGGGTGGGGAGTGTAGGGGGTCCCCACTGCAGGACCCAGTCAGGAGGCCGCTGCAACAGTCCAGGTGGGAGCTGGTGGTGAGCGGGGACAGAGAGCAGGGGACTGATGTGTGGGAGATGAAATTGCACGGAGGACTCTGGTTTCTGGCTTGGCAGCTAAATGCAGAGGGAATGTATTACCACTCACAGAGCCAGGGACATGGTTTCCAGCGGAGATTTAGAGTTTGTTCTTGGACCAGTTGAGTCTAAAAGCATCTTTGTGACATTTTCGTGGAGTGGGCAGTGGCTTGTTCAGAACCCCTAGGGACCTCCAGGAAGGCTGGGGGTCCCTTGGCTGCTGCAGCTGGGGTTAAGGAGTGGGCCAGCCCGTCTGACCCCTGCCAGTGAGAGAAGCCAGAAGGGAGGCCCAGCGGGCTGGGGTCAGTCAGAGCCTGGCCTCCACAGTCCAGCCTGCCCGGAGCCTGTCAGCTGTGTGGTGACGGAGTGCATCTCTCCGCACCAGAATAGATGTGAGCTTAGCAGTTGGCTCTAAGTGCTTTTTGCCCTGACGTGTGGAAATGAGCGCTCTGGGCAGCAGGAGGGCTGGGATGGGGGAGGGAGACCAGGGGATGGGAGCCACAGCCTGCTGGGGCCTGCTGCTTGCCTGAAGAAATACATGTGTCCCCGACAGCCACATCACAGACTGTCATCCTGGTGCCAGTTGGGGGTGTTTGGGGGCAGAGAGGGGAGAGTGTGTCCGTGTGGGGGTGGTAATGGCCTGTGAGTATGTGCTCCAACGTCCAGTGGTCTTGGAGGACAGGAATATCTCAAGGGCCAGATAAAATGAAGAGAGCTGACGCTTTCTCCCCCTTCTTTGTCTTCCTGCGGTTAGCAAGTCTTGGCCAGAGGCACCAACTCTCCTCCAGGCAAGGGATTGAGAAGCAGAGGCAGCAGCATGTGGGATGGCGTTGAGCTGGGCTGGGAAGAGGCAATATAGAGCCCCTGGGGAACCAGAGGAAAACCCAGTGTGCACGTGCAGCCCCCGCGGAGATCTCTGGGGTACCATGCCAAGCCTGGCCAAGGACACAAGGAAGAAGGAAGCAGTGCAGGGGAAATACTTTGTGGTTGCCATTTCTTCTAAGCAAACAAGGGGACAGTTTTGTGGAATGAAGACCTCACGTAAGATCAATGTGGAGCGGCCCTTAGTCACTGGCAAAGCCTAGTCCCGTGGAGAGGTCTCTGCCTTCGCCACTTCTGTTGAGTGTAGGCTCCGCTCAGACAAAGCCTTCTGGGAGTTCTCCTTGAGAAACCAGCTCTGAGCCTGGTGAGACCGCCCCTGTCTTGGCTTGGGAGAAGTGACAGCCTGCCTGCAATCACTGTAATTGATAGCTCATGAGGCAGAGACAGTATATAATTGTTCCACAAGTTTCAAGAGTGAGCGTAATTAGTACAGTTAACAATCTTAGGTGATTAATTGGCTCATTCAGTACCAGTGTGAATGGGGGCGAACGTGAGCCGGAGAGGGAGCTAGAGTCCCCCAAACATCTAATTGTGGGCTGAGTGGCCCACTGCTAGTCCACAGTATATAGCCAAGTGACATTAACCTCCGACAGCCAGGATGCCTAGGGCCGGGGTGGAGGGCAGGGCATAGGGCAGGGGCCAACAGGGCTTGGCCACATTAGCAATGTCTCATGGGTGGAGAAGCTGGATTTGGCTTCCATGTTGTCTAACCTGTTAGCCAAAGGTCAGAACGCTATTGTACACTGAGGTCGGACTGGCCGATTGATTCTCGTAGGCAGGGAGGGAGCAACTGATTCATGGAGGCCCAGACTCCCTGGGTTAGAGGGACCCCCCACGAGGTCATTGAACAAACCTCTTGGCTACCGAGCTGAACTGTTGCTGGGCATTGCCATCAGAGACTGGATCCTATTTTAAAGTCCTCCAGGGAGAGATGTTCTAAAACGGGGATAGCAAACAGCTCTCAAATCACGTGTCAACACCGGTCGATGGCTAGAAGCTGCTTAGAGCCCTGGGCTGGGAATCCCGAAGCTGCAGAACAGCGCTGCCCTGCGTGCAGAATGGAGGCAAGGCAGCCTGTGTGCCAAGGATTTGGAGAACTCAAACCCACCCGAGTCCCCCAGGCCCGTCTGATGCTTTCCCCCACTGTGGTTTCCTGGGGCCTCCCTTATTGCCAGAATGATCTTGGCTTCAGCTGCAGGGAACGGAGAGGGGCTGAGGAACGCCAAGATGGTAGCTGTAGGCCCAGCTTTTGGTCTCCTGCTGGCGCCTGGGAGATTACAGCCCGAAGCCCTGAGCAGGGGAATAGAGAGTGAGTAGGGATTGTCTTGCCAGGGTCATCCCAGCTATACCTGTCTCTCCCAGGACGCTGACCCACCAGGCAGACAGAAATTCTCCCTGGAAAGAGTTGGTGTATTGGGAGCTCGGGGGCCAGGCGGAGCTGAGTCCCAAGCTTGGCCCTTCCTTGCTCAAGTCTAAGCTCTCAAACCCTATTTAGTGCCCTTGACCATGGGGTAAATGGATAAAACTTCCAGCACAATGCTGGTCATTGGGCACCTGGATTCTGTCCCCAGGACCCTCCGAGGCTTGAAGACCAATCTGACATGGGGAACCTTTGGCAAGAGATAGCTCTAGACCTGCACACATTCCTCAAGCCAGGCTCCACTCCCGGCCCTGCTGCTCTTATTCTTTCCCCCAACCCCCCTTCTCAGGGACAGAGAATGTACACTGGGCATGCTGGATTTGGGGGGCCAACCCCCATCACACCCCTGACATAGTCACTAAGCCTGGGGCAGGGCTTGGGGGAGAGGGGTTGTCTGGGGGTTGAGGTGGGAGGAGGAAAGAGAGGAAAAGCAGATGCAGAGAGGTCTGGAAGAGGCTTTCCCCTTTCAGTACCGCAGAGCCAGCCCTGCGCGGCCGCCTCCCCCAGCCAAAAGGCAGCAGAAAACATACACACATATTTGCAAGCTATAGTACAAACGAGCGGCAAACCTAATGATTCGTGATTATTATTTGAAGGGTCCCACTGTTACAGATTTATTTGTCATTTCTTGTAATAACACCAACGGTAATGAATTCATTTGTATTAATGTGAGTGTCACGCGGACTTCCGTTGAAATTCCGCATTAATTAATGTACCATTAAAACAAAGTGTCGCCCAATTAATATCAAATGGAGGTAAGGCTGCCAGGGTCCTCTTCATCTGGGTTTCATTTGTAATTCATGGTATTAGCACCCCTGCCTAATGAAAGTCATTTGCAATTCCTACCCTCCGTCAGTCATCGCTCTTACTTCTCTTACTTCCTGCGGGAAGGCCAGTGTGCCCTAGGAGCTGGCAGGCCCTTCAGTGGGCACCCTGGGGCCAGCAGGAGCGGAGCTGGGGAGCTCTCTGTTTCTCCGTAGAAATCGGTCTCCACATTCGTAATTCCTGGAGGGGCTTGGGGAGACCTTGGGAATGTCCTCACCAAGTTGGTCATCTGCTTGAAGAACCCAGGCAGTGTGTGGAGCCACTTTCTGTGGGTTCTGTCAGGGAAGGGGAAGCTGGTCTGTGTCTTGGTCAAGTCCCGTCTTCACAGATGAGGCTGTGGCTACCTTAGGACTGCCTTTCCTGAGGCCGAGCAGAGTGCTTCGGGGACTTGGGGTCTCCATCTTTTCTTGGGGTCTGTCTAGAGTGGACTTTGTCTCGGTCTTTGTGTGCCAGGACTTCTGACTGTCCCTCAAGCCAGTGGTGGAGCCTGTGTGCCTTGGTCTACCAGGCACAGTAGACCACAGAACGGGACCTGCTGCCCTGTTCCTCCCACACGTCCCTCAGAGGGCACCCATCTCCCCAGATCTCTGGGAACACGTGCTCCATCCCACCCCAGCCTTTACAGCCCTCGTGGTCCCCTACCATGGGAAAGTACAATGTCCCAAGGACAATGGAGCGGAGTATCCTCCCTCCGCAGAGGTGTTCCTTGGGTGTCTGGGCCTCCCTGGGCCTCCCTGGGCCATCTTTACCCGAGCAGGAGAATGTCATCTGTGTGACCTCCATCACGTCCCCTCCCCTCTCTGGGTCTCAGCTTTCTCATCTGTAGAGTAGTGGCTGGAGCGGCAGAGCTCCACCCCGGAGGGACCTGACAAGTCCTCTGGGAATCGAAAAGCCCAGAGGCTGGGGCGGGCTGGCACTGATTTTGTTTCAAAGCTCCCCAGTTACCCTGCTGTGCAGCCCAGGGAGTGAAGCCCTGGCCTGGGTGAGTCCTCAAGTCCTTGGAAACCCCGACAATTCCAGTCTCTTTCTACCTCTTGGCTCTGAAGCCATCCCCAGCACCAACCCCCCTCCAACCCCGGGGCCAGTGAGTTCCCACAGCCGCCCTCTCTCTCTCCAGCCCTCACCAGCCTTCAGCTCCCCTGTAGCCATGTGTGCACACCCCCCGCTCCCCGTCCCCGCTGCCTGTCTGCCCTTAAGCCCCTAGGCTCCAGGTGACAGGTTCCACTTATCACGTCATACCGCCCAGCAA
The DNA here is from genome assembly GCF_002007445.2 of Ailuropoda melanoleuca. Lineage (NCBI taxonomy): Eukaryota > Metazoa > Chordata > Mammalia > Carnivora > Ursidae > Ailuropoda > Ailuropoda melanoleuca. The sequence continues at coordinate 75,334,098 of NC_048223.1, forward strand.
CAGTAGCCACTGGGATCGGGATCAGGGATCTAAGAGGGAAAACCCGCACCAGACCTAACCCACTCCTCATGCCTGCCCAGGCCTCTGCTGCCTCCTTCATCCACCCCTTCAGAAAGCATGCCCCAGCTGGGGACAGAGGGGCACACTGGTGGGTGGAGCCTGAAGGGGGGTGGAGAGATGAGCCGAAGTTGTATTGCTTGAGCTGTCTCCTTATTCAGAATCCATTTATTAGCCTCAGCTTCCCATAGGCCTGCCCTAAGGAGATTTGCATATTCATTTTGTTTAACATGATTCATCATCATGCAGGGGAATGAATTTGGGGGCTGGGAGATGGAGCCCCATTTGTGAGCCATGGAGCTGTGCACAGAGAGCTCAGGGTACCACTGGAGGCACGACACACCCAGTGGGCTCCACTGGGACACAGATGGGGTGCATGCCACTAGGAAGGTTCCCCCTGGCCTTTTATCCAGACCTTTTGTCTCTGCAGAGACCAGAGCAGGGACCTCAGCCTTCAGAAGCATCCCCTTCCCTTCCAGACCTCTCCACCAAAAGTAATGTTTGCAAAGCACTTTACAGTTTATAGACTCTTACACCCACCCCAAGAGGTAACAACAATATGACAGAGCCTAAGATTTATTGAGCACCTGTTTTGCACTAAGTACCCCTCATGCATTATCTTCTGTAAGCTTCACGATAATCAGTGAGACAGGTTTTCTTAGTATGCCCATCTCATGGGAAGGGAAACTGGGTTTCAGAGAGGTTGCCTAACTTCCCTGAAGTCACACAGCAAATAAGGGCTGGAGCTGGGACTCAAACCACAGTTTCCCTGTTGGTTTTGCTCCTTCAGAGCCTCCCTTTATTATGTGTGTCTTCTATCCCATAAATGACCACATGTAATTGCTCATGACCATAGTTCTGCCAGAGCGATGAAGGGTATGAGTGTGTGCTATGTTATCGATAAATGTGTTTGGGATCAAAGGATGGAAGAAGCTGACTGCTCCTGATAACTCACTCTCCCACTTCCAGCCCCTTCCTGGTGTCCTCCGACACCCGTCAACTTCTGAACCTGGAACCTCCGATGACCTAAGTCATTCCGTGGCAGCCTCCTTAAACGTCATCGGGAGGCCCTGGCACTTAGCCAGAATGACAGGGTCCCAGTTTCTCAAGGTCATCTTGGCCATCCCCCTGCATCCTAGACCTGGTACACTTTGCTCGCTTGTCACTGAGAATAATATAGCGTGGTGGGTAGGAGCCTGGGCCCTGGAGCAGCCTGTCTGGGTGCAAATCCCCAGATTCCTGCTTATTACCACATGGACTTAGACATCTGGGAAAGGGGTGGTAATAGTGTCTGCTTCAAGGTTTCCACGAGGATTGTACAATATAATGTGTGGAAAGTGTTTAAAACAGGGTCCGACATATAGGGCATCTTCAATAGATGTGAGTTATTACCTTAGACCCATGGAAGACTTTTTCTTATCTAAAAACAAAAACAAACAAACAAAAAAACCCAGGAGACTCCATGCATCTACTGATTGCCATCTTCCAGAATCTACCAAGTCTAAAAACCACCTCATGCCTCAGCTGAACCCTGTTTGTGTCTGGAACTCAGCCGCCTGCAGTCCTGGGCTCAGGGACAGTGTCCTAGCACCCAGACAACCCAGCTTCTGGACTCCACGGTAGCTTTTTAGAGAGGACTCTGCTATAGGTCACATCATACCTTTCCCTAGTTGTTTTTTTTTTTTCCTTTAAGTTGTCTATTTCCGCAGAAGGTGGTGATTTTTATTTTGACCTTTGAGTTTTCAAAGTACTTTCTGCACTGTTAGCTTGTTTGATCTCCCCTGCAGCTCTATGTGGGAGGCAGTACAGGAATTGCTATACCCATTTCCCAGGTGGGAAGACTGAGGCATCAGCGTTTGCCTTAATGCTCTGTGACAACAGAGAAGGAAGTCCTGTGGATTGTTATGGGCAAGCCAGAATGTGACCCAGCACTTGAGGATTGTTTCTGGACTTTTTTTTTTTCCATTCAGGCCAACAGGCATGGGGAGTAATCATCACCTAATGGAAGCTTCCTGGTCTCCAGAAGCTGGTTGCTAAGTCCCTGCTGGGGGAGGGAGGCGGGGAGGCTCCCAGGAGCCAATCAGCCTAACTCTCAGGTTGGGGAAGGGTGGGAAAGCGAGGCTGAACACTGAGGTCCGGAACCCCCGAGCCTCTGCTCTCACTCCTCCCACACCACAGAGAGAGACGTTGAAGCTGGTTCCCTGAGGGAGGGGGTGGCGCTGCCTGGTGTTGAAAGCAGCATGTTGCAGGGACTGGGACTGCCCCACCATGGTGGCCCTTCTGTCCCCTTCTCTCTGCACGTGGCCTTCAGCTGGCTGCTGGGCTGGTAGGCCAGCTGTGCACTGTCCAGGAGGCATCCTACCCTGTGCTGCCACATCCTCCCTCCCTCAGCTCCTGCGGGTCAGTGAGTGAGAGGGTGTTGAGAGTGGTGTCTGGGGTAGGGCGGGTCATGGACCGCCCTGGAATGTGGTGCTAATGGGAGGTGGCACTTGGCGGCAGAGGGGACTGTCTTGGAACTCTGCAGCCACTCACTGTACAGGAAGGTTGCAGGGCTGGGCTGGGCTTGCTGCAGTGAGGGGTGAGAAAAATTGCCTGGGGTCTCCTTAAATCTCTGAATTAGGAGGAGCTGGGGCCATTTCGCCGTTGAGGATCATACCTAGCTCTAAAAAGCAAGCTTCTGAGAAGAAGGAAAGGAGGCCCCAAGAGTCTGTTGGATGAGGCTTCTTCTCCCAGTCCTGCACACGCAGTGTCTGTGTGAAGGCCACGGCCCATGTGTGTGGGGCAGGGAGAGAACGTCTCAACCCCAGCCTGGGCACATGTGCCTAGAAGCCAGGGGAGCCAACAGACATTTCTGGGAAGGGAGTGTCCATCTCTGTGTGCCGGGTGGTGACGCCTGCTCTCCAGGGAAACTATCCGAAGGAATTTGGTGGGAAAGACAGCACCGTGAGCAAAGGCTAGAGGTGGGCCCACACTCTGGGGGCTGCCAGGTAGAACAGTCCGACTGAAGCAGAGGCTCTCAGGGGGGCAAAAATGAAAGATGAGTGTCGAGAGGGAAGCTTTGGTCAAACTGCGGTGATGTTCAAGGTTCAGGAAACCTTGCCTTGGAGGGAAAAGGAGCCAGCGACGGTGTCTGAGGAAGAGAACAAGATGGGAGAGCAGTGCTTTAGGGCAGTGACTTTCTGGGATCAGTTACAGGGTTATGGCCGAAAGAGAGGAAGGGCTGCAGTGGGCCAGCCATAGGGAGATACATTTTTTCCACTTTTCTATTAATTTTTATCAAGGTCATGGTGGCACGAGTGGAAAAGTCAAAGAGTAAAGCTAGGTTTATAATAAAAACACCCTTTCCCATTCCTGATTCCCTGAGACAACCTCTTTCAACTGCTGATAGTTACCTTCTTATTTCCAAATAGCATGCATCTATATTTTTCCGTTTTAGACATTATAGCTTTAGACATTGACTTCTAGCTCTGAAGGGTGAGAGGCACCTTTACCCCACCCTTGACCTCATCTCTGCTGCACGTGCACGCACACCCCCCTCGTCACGGGCTCCACGCATCCTCCCAACTTAACCGTAGCTCACACAGCATCTAGTGAGTACAGCACCGTGATGGTGTGAATATTACTCAGGCTCTGCTGCAGCACGTGCCTTAATTATATTTCCTTTTTTGTTTTCTCTAGAATTAATAATTACCGCCTTTTTGTTTGTTTGCTTAGAGTTCTGTGAAGCTATCACTTATTCTAAATATTCGGACATAATTAAGTACCTCCTCTCGGTCTATTAAAAGTATACTGATTTTTTATCAGTTTGTATTTCTCTTGGCAACATTCACCTTGGAGCGTCCATCTGCCTGCTCTAGTCCAGACTGGCTGCTCTTCTGGAGGCTGAGTGGTGAAGAGGCCTGTGTGGAATAGGCATGGGGGAGGGAGGGTTAGGGGAATCACCCAGTGAATTTCTTTGTCTCTTTCTACATGGTTCCCATATTTTCCTTTTGGAGTTACACCCTCATTTTGGTGGGAGAACACCCTTCAGTAATTTCCTAAAAAGGGATTCATGGAATTTTTTTTTTTACTCTGTTTGAAAAATGTGTTTATTCTATATGCATATTTGTTGATAGTTTGGCTGGGTATAGAATTCTAGAACGAAGTAATTTTCCTCATAATGTGACATCATTTCTCCTTTGCCTATAATGTTGCTGTTAAGAACTTCTGTGTCATTTTGATTCCTGACCCTTTGAGTGTAGTCTTTTGTTTTCTCTCTGAAAGTGTCTGAGATTTTTTTTTTTGAAAGACTCAGTGTTTGGAAACTTCTTAGTTCTAAGCCTCAGTGTGGGTCTTTCTTCTGAACACATAGTGGCCTTTTTCCATCTGGACACATGTTCCCCAGATCTGGGAGATTTTCTTACCTCACCTCTCAGATAATTCCCTTTCCTTCACTTACCCTGTTTCCTCTCTCTGGAACCCCTAGTAGTTGGGTGTTGGATCTTCTGAACTGCTCCTCTGATTTTCTTATTTTTCTCCCCTATTCTCCATCTCTTTAAGTTTTGTCCTGCTTTTGGAGAAATTTATCTTCCGACTCTTCTGTTAAGTTTTTCATTTCTACTAATCTCTTCCTCTTGGAATATTCTTATTTCAGAGATGCTATGTCTTGTCTCTCTAAGGATGTCAAAGATACTTATTTTTGTTATTCCTTCCCACTGCCCCCCCATCCCCATCTCTGTCTTTCACATTAGAGGCTCCTCTCAGATGTCTCATGACCCTTAGTTGCTTGTTTATATTTAAGAGTGAGTTGACATTTAGCCACCTAGAAGCCCGCTGTGTGTGTTAAGGCAGGGCAAGGTGGAGTGCTGTTGTTGACCAGTGGACTTCACTATGGGGTGATTAGGTGAGGACCTAGCTGTTTCTTTTCGAGAATTCTACCATGTTAACATCCGTGTTTATCTTTCTCTTGGGCCAGTTTCCCTATCTCCTGCCTGGCTGTCAGTCTTCAAGAGGCTGACTGGCTAAAGAGGCCTGATCAGGGATGGGAGTAGAGGGGAGAAGCAGATTTTCATTTAACCTTCCTGTTTCCAGTGCCTCATCCAGAGCCCGACTAACTCGGCCCCTCAAGAAAGTAAACCTCCTGTCTTCACAAATCGGGGAAGGCATTTGGGAGTCTGACTCCTCTTTAAAGATTTGCAGTTGGTCTTCCTGGTTTTGGCCTCACCTGGTGTCTCCAGCTCCTGAGATTTTCCAGGGTTCTGAGTCCCCAGCCTGAGCCTTGGTTTGCCCCCTCTTTCCTGAGGCAGTCTCAGTTCCATCTGTTTCCAGTTTCCAGGATTTTGTCAGCATCTCTCATCTGCTGTTGCCTCCTCTACTGTTCTTTTTGTCCTTGTGGATCTATGCATTTTTAATTTTCGTATTGTCATTTTGGTGAGGGGTTTGGACAAAAACAGAAATAAACGAATGTGTTCAATCTGCTATGTTGAATGGGAAATCCCGATTCTGTTAAAACATTTATTGACTGCCTTCTGTGTGCTAGTGATAGCACTAGGTGTCACCGCAGAGGTGGCCAAGGTAAATAACAAAGAGAAAAGGAAGGATTTGGGGCATATGGAAGGAAGAATTGATAGGTGCTGGTGCCTGATGAAGAACAGGGGGCAAGAGAGAGGGGCGAGTCCAAGATCACTCTGGTAGGCGAAGACCCTTGCAGACACGGAGAAGTCAGGAGGGGCCGTAAGTCAGCACTTTGATGAGTGTCTTCCTGGGATTCAGAATGGACAGTACACAGCGGGGGGCCGAGAAGGAGGGAGAGACTCAGAGGTGGGAGAGCACTGAGCTGGCTCCAAGGAGTAGAATAGCTGGGAAAGTACTCGACTCATGTCAGGGTGTGTGGGACTCAGAGCTCAGGGCTTTTGGGGCTCCTTCTGCCCACAGAGCTGGTGCCTCCACCTGGCAGCCTGCCCGGCTCTCAGAGCAGACCCAGCACATTTTGGAGTCTCATGCACATCATCCAAGAGAGAGCAGGCACTAATGGAGAGAAGAGATGTTGCGAGATGATCTCTCCCTGACTCTGCAGAGGGAGGTGCTGGAGAGTGTGCTGTATGCGTGCGGGCATGTGCACGAGCTGGCGTGCCCTCTCCCTGACTGATTGGGGCCACCTGAGACAGCCATCGAGGCCCAGTGAGCACTTGCCTCTCCACGTTCCCCTCAGAGCACCGTTGTTCTCTTTGGACCTGCTCTCAGCTGGAGCCAGCATGCTCTTTCTTGCCTCTTTGAGAAAGAAATATAGCCCACATCTCCCACAGTCCGCATTTCTCCTCCTCCCTAAGCTGGAATGCCACAAAACCTCTAAAACTTTACATTTGGAATGACACCCTCCCCAAGAACCCAGTAGCAGGCCCCTGCCTCCAGAGTCACCAGAGAAGTGGCACCTGCTTTGGCATTCCATGGAAACTAAAACACGGGTGCCCCCCCTTTGCCCCAGGAGCCCCCTTGTCGGAGAGGCCTTTACTTCTGACTCAATTTCTAGACACGGTGGGAGCCCATTTCCTGATTCCCAGTGGAAGTGTGCAAATTTTGAGATGCTGTCTTCCTTCTGAATTTTTGGGGGGGCTTAAGCTCCCCATCAGCACTCGCTTCTCTATGCAGACTACCTGGAGTCCCCTGTCTTCAGCTCCCACGTCACCCCCAGCCCTTCCAGAGAGGAAAGTGAATGAATCAGCCTTGCTTCAGCAGGGGCCCTGAGCCCACTCTCCACCCTCTCTTTGGGGTCCCTGAGGTCTGGGGACACAGAGGTGACCTGAACTTGAATCCTAACTCCACCACTTACTTACAAGCTGTGTGACTTGAGACAGGTTGCTCCGTTTCTCCAAGCTTTCATTCCCACCCCCCCCCAAAAGGAAGGGATGAGATAAGATTTGTTGACCCCCCCCAGGCCTGAGGGTGGAGAATTGAGCCCCCCCCACAACCTGGCCTCGGGGGCCCAGTAGCCCAGCCTCTGAGCAGCACACGCGCCTTCCAGCAGCGTCTGTTCCCAGCTCAGATCCACCAAGGTGCCTGCACCTTGTCAGAACTCCATCTGTCGGGAATTTATTACTAATGCATTTTATAACAGGCTTTATAATAAGATATTAAAGACTGTGGCGGCATCCAGCAAGCATTCCATAAATATTAATAACGCCTTTAGAGATGGCACCTACGGTGGAAATGGTAGGGCTCGTTGCGGAGTTTTGGTCGAGGATACAGAATAAATCGAATTGAGGAGGGTACACAGTGAAGATGAGCGGGGATGGGGTGCTTCTCCTCTTTCTCCCATCTTCCTTTCCCTTGGCGCTGCGAACTTTTATGCTTCTTTTCCTTTCTTCACAACTTTCCCTCTGCAGTGTCTCTTTCTCTTCCTTCTAGTTCCTTCCTCCCTCTTTCCTTCCCTCTCTCTTCTTGTGAGTGCTCTCCCGCTCACCCCCATCGCCCTCTGCTCCCTAGTTCTGCCCTTTCACCATCCCCTCCTACCTTCCTTTGTCCCCGGTGCCCAGTCACCTTCTTTTCCCTCCCCCACCCCCTTCCTTACCCTCCCTCTCCTTCTCTCTGCCCGCACCCCCACCGTTCCAGTGGGCACCCCGAGCCACCTCTGTAGAAGCCTGGAGTGTAATGTAACTCACACTGCATGTGAGAAGTGAGCTATTTATCATTATTATTAACGAACAAGATCCCTTGCACAGCAGAACTTTCCCAGAGTCTATTCCCTTGTCACCCCAGGAGTAGCAAAAAGATTTATTTGTCTCTGAATTGCACAGGGTGGCCCATTTACAGCAGGTCCATCAGAAGTGATGTGGAGCTTAAACAGGAACTGGAAGAGGCAGGGGCCTGCCCTGTCTGCGACCTGCCCAGAGGGGACCTCCTCTGAGAGAACCCACCTGCCAGGCCTGCGGTTTGCAGGGGTTGGTGCCAAAATGCTGCTCCCTGCCTCCCAGGAGGCAGGAGCCTGGGTGTTTGGGAAGATCTCCCTTGAAAGGGCCCAAAAGCTCTGGGGGAGTGGGCAGGACTGGGCAAGGGGAGGAGTGGCCATGGAGGAAGGGGTGCTGGGAGCAGAATTGGGGCAGAGTAGCAGGCCAAGAGGCCTGGAAACTTTCCTCCAAAGACCAGCTGCTCCTTTTCAACAAGAAGCTGGACTCAGAGCCAGTTTCCACCATAAATTTGCAGGGAGAAGTTCCTAGAATGGGGCAGCCCACCTCAGCTGAAATGGGCCTTTTGGCCCTGCCTCTGCAGCCCAGGCCCACCCTGGCAACGGTCAGAGCCGGGCTTTGTAGGGCATTCCTCCTCCAGGCCTGTCTCGGCTGCTGGTGTCAAGTGGTGAACGAGCTGTCCCCTGCCCACCCCTACATTCATGCTGATCACTGCAGTGACCTGACTGGATTTGCATGTTAAAAGGAGTGTCTGGGGACACTTTAAAAAGAGAGGGAGCCAGCATTTGTTCATCTAGGCTGTTTTATTCTTCTCCCCCTTATTACCTCCCTTGCCCCCAGCAGTCTAGGAGCAGTGGAAGGGAGCTTTGCTCTCTGTGGCTCAGCCGGGGCATTAAAAGGACAGAATCCCAGCAGGCAAGAGTCAGGCTGAGCCCGGGGCGGAGCTGCAGGAATGAGGAGGCCTTGCCTGGGGCTGGATGCATTCTGGGGGTACCGTGGGGGAGGAAGGAGCAGAGACCCTGGAGGACAGTGTCAGCCAAGGGGGTAGCCATAGGAAGGGCAGCCCAAATGGGGTCTCTGCAGCCCAGCCAGCGACAGGAAGTAAAGTCCAGACAGGACCTGTGAAGACCAGGGCAGGGCAGGCTCTCAGAGGGGCTTGTCTCTGCTTTTCTCCCGCACTGTGCTCCATTACTATCACCTCAGCTGGGCTTCCTCGGCCCGCCCGTGGCGTCTCTGCCTATAAATGTTGGCTTCTCTGTGGCGCTCGGCTGGTCATGCTGCCCACTCCAGCCCTAACTAGATAGCAAGAACCTTCTTTTTCAAGTCCAGAAGTCTTTTTCAAGTCTTTTTCAGATCCAGAAGATGGAGTTAACGGGCCAGGCCCCGTCTGATTGGCCTCTTTGAGTCAGGTGATTACCTCTGGACCAATCAGATGTGGCCTGCAAACTTGGCTGCCTAGACCCTCCCCTTGAGCGGAAGGAACTGTGGGTAATAAGAGCATCTTTCCTTGGGAAAAGTGTGGGCAGGGAGGCAGTGGTTAGCGTCTCTGGGCGGCGTGAATAAAGCGCTCCATATAAGACAAGGCATCATATTTGCGGGTCGTGGCTCTGCCGTTCACCACCTGGGAGACTTAGAGCCGGGCACAGCCCCTCGCTTTTATCATCAATCATCTGGGGAGACAGGGCAGGATAATCCCCAAGGCTCCTTCCTGCTGCTCCACTCAAGCCGTCCCTGAGTGGTGCCCCGTCGGCCCGGCCTCTGTGTTCAGGAACTGCCTCCGGGAGCTCCTCCCACACCCTCCTCTCCCAGGCCCTCCAATCCCACAGGGGAAGGTCTCCCAAAGTTCTCCCACCCCGAACCCTTCTTCAGCCGCCACGAACTCATCAACAGAGATGGTCTCTTTCTGAATCTTAAAATGCCCATTTGTCTAAGTTCATGATAAAGAGCTTGATAGGCTGTTTTTAATACCCCCCTTTAAATAGAGCTCATCTCACGCTGCTTGTGATGGTACTTTATTACCATAATAATAATTGCAACGACCATTTATTGAGTATTGCTCAATATTGCTGTGTGCCTGTCTCCGCGAGAAGTTTTTTCCCCCCCCCACACCTTGTCTCGCATAATTTTTTCTCATAACCCTGGGGGAAGGTACTGTTAACAGCTCCATTTTTACATTTTCCTTTACACAGGGAAACTGAGGCTGGAAGAGTAAGTTCAACAGCATATGTTTGAGGTCTCCAGCCAGTAAGTGGAGAGGCTCGGACTCAGACTTAGGGAGTCTGACTCAGGCCATGTGAGCCACCAAGTTTTACTGCCTGCAGCATACTCGGAAGCCCAGATACCCCTGGCCCCGTAGAGGAAATCTGCTTGCGTGGAAGGTGTAGACCTTTAAAGAGGCGCGTCTGCACATTTGCATGAAGCGGCAGCTGGGTGCTTGGAGCAGCCCCCCAGGATAGGTACCGATGAGTGCCCCCCCATATCCCTGATAGAGCATGGCGCCCAGGACCTGAAATGCGGGAAGTCAGCAGTCTTTTCTCTCCAATGGCTTGTCCCTTCCAAGTATGTGAATGGCTCTTTGCCAGGCCCATTTAAAACCTTTTATAAGTTATGCAGAAATTAAATGGGTTTTCACTGCAGGGCATGAGACATAATCTAAGAAGGTCAGACACAGAACCATTCTTTCTTTTTCCCCTTTTCCCGTCTTCTTGGATCTTGCTTTTAAATTGTCTGATCAGTTGCCCAGAGAGCCTTTGCCCCGGACCATGAGGTGTGCATGGGTGAAATGTCCCCTCCTCCCCGAGGCAGGGGGCCGGAGAGCTGACATTCTCGAGGGAGCCATCCCTGTCCTCTGGGCACTGGCTCCTTGTGGGGAGTGGTCTGAAGTGCTGTCGAGCTCCCTCCCAGGGGGCTGCCTGCTCAGAAATCGGGACATGTCCATCCCTCTCGTGGCAGAAACCCCGGGCCCTGTTGGAATGTTTTGTTCTGGAGTGTGGGGCTGACTCCTGTGCTCACGTGCAATGTGCATATAGGACTTGAGGGGACGGGGGATGCGGGAGAACCGTAGTTGAGCTGAGAGACTTGTAAAGATCTCCACAAGACCAGTGCCATCATGGTGACACGTTGGGGGCAGGGGCGGCTCCACCAAGCCCAGCACCAGGGGAGCTCAGACTTCAGGGCTCTTTCTGCACCTGGTGGCCCAGGGTGTGTGTCTGCAGAGTGCCTGCACCCATCAAGTCCCCCAGGAAACAGTTCATCTCAGTTACAACAAAGGCATTTCAGTGAAGAGACCATGACAGAGGGCACGCAGGGCTAGCGGGCATTATGAGATGTGGAGGCACCTGGGACCAGCAGCAGCCCTTAGGGCTGGAGGGGGAAGGCGAGGGGATAGCGGGGCTTGAGGAGCCCCCTGAAGGCTGCGGCTGGGGAAGAGGGGCCGCTGGCCTGGAGCTGGAAAGAGTGGGAAAGTAATACACAAACTCTCCTCCTGCCTCCTTCCCAAACTCTGAGCTCCTACCAGCACCTTTTCCAGGCAGAAGCCAGCCTGCAAGGGAGCCTGGGGCTGGAGGCAGTCCACTGAGGTCTCCCTGGGGTGGGGAGGGGGAGACAGAGCAGGGTACTCAGTGCATGTGGACAGGGAATGCCCAGCACAGTATCACCATTAATATCCATAGTGCTTCTTGACACCTGCCTGCCCTTCCCTCGAAGCCATTCTTGTCTGCAGTCCTCTGGAAGACACAAGACGACAACATCACAACTGCCCGTTTCTGAGCACTTGTTATACGCCGGGAAATTTACACTCAGGAGCTCATGTTCTCTTCACCCTAACCCTATGGGATATTATTAACTTCAGTGGATAGAGAAGGGATTAAGGATCAGAGAGATTAAGTAACCCAAAGACACACAGCAAGGCTGGGGTTCCGACAGAGTCTGTCGATCCCTGAAATCCTGGCTCTTGCCTGCTCTGCCCCCTTGTACACTTGATTCTCTTCTGGGGGGAAAGAGAGCATCTGTTTTCCAAGCCACCGACCTGAGGAGGGAAGGCCTAGCAAAGGACTAGGAGGTTCAGAAGCCCCGAGGTGTGAGGCAGCCTGCTGGGTTTGAGAAGTACAGCTAGTTCTAACTACCAGAAAATGTTCAACCGATAAGAACGGATACTACACATGATCTTAGCCAGCAGGCCAAGAGGGGGTGCCTGCCAGGAAAAAAGTATGAAGGAAGGGACAGGGCCAGACCACGAGGGCCTGTGTTCTGTGTAGGGGGCACTGCGGAGTCATGGATGGTGTGGAGGAGAGCGGCCTCCCTGTCTGCCTCCTGTCATCTGTGCCGGCGGGAGGACAGGTTAGGAGCCTGTCCATTCAGCTTGGCACTTGCCTCGTGATGGGGGAGGGTCAGCATACTCAGAAAGAAACAGTGGCTGCCCCATAGTCCGGTCCTCCAGAGGCCCCTTCCAGCGCGACTGGGGGTCTTACAAAGCACCCTTGCCTCAAGCGGACGGTCCTGGGGAAGAGCTGCCAGCCTGTCCCAGTGAAAGAAGCTGCTCCAAGCAATGACACAGGGCCCAAGTCATGGCCAGCAGCACAGGGAGCAGGCAGCAGTGTGGGTGCCCTCCTGCAAAGGAATCCTACAGGTGTCAAACGGGACCCAGTCATCGTCATGGGACCAGGAATATTGTCTGTGCCGTCAGGGACCTGACGGGCTAGTCCCACCCCGCTGGCTGGGAGGGGCCGCTCCGGGGGGCAGTTGAGCTCAGCGTCATACCGAAGAGGTAGGGAAAAATCTGCCATCAGTGTTTTAGAGAAGTATTTCGTACAGAGCCTGAGATCATTGGCTTAGAATTAGCCAGCCCTGAGTTCCAGGCCCTCTTCTACCACCGCCTGGCTGTGTGACTTGAGCAAGCTACTTAACCTCTCTGAGCCTTAGCTTCCTTTTTGAAGGACAGTCAGTCAGTGGGAGCAGGGATTGTTTGTACCCTTTTGTCTCTGTGAGGAGCCTCATTCGATTGCCTATCTCCAGGTGTGCCCAGAGCCCACTAAACTATGAATAAATTCCCTCGCCCCATATTCCACTGGCACAGCTTCCATGCCGGGCACTGTGGTGGGCGCTGCGGTGATGAGAGCTGGCAGTCGGGCAGAGAGGCAAACCGAGCCTGAGCCCGCGCTGAGTGCTCCCAGAGCCCCTCGTCCGTGTCTTCAGAAAGGATACTGAACACCTGCCGTGTGCCAGGCCCTGTGCTAGGCAAGGCAGCTGGAGCCTTGCGGCTTCCGTGGGGCACACGTGCTATGAGAAGACGGGCACTGACCAAGGAATTACGGAAGATAGGTGGGTGGTGAAAATCCCCTGGGCGAGGTGGGAACCTTAGTATAAACAGTGGTGGAGGGTGGGGGTGTGGTAGGGGCTGACCTGCCTTAGAAGTGGAGAAGGCTCCAAGAGGAACTCACATTTAACCAGAGACCCCAAGTCGGAAAAGGGCAGGAGTCCGTGCACTGTGTGTAGCAGAGGGAATCGTGGTAGGCTCCCAGAAGGCGGTACCATTCAAGTGGGTCTTGTGGGCCTCTCGTGGCAGGCTGCCGTGGCCCAGGGATGGCATGTGGATGCCCTACCCCAGGGCCATCCAGGTAACCTCTCTGGTGCCAGGCAAAGCCCTCGGGGTCCCCTGCCACCTGCCTGTGGCACACACCTCTCAGCTCCCCGCCCCGGAAGCCTCCCGACACGCAGACTCCCGGGTGCCCCCCAGAGCAGCCCCATGCCTGGGGTTTGGGCAGCCAAAAGGCACTGAACAGAGGAAATGACACCACCAAGAAACAGGGGCTTGGGGACCAAAAGGCCCTCATCCAGAACGCCAGGATGAGCAGGTCATCTTTAGAACTGGTGCTGTTATAGCCACCAGGAGGCCATCAAAAAAAGGGAAAAAAAATAGATACTGCATTTTAAATTCCTCTGAACCCTCTTAGAATAAAAATGACAAAGCCTCGGGTCTGGTTGGCTGGAGGGACATGGTTAATGGGTTTTAGGGGAATAGTCACCGACAAAGGCAGCTGATCTGAGCACCACTCACCCTTTTGTGTGCTTTGCTTCACCCCCAGAACACGCCAGTGGGGACGCCCATCTTCATCGTGAACGCCACGGACCCCGACCTGGGCGCAGGGGGCAGCGTCCTCTACTCCTTCCAGCCCCCCTCCCCGTTCTTCACCATCGACAGTGCCCGCGGCATTGTCACCGTGGTCCGGGAGCTGGACTACGAGACCACGCAGGCCTACCAGCTCACCGTCAACGCCACGGTGAGTCCCGCGCGGGATGTCTGCCTCCTCCCACCCTGGGAGAGAGCCACGGGACACCAGCGTCCTTCCCTGCTGGTCAAGGCTCTATAATAGCCATGCCGGCAACAGTCACAATAAGAACGGGAGCCATGCTGTGCCGAGCACTCAAATGGATTGTCTCCATTAAACCCCATGGCAGCCCTGTCTCATATGTAATATTGTTACCCATTTTACAGATGAGGAAACTGAGGCCCAGGAGCAATTCAGGTCATTGCCCCTGGTGAGCCAGCCGCTGCACTCCAGAGCCTGCACTGGGAACCCCGCAGGACGTTCACAGTGTGGGTGTCCCCTCGCTCTCTGGAACCTCAGACGGAGGTGGCAGCCCAGCAGTGTCCTGACACCACACTATATGCCACAGGGTCCCGAGTAGTGAGTGATGCTTACACAAGAGGGCCCACCCGTGTGCACCAACCACCATGCTGGGTCCTGGGAATTCCAGGATTAGTCTGTCAGAAGAGGGAGGAATGAGAGGGGAATAATTGTCCCATTTTATGGCTGACACCGTTGAGACTCACAAGCCGATGAATAGTGGGGAGCAAGAACGCAAACCCAGTTTGTCTGACACCAGTCCAGTGCCCCGTGACCAGGAGTTTCTGAGTTTCCAGATCATCACAGCCGCTTGGCCTCTGTCGCCTGCTGTTCACGAGGGCCTGGGGGACAGGCAGGTGACACCCCGAGTGGGCTCCTAGTCCTGCACTCCTCTCTTGCAGGCTCCTCCGTCTGTCTCCAGGCACAGCTGGGACCTTCAGCAGGCAGCAGGCCTATTGTCCCTTTAGTTTCTGTTTATAAAGCTCAGGCCGAGAGTGAAACAAGTTATAGGAGTCCCTCTTGACCCGTCAGGACCCATTTGCCTGACCCCCAGCACCCCCACCCCGGCCCCCTGTCACAGCAGCAGGGACGCTGGGGGCTCCACTTGCAAGTCACAGAGCCCAGATCCTGGGGTGAGACACATGGACTAGGTCAGGAGTCCAGTTTGAAAGACGGTGTTCCCCCAGGCTTGGGCAACATGTAGAGTCCCCAGAAACCAGGAAATGCCCACTTTTCCTGGGGAGGCCACTGCGGGTGCCATTCACATTCTTTTCTTCTCCCCCGATTAAGTGGGGGTTGCCTGAGAGGTCATGTGTCTGGCTCTTCATAAACCTGACATCTGGGATCAAGGGGGTGTGCAAGCCCGGAACCCGCTCTCTGCACGCACCTGTGCCCTTGCACGCCGCCTCACACCCACACACAGCCGTGCTGCCCCTCCAGCCGCTCTGCATTTGCTCACGCCGGGGCCCAGAGACACACAGACGCTTGCGCTCTTTCTTGCTATGAACCTGTCCCTGTCGAGTAATTTCTATCTTCCATGAAAATGGCTTTGGGCGGGCAGGGAAAAGACCAGAGCCGGCGCAGGCAAGAACCTGGGTGGCTGGACCTGTCAAGAGGCCTGGGCTCCAGCTGAGATGGTGAATACAGTTAAATTGCTGTTAATCTTGCCAGCGATCAGGCCTTGGAGCGGTGGGACAGGAGGGGCTCTTCCACGCGGAGGGCTCCCCCACCTATAGCACGGTCCCCTCAGGACTGACACTGCGCCCTTGGCAGCTGGACATTTCCCCAAGGAGATTCTCCTGTGTGGCCTCGCAGGGAGCAGTGTGGGCTCCCAGCCACCCCTGGGTGGGCACCAGGTGCGGAAACAGGAAGACTTCCCTGGGAGCGGCTGCTGAGAGCTGCAGGCCCCAGAGTGCCAGCTGGGAGCCTGGCGAGGTGCCTGCCCTGCCAGGGATGTCCACTGCCATCCCCTTTCCCCAGCCACGGAGTCCGAAGTAGGCTGGATCTGTGGCAGGAGCAGGGCTGGGGGCCCTAAGACTGGGGGATGGGGAGGGCAGGTGCCAGGCTGAACAAAGCCACCTACGAGCAAAGCCTGGTAGTGGCAAATGAGAACCACTGGCCTCCCCTGCTCAAAGGTCAAGGGACTTTTGTCCCTCCCACCCTGGCCCTGTCTGCCTGGTTGTTTGGGCCCCTGACGGAGAGCTCTCACACCATGGGCCGCCCCGAAGCCTGGGCTGTGAGTTCCATTGTCTTGGAGCCCAAGAGGCTGTTTCCCCAGTGGACCCTCTGCTCTGCCCCTCCCGCGTCAGACTCTCCTCGCTGCTCCACCAAGTCCTCATCCCCGAAGTCCCTCGCCCTCTCCGTGGTGCCCCTGAGGACTCTTAGGACAACCTGCCCTCCCTTCCCAGAGGCTCCGCCGCACCTCTGTATTTGGAGCGCGGGAGCAGGCTCCAGGCTTGTTGTAATGGGGGGAAGGCTTTGCATCGCGCCGGTCACCCAGACCCAGGGAGACCTAATCAGAGCACAGTCACTCCTCAGCTCCCAGACCAGAGACTTTACAGGCCCAAGGGTCCCTGGAGGTCCTTGCGTTGAGCCCCTTCATCTGACAGAGAAGGGAATTGAGACCCCAAGAGGGAAGAGAATTTATTTGAAGCGACCCAGCAAGTCAGGGCCTGAGCTAATGTTAGGGCCCCAAATCAGAGCAGTTAGGGGAGGTTTGTATTACGAAAGGATCTGAGTTGGGTCCTGGCTGCACACTTACCAGCTGTGGGACTCTGGGCAACTTACTTCACGTCTGTGAGTCTCGCATCTGAATAACGGGCACGTGGCAGCTACAAAAGTAAGCGAGGCGCTAGCACGTGCCCGCTACGGAATCTGTAATCTGCACTGAGCAGAGGCTGCTCCCGTGGGTTATTGTCAGTCCACAGCAGAGGGCTATGGACCAGTTGATCATGGTGGCCTGTGTATTTTAGGGCTATAGAAGCTGTGGTTCTGGTTTCCTTTGTTGGCGAGCTTTCGTAAGGCTGAATTTCCAACTGACTAGGAGGGTTTAAACATGGCCTGCCTGGCCACAGGGGGATGGCCCGCATGACCTCTCAGGATTTCTTCCTGGAGTCCCCCAGATGTCACAGGCCCTGGAGCTCCCCCTGCTGGTTCTGTCAGAAAAGTTGCTTGACCAGTAACTCTCCCGTGCAGGGGTGGGGGTTCAGGTCTCAGAGTGGCCCCCTCTGCTGTCAAGAGGGCCTTCTTCTGAGGAACGCCCATCCTGGTCATGAGAGGAGGCAGGAAGTGGGCATGGAGAGGCCAGTGGCCCTCTGCCTGAATGAAGAGAAGTTGCTAAGGACAGCACCCTCTCTTTACCCCAAGCCAGTCATCCCACACCCATGACGTGTCCGGGATGATGAGGCCTCCGCTGGGCTGGGGGCAGGAGATCCGGCTGTACGCTAGCCCTGCTTTGTGACATTGGACAAGCCACCTTCTGCCGGGCCTGGGGGGCCCTGTTTGTGTTTTCCTGTACAGGTCAGAGATCACTGTGGGTTCTTCGAGTTCTCGAACTTCTGCATACTAATGCTCTTCCTGAAGGACTATGGGAACACACGCGTCCATGTTTGTGGACATGGGTATCATGTGTGTTCAGGTGTATGTGTGTATGTGTGTGCATGTCAACAATGTCACCACCTAAGGCTGTGTATTCTTTGTCCTCTAAGGATCAAGACAAGACCAGGCCTCTGTCCACCCTGGCCAACTTGGCCATCATCATCACAGACGTCCAGGACATGGACCCCATCTTCATCAACCTGCCCTACAGCACTAACATCTATGAGCATTCTCCTCCGGTAAGACGCTCTCTGGCCCTCGTGGGGCTCCCCTCTGAGCTTCTGTTAGGGACGGGGGGCCCTCTTTGGCTGGACAGGCGCTTCCTTGGCATTTCTTACTCCCCTCAATCCCTATGCATGTCAGGGTTGGGTGTCTTAGCCCAGTGAAAGCCTGACCTCCTGTTCCTACCACGCCTCCACGCCCCATGTCCTCACCCTCTCACTTCATCCCCAGAGGGCTCCAAGAGGCAAAAACACAAAGACTTACTAGTGTAAACTGAGGGGAGCAGTTCAGAAAGATTGATGTGGGGTGGCAGGGATGCCTGCAGAGCCAGCCTGGTCTGGAGAGCAGATCTGGGCTCAGCCACATCCCCCATGGTTCAGTCTGCCTCTCTCCGCCAACGAGCGCTGCCCAAGATGGCGGCAGTTTGCCCTCCACTTCCCCGTCCTCTCAGGCTCGGCTCCTCTCTGAGAGCACACAGCTCTAGTTGCCCCTCTAATGGCTCCGCCTTTGGATTTCTCAAGTCCCACATTTTCAAAAGAGGCATCTGATTGGTTGTGCTCCTGATTTTGTGCCATGTCACAAGGTCACAGATCTCCAGCCAGGCTACAAATTGGCTGCCCTTGGGCCCTGTGTCTGCCTCTGGTCCAGTCAGTTGTGACCGGGGGTCTTCGAGAACCAAACGTGCTACTGCCCACTTGCAGGGGCTGGGGGTGGGCAGCTTTGCTCACCCGTCCCTTGCCTGGTAGGCACCCCTGCTTCCGCGCAAAGTAGAATCAAGCACACACACTGTGCTTCTAAATTAAGAAAAGCTGGCGCCTCTGGGCAGCTGCAACCCCTGGACATGCAGTCTGGGGAGCCGCTCTTGTGGAAAGAAGGACGTGCCCTTCCTTTGAGGGAACTCTGTGTGCTTGGAGAAAGGACGCACAACTGTGAGAGCCAAGCAGGGCACCCACCGAACATGCGGATGGTAGGGGCCCCACCCGCCCATCTGCACAGGCTCACAGAATTGGGTATAAGTGAGACGCCGGCTTCCCTTGGCCAGGGTGCAGACTGTACCTGTAGGCCACCACAGGCCAGGGAAGCCCGACCTCCAGTCTGGAGACTGTGGTCCATCCTGACCATGGCATCCTCAAAGCGCTGTGCTTCCGTCTCCGGGCGTGTGGGCCACTTCCTTCTCGGGCCAGGTGTGGGCTGGAGGATCTAACAAGCCAGATGCTCTTTGGTCCTCTGCTGCAGGTGTCTGAAGCTGCATTTAGGGTAGGGGGGGACATCTCAATGCCCCTACCCCAACCTGCTCTTTCTTAGTGGTCCATGGACAGCAGGACCTCTAGCTTTTGAGACTAAAGGCTACCTCCTTCCAAAATCTCTTCGCTACACCCACATCTTCTCAGCCCAGGGAGGCCTTCCCTGACCTTTCAGAGGAGGTGGGCCCCGCCAACTGCCCCTGGCCCTGGACGCGCCCTTCTTAGCACTCAGTGCTCTTGGACAGCTTGCTCAGCCTGTTTCCCGCTGGACTGGAAGTATAGTTCAGCAGGGATGGGGTCTGCTGTGGGCAAAACACATCAGGGGTGCTAAGGGTGTGTGTGTGCAATGAATGAATGAATAAATGAATGAGCAAACAATCAACAGAGCAATGCCCTGGTCAGACCAGCCCTCTCACCCTCTTGCCATCCTCATCACCCCCATGCCTGCTCCTGTCACCAATCCAAAAATCTGCCCATCTGCTGGTTCCCAACCTACCGGCCGCCTTTCTTAGAATTTTCCCCCGGCTTCATCCTCACCAGCCCACAGACATAGCCCGCCATTTCTTTTCCCCCAGCTCTGATAGCGTGGACTCTCCCTGACTTGCATAACGTGCTAGTGAATTATAGTTGCACCTGTGATGTTCACCAGTGTGCGAGTGGGTTATTTGGAGTTCCTGGGATCAAGGTGCCTGAGTCTCTGGGACCTGGTCTCAGCGTCCAGGGGATCTCCCAGGACATTGGGCCCAGGGCTGAGTGCAGAGAAGGTGCTCAAAGCTAACTTGTTGATTGGAGTGAGGACGTTATGGTGGCCACGCAGCCAGAGAAACTTGGAGCAGGTCCCTGCACTCGCCTTGGCCAGATCCCACACACTGTGGACCACTGTCTCATTGGGAAACGGGCTGGTAATGTCTGCAGCCCTGCCTCCATTCCCTGAGGGTTTTAAGGATTGGAGATCGCATCCTCCTCGTTTAGAGTCCCCAGGGAGGCATTCACTGGCAGTGGTTACGAGTTGGTTGTCCCTTGGGCGCTGTGAGGCCGCTAAAGGGCGCTCCCACGGGGCAGGTCTGAGCCCCACCACTTAGATCATGACTGGGCTCCGGGAGAGCCAGACAAGGAAGTAAGTGGGTGGTTTCGGACTCTCCCGGGCACCCACAGAATCGTCTCGCATGCACCAGCTTGGCCTCCCCTCCCTGTGCCCACACTTGAAAGGAGCGCTCCCATTTCCACATCTCTAGGACAGCTCTTTCTACCGCAGGCCAATTCCCTTATGCTCCAAGCCTGATTTTTCCAGGCTTCTAATCGGTTTCCATGCCTTGATCCAGGCCCTGCATGTCACTTTACAGTGTGGAACCCTGACTTAACTCCATACTTCCCAGGCCAGCCAAGGCCGAGGAGGGAGCTCCGTGGCCTGTGCAGCTTCCTGGCCCTGAGGACCCAGGCGACCCCACTCCCAGCCTTGCTGCTGCTGGCCCGGGGCCTCCGGTCGGACCCTTGCCCACTCTGCCTCACTCCTCTTTATCTGCGGCTCCCAGCATGTCTGCCTCTCTCTATCGGTGTATCGGGCCAGCATGCCTCATCTAAAGTGTATATATTACCTAATAAAATCCTTCTTATTTGGGATTATTGCATCAAATTTTAATTTCCTCACTCGAGCAGCGGCATGTCGGCCTGCCCGTCAGTGAAGGACCGATAGAAGGTGAAAAGAGCGGATAAACTGCACAAATTACTGCTAGCTGATGCCTATCAGCCCTTTGACTGGAATTGACTGGAATTAAGGACTGAGAAATAGGATTTTCTGCCTCAGAATCTGCTGTGGCAGCTCTTGTCGGAAGTCCCCTCCAGCGCCCCCCCCCGTCCCCCAAAAGGCGCCTCCCACTCCTGAAGCAAACTGCAGTCCACCTTTCAAGGCCATAATCCTGTCATGGAAATGGGGACCGCGGACCCAGGGGAGAGAGGTGGGCTGGGACGCCTGAAGCCCTGGCCCCATGGGTTCCAGCTGCAGCTCCTGTCCCGGCCGGCTGCTCTGAAAATGGCAGGTGGCAGAAGGGGAGACACAAGCTCCTTCTAGGGGAGTCTCGGCTCCTCTCAAATCTGCCTGGACTTCCCCACCAGGACCCAAAACTCAGAGGCCAGGGGCTATATCGCACCCCTCCCCCACCCCTATCTTCAGCACACCCACTGGGCTCGAAGCCCGGAAGCCCCGGGCCTGTCCCATCTGCCACAGAGCAGTGGAGTCCCCCAGACCCACCCCAACACAGGCCAGCATTCCCCAGTCACCCTCAGCCCTCCCCCCCACTTACCACGCCTTGTGACTTGAAGCCAATTCTGGAACCTTCTGAACCTGTTTCCTCCCACACTCCCCCACATCTGGGCTTGTGAGGAAAACGTGAGAATACCTATGTTGGGTGTCCTGCACAGTGCTCGGCACACAGTAGGTGCTTAACCAGTGCGAGCTCTCCCTGGGCCCTTAGCTGTTCTCTCGCTATAATACCCAGAAGACGCCTTCACTCCAGGGTACGGAGTCTGAATCTGGGGTGCTGGGGAGTCCGCATGTGCTGAAATTGGGCACCGCACGAGCATGCATTGTCTGGGAAGAGGCACGTGAACGTTCATCAGGTGCTCACAGGGGTCCCAGTGAATGGTGACGGTCACCTTTGCGGCATTTGCCGTGTACTGGGTATGGTTGCAAGTGCTGCACACGTATCAGGTGCTGAGGAGTGGGGCTGTTATACCCATTTTATAGACGGGAAAAACAAGGCAGTGAGCGATCCAGTAACTCACTCAAAGGATTTGAGCCCAGACAGTCTGGCAACAGAGTCAGACCCCCTAACCCCCTCACCATTCTGTTCTTCCCACCACAAGGAGCAGGGACCCTGGAGGCCTGCGCACCATTAGCCTCTCGGGGGAGCCTCATTTCCTTACAGCGTGGGTTCCTGTGATGGGAGGACCCCCATGGCGGAGTGGACCCTTCTCTGAGCCTCCTGGGCCTGCCCACCTGCTCTCCCCACCATGTGCTTGTGCGTACCCCCACCCCCGCCCCTATCTGGGGAACCAGCCAGTAAGGGGCCTGGCTCTGGTCCGGGCAGGGGCCATGCTTCTCCATCCCGTCGTCTTTAGAAATAAGTTTCAGTATATTGAAAATATAATTACTAAGACTCTGAAACAAGAGCCGTGGGATCCCAAGAGCCCCCATTCCTCCCCGTTAATTCCTTCTTATAACATTTCCAGTCTTTGTGGCTGCACTTGTATTAAAAGCTCAGGGTTTTATTAAAAATGGATTTATTTACCCAAAAAGAGATGAAACCCCAAACTTTGGCAGGAGCCTGTTGGCTCTCACTTCCCAGAAGCTCAGGTGTGGCTCTTCCTGGGGAGAGCCGGCCTCCCTGTCCTCTGGTCTTCGATTGCCCACCGGCCCCCATGAGCCCCGCCTGCCCATGTGCCTCCAGGCAGCCCACGGTGGGGGTGTCCCTGGGGAGATGCTCCCAGGGCTCTGAGGCCTGAGGGTTCTTTGGCCACCAGGTCCCCATCTTTGCACAGGCCAGCACTGGCCCCCCTTCCAGTCCTCTTAAGGTGTGCCTGTCCTTGTACTTGTCCTTGTCTGTAGGCCCAGCTCAGCTCAGCCACTCCGGTTTGTATGCCTGGGGACATGCAGCTGTCCCTGGAGGTTTACTATTTAGTGACTCTCCGGAAAGGTGCTCTGGTGGCTCTGGGCCCAGTTAACCTGGCAGGCTTGTCCCTGCCCTCAGCAGACCGGAGGCTGCCTGGGGACCCTCAAACTGGGACACTTTCAGGGCCCAGGCCAGATGAGACTCTAAAAGAGGGAGTGGTCTCCGTGGCCAGAAAGCCTGTCTTGGCACCTGAGCCCCACACTGTTGGGACCTCCTCCTGGGGACAAACCCAGGCCTCTCCTCTGTGAGGAGTGGCCCCTGCTGGGGCAGACCCCACACACACAAAAAGAGCCCCTTGAGGAGTGACGTCGGAGGAAACTGTTAGTGCAGACCCTGCGATGACCCTCC
This sequence comes from Ailuropoda melanoleuca, assembly GCF_002007445.2. NCBI lineage: Eukaryota > Metazoa > Chordata > Mammalia > Carnivora > Ursidae > Ailuropoda > Ailuropoda melanoleuca. The sequence goes on from NC_048223.1 coordinate 75,357,020, forward strand.
CCAGCGTGGGGCTGGGCCGTTAACAGTTGTTCCAGGGGGGGTCGGTCTTCAGACCAGAAAGCCCTGGAGAGCAAAGGTTAACAGGGCTGCTGTGGTTTGGTTTGGTTAAGTTACGTGACTACTTTGAGGAGCCGTTACTACACCGAAGCCGAAGGGAATAGTAGGATATGTAAGTCGTCCCAAATTTGACGTGAGCTAATGCTTGTGAAATGCTTAGATTAGTGTCTGCCACATAGCAAGGACGTTCACAAATGACAGTTACCATTATTATAACAGAACCTGGGAGGGAGGGCATCGCTTGGGGGGCAGGAGCGTTTTGGAGCCAAAGTACCTGACTTTGAACCCTGGCTTCACCATCCCTTCCTTGCAGTGGGACCTTGCCAGGGTCCCACTTAACTCGAATTCCTCAGTTTCCTCATCTAGAGGACGGGGCTTCTGGAATAAGTGTGAGGGTGGAATGAGTTCGTACATAGAAGGCATTTGCAACAGCACGGGGCACAGAGTCAGTGCTTGGGAAAGAACAAGGCTCTCGAAGCTGGTACCTTCTGGTCTCTGGCATGGTTCAGGTCCTCAGAACCCGCTTGGGGAGAGGCTCATTTAATGGTGTCTTTCTCTGAGTTCATAACAGTCTATTCTGCCAGGGGATGTAGCCAGAGCTCCTGTCTCCCCTGGCGAAGGGGCCCCAAGGAGGGAGCCAGACCTGCTTTCTGCACGGCCTTGGCCTCAGGGCTGTGTCCATGTTTCTGCGGGAACCGTTTCTCCCGGAACATTCTCACCTTCCCTCGGCCCGAGCTAGAGGTGTTCCAAATTGCTGCACACCTGAGCCCGGGAGAGGACGGAGAGACAGCCACACAGGGACAGCGCTGCTCTGGGAGGGCGGGGTGGGGCCGCCCCTTGTGTGTCTCGCCCCCACCGTCCTGATCAGAGGGCCTGGGTGTCAGACAACAGGACTCTGTCCACAGGAGGAGGTGCTCAGGTAGGGGTGGAGGGTGCAGCCTGCAGACTTCACCCTCTAGCTGATGGACAGCCACAGGAGATCGTCCTGAGACATGTAAATGCCAGGGTCGATTTTCCCTAGGGCATGGGGACAGGGCTGTCCTGCTGGTTGTTAACCAGGGGAAACTGCAGCCCAAGCCAGCACCTCAGGCAGGCGGGCGGAGAGGCTTGGCTGGTTGGACGATGGCGTGCTAGGGCCTGGAGAGTAAGGTGAACGTCACCGTGGGCAAGGGGCGCTCAGCAGGTGGTGGCGGTGGCAGCGGTGATGTGAGAATCCTCTTTTGTGATCCATTTACTCAATCAACCAACCAGTCCATCAGCTGATATTTGAATGTGCCCATTCATGCCAGGACCCCTTCCTAGAGAGACTTATGCCCCCAAGTCCCTGCCTGTGCTGTATCTTTTGCCTTCTGTATCATTTTCTCTCCCTGGCAAACTCCCACTCCTTCTTCATGACCCATCCTCAGTGCTGCTGTCTGTACAGCCCTTGGCCAGGTCTTCCAGGAGGACTTTGGTGCTTTGGAGTACATTTCTGCATCTAAGCACCCTTAGATGTGTATAGCAGTGTCTGTGAATCTGTCCTTGGCCCCTCCCCCACAGGCTGTGTGTGCCCTAAGAGCAGGGACCCCTGAATCCCCATCCTGATAGTCCCAGATCCTGGTCCCTTCTCCCCGAGTGCTGCAGGGAGAAGGAACAGGTGAGGGACAGAGCCATATGAGGCAGGAGCTGCTGGTTGTCGTGCTGGATAGGGCATGGTTCATAGGGCCATGGTGGCCTCCAGGCTCATCCCTGGAGATACTCACTTTCAGTATTTACAATACTTTCATTAGAAGAGTGATTGATCCATTATGTTCCCCTTTACTCAAGTCCTAGTAAAAGCAAGATCCCAGGGTCTTTTGCTGTTATTCATATTAAAGTAGGGCAAACTGAAATCAGAAAGGTACCTTCCTGAGGTCACACAGTAATTTGATGGGTGGTTGAGATAGAGACCAGATCTCTTGTCCCCCAGCTTGTTTTTCCTCTTTCCTGGGTGGTTGTACCAGACAAGGGGAGATGGGGAGGGGAAGGGGGAACGAGAGCATCAGCGAGATTGGGCGTCTCCAAGGGACTCTGAGGTGTTTACCAAGGCCTCAGTGTTATGATGGGGAAAGCTGAGACCCCAGCCCTCAGTAGCTACTTCTAGGCTGGCCTTGTGGCAGGGAGTCCACTACCTGGGGAGGGAAGCTGCAGGTGCCAAGACAGCTACAAAAAAAGATGACCACCCAGGGGCTTCGCAGCCACGTCAGTTTCCTCCTCTCTCCTACCCAGGGCACAACGGTGCGTGTTATCACAGCCATCGACCAGGATAAAGGACGTCCCCGGGGGATTGGCTACACCATCGTCTCAGGTAAGGCCTTGGTTCCCTGGCCCTCCACCCTCACTGCAGGAGTGCCGGGCTCTGCAGGGCTGAGCAGAGGTCTGGGTGTGTGGACAGTGGTATGAGGGGACTCGCCCCCAGGGACAACCCTGGGCAGAGGGCCTGGAAGGGGACTGAGTGGATGAAGGAGGGAAGAGCCGGGGAGGAGGGGAGGAGCTGGGGACTGAGGCTAACATGCTGGGGGCCAGTTGGGTGGCACTGGGGGACAGGTGCACGTGCCACTGTCCGAGGTCGGAGGCATCTGAGCACGTTGGGGCTCTGAGCCTGGGTCACTGGGGACCCCATCTAGCTCCTTCGGTGCTGTGGGTGTTTCTTTGTTTTTCTTTTCTGACTTGATGAAAAGGTGGCAGTTTGTATATCATTTTAAGATGAATAGAACTGCAACTTGACCTGATTTCATGCTCTTTTCACATTTCTGACCATGAGTTCATGTCTCGTCGAGAATGTTGCAGGGGAAGCACAGAGCCCCCTCCTCTCCCACCCCATCTCTTGGTTAAGCAGAATAGTGACAGAATAGTGACTGGCTGCAGAGAAGGTTCTGCGCGATGGGATCCCTGACCCCACATCCCTACCTAAAGACAGACCAAGTAGCTCCGTTTGGCTGTCCCAGGACTGGGTGGCTTTGGAGAGAGGGAGTCAGTGAGAGGCGCATGAGGGGCTGCTCCCTCACACACAGACTCTCACTCTGTCCCTGTGCTCCCACCCCACCCCACCCCACATGTGCCCCCCAGCCTCGTGCATCTGGGTAGGCCGGACTGATGGCCAGGAGGATGGCAGACCACCAGGCTGGTGTCTACCCCGTCGCCTCTCCCGACCACACCCCCACAGCAGGGAGTGACATTTAGGGGACATTTTTTCCCCTAAAGCTCAACAAACACCAAGGTGCAATGATCAAGAACATAGAGGATGGAGTCTTGTGAGCATATTGCCTTGGGTGGGTCTCTATACCTCAGTTTCTCATCCATGAAATGGGAGCAATAAGAATACGTATCTTGGGTGGTTAAGGGTCAGAAGACTTAGTATATGTAAAGAACCTAATTCATGGATGTAAGTTCCTTCATATGTGTTAGTTGCTGTTATTATTATTACTGCTGGCAGCTAATAATAACCTTGGGAAGCTGAGAGTTAGCTGGTGGGAAGAAGACCCCCCCATCCTTGGGAATGCAGGAAATCAGGGATATTGTGGGCTCCCTGTGACCTGCAGCTGCCGGCATGACTACTAGTGTGTCTTTAAGCCCAGGGCACCCCAGGACCCAAAGCAAACGCCACACTGGCTCCTGTGGTCAGCAGCAGAGCAGGGGTTCAGGCCTCTCCTCCCCACCCCATTTCCTCCCCATTCTGGTGCCCAGCACAGGACTCAGCAGGGTAAACCCCGATATGTACTTGTGGAATGAAAAAAGGCAGGAGAGAAGGAATGTGACTCTAGGGTCATGGCCTTTCAAATTCCAGTATGCCCAGAATCACCTGGAGCTCCTACCAAAATCCAGAATCCGTGGCACCCGTAGAGATTCTCATTCTGTGCAACTGGGGTGGAGCCCCGGGATGGTCCTTTTCACAGCATCCTGGGTGCAGATGTTCCTTAGGCCAGGGTGTGGGAGGGAGGGAAGCCATTCTGCAGGAAGGCAGACTCCCCAGAGCATTAGGGGGCCCTCTCCTGCCGAGCAGAGAAGGAGGGAGGCCCATGCTGGTGCTGGTTTCCTTCATGACTTTTTCAATTTGCGAAGCAAAGCAAGTGCCTCCCAGGGACAAGGGGCTTCTCCTGGAGACCTAAGGGAACACCGGTGAGCCCCAAGAGTGATAGAGTTGAGGGGCCAGATAAGGCGGCAGCATAAAGGGACACCTGGCTGGGTGGGGGATTGTCTCCTCATCCCCTTGCCTGTGGGCTGGTTCCAGACATACCCCAGCCTAGATGAAGGTGGGGAGCAAGGAGCCAGGAGCTAGCCCGTGGTCATGGCCAGACTGGAAATTCCTGCGTGGCACTGAGAGGCCATCCTCCATGGCATTGGTATGTTCCAAGTTCCTGCCGGGTGCCAGGCCACCAGCCTCAGACCCTCAGGCCCTCTCCAGCCCTCAAAGATGGCCCCAGCCGGCTTTCCCTCCTCACCTCCTCCCCTGGGAGCAGGAGGTGAGGAGGGTAGAGATGCTGAGCCTTTGGTGTCTGGGCTGGGCTCTGAAGCCTGGAGTCTGGGGACAATTGCCTGTGGCAGCGTTCTATGAGATTGCTGGGCCAGTCCCCAAATGTAAACAGCAGGATGAGAAGGGAGACAGGGGATGTGAAACTACAGGTAGGCGATGTGTGTGAAGGTGGGAACAGGAGGCAGAAACTTCCAGAAAGCTTGCAGCACTTAACATAGCGTTTTAGGATTCCCACTGCCAGCACAGATGTGTTTTGAGGGCTTTGAGAAAGGATGACAAATGCGTTTCCTCTTACATGCCAACTGTGATTGATTGGTAATGCTTGGCTGAAGAGGACCATGAATCCAAACAGGCTCAGTGCAATATTCAATTGGTAGAGTCTGCTATGGGTGCAGAAATAGAGAGGGCAGACAGCACCTGCTGCAAGTATTTGCTGTCCTTGCTAAGAGAGCACTTGGACCTCGTTTGTAGGGTGGCCTTGATGGTTCTTTAACTCTCTCATGGGTGTGTGTCACCACACAAGCCACAACCCCACCCAAATTCTTTTTAGGTAGCTTGAGGAAAGGGCAGCCCTTCCCTTTTCCCTCCCTCCCCATCCTGAGTACATGGCTCACCTAGCTGCCCACCCACCCGTTCCTGCCCGCCCTTCTCTCTGGCCCTGGGCTGGCATGGTCTCCCTAAAGCAGGCAGACAGGCAGGAGAGTGAAGTCCCCAGGGGAGCAGGTAGACAGAAAACTGGGATATGGCCTCATCTCTACTTCTCTCAACCAGTAGACACTGCTGCAAAGCACTTCGTCTGCCAAGGATCTGGCCTCACACACATGCGTTTCCAGTGCCATTAAGTCTCAGCCCTTTCCTGGGAGGCTCAGCCAGTGTCTGTTTGCCCTGAAGCAGGAAGAAGGAATGCCCACAAGGTCACCTTCACGCTGACTGGCCCAAGCTGGCTCTGAGTACCCCATGGGAGCCTGCTCCTGCCCTAGATGCTAAGGAACCATTTGCATTTGAAAGAAAAAATGCAGGTTGCAGGGGCTCCTGGAGCCAGATGTGAGTCTTGATGGCCACTGTGGATGACTGAGTCTCTGGGCAGCTCCAGAGCCTGGGCAGGGGGTGACTCTGTCTGCATGTGGGTAGACACGGGTCTGAGCCCATGGGCGATCCATGGCACATGGTTAACCTGCTTGGCTCCTTAAGGGCCCCGTCCCCTCTGGGCTGTTTATCAGCCCTGCAGCTGGGGGGATTTATGTCTGCACACCAGTGCTTTCGCCATTACTAATGACCCCTCTGTTTTGCCAAGAACAAAGAGGCCTTCAGAGGTAAGTTATGGCTCCATTGCCATCAATTTGTTCTCAGCCTCTTGTGGCCAAACTGAGACTGAAGAATGACAAGGTTCTTTCCCTCAGAGGACCTGGCACAGGCCCCATCTGCTTCCTCAGCCTGTGCCTTCCCTGCCACTCATCAAGGGCATCACTTCCCCCAGGGCCTGAACAAAACGGGGCTCCCATCCCCAACGGCCGGCCCAAACTGGGGTTCAACAGACACCCTCCTTTGCCAGATGGAGGCAGTCCTCCTTCAAGGAGCAGCTGTGCCCCACCCCACACAGAGCACTGAACTTGGAGTCCAAAGTTGTGGGTTCAAGGCCCAGCTCTGCCACCTGCAGCAATGTGTCAAAAAAAGGCATTTGACCCCTCTTCACCCCATAATCCTCATCCATGGTACAGGGTTAATAATTTCTATGGCAGATAAAGTGGTGCCAGAGAGACTCTAAAGGACCATAAAGTATTAAGCATTATTAATTATCAAGGAAAGATCAGGCCCAAGGGTCCTGGGGACTTCTATTCATTCGTTTCCTCCTTCATCCATTCAAGCAGAGAAGTGGTTGAGCATGCGGGCTCTGGGGCTGCTGTCCAGGGTGCTGACCACTAGCTCTGTTGGCTGGTACGGTTGCCTGTGGCTACTGAACACTTGACCTGTGGCTAGTCTGTAAGATAACCTGCAGGATTTTGAAGACTTAGTATGCAAAACAGATTATAAAGCATCTCATTAATTATGTCTTATACTGATGACGTGTTAAAGCTATATTTTAGTTACACTGACTTAAATACGACATAGTATTAAAATTAATTTCATCTATTTTTTTTTAATGCAACTACTAGAGAATTTAAAATACTACATGCGGCTCACATCCTATTTCTGTGGGCAGCTCTGTTCCAGGTTTAGACTGCCTCGCTGGTCTGCTACCGCTGACCAGCTGTGTAACCTTTGCGCTGTTAGTTTTCCAATCTGTGAAATGGAGGGAAGAGTAGCCTGAGCCTTGCAGGGAAGCTACGTGCATACAGTGAGTAAGGTGTGCAAGCACATAGAAGAGTGCCTGATTTTATAGTCCACAAATGTGGACTCTTGGTCTCCACCCACGGTGGTTGGAGGGTCTTCTCTGGGCCAAGAGCTGCGCTAATGTTGTGAGAGGGTATGGGGTTGGAGGCACCATCTCAGCCTCAGGAACCTGTAGTGTAGGTGGGAAGGCAGACTGAGAAGCATGGGCCGTGTGGACATGGAATGATGGCTCCCTGGGGGGCCCATTAGACTGTTCTCACTACTTCTGTATATGTTTGAAAACATCTGTAACAGGACGTGAGAAAGAATCCATGGGAGGGGGCGCCTCCCCCTGTGGTCACTAGGATGAGGAGACTCACTAAGAAGAGATCACCTGAGCCACCCACTGAGTGATGAGCAGAAACTGGCTGGGAACGGTGGAGTCAGGGTGTTGCAGGCAGAGGGAACTGCACGTACCAGAGCACAATCCCAGAGCAGGAGAGAGTGCATGATCGTGGAACTGCAGTAATTCAGCATGGCTGAGCGCAGCATGCAAGAGAGACCTTGGGGAGACGAGGCCACTGAGGGAGGCAGGGCCCAGCCAGGCAGCGTGGAATGCCCTACTTAAGAGAATGCCAGGCCTTGCTCCCAAGGGTCTCCAGGAGCCAGTTCAGTAGGGGAGGGGCACGGTTGAGGTGTGTTGCAGGAAGCTCACTGTGGTCAGACTGGAGTCACTGGTTGCGGGAGGGCAGGCAGGAATAAGCAGGCCCAAGGGGAGTCTGTTGTGGTGTCTGTCCCCCAGCTGGACATTCCAGTGAGGGAGCAGAGACAGCAGAGCCAAAAGAGGGTGAGGAGGTTAAGGTGACAGGTGGCTGTTGGGACAGGTGGCATAGGATTGGCCCACGGCCTGAGATGGCTTTAGAGCCCCCTGAGCAGGGATGTTGCTTAATTTAACACCCGACCACTATGTGTTCCAGAGAGGAACGCTGTCTTCCTAAGTGCCCTTGAGTGGGTGACCAAAACTCTCAAAGGACCAGTTTTCCTACCCTTTTAACAGGGCCAGTTGTATCTTTCTCACAGAGTTGTGAAAATAAAAATAAGTGAGTCCGCTCTCTAAAGTGAGTGGCATTTGGGGAGTGTCCCACAGGTCACTGCATGGTAGGCCCTCGGCAGACGCCAGCCATTTCCCTCCTCCGTTGTCTCCCATCAGGATGCAGTAGAGACAGGCATGCAGCATGCAGTCTGAAAGCCACATCGCTAGCTGAGGCCACTCTCATGTGCCAGCAAGCCGGGCTCCCCCAGTGGCCAGGAGCCAAGGCTGAAGACTTCTCAGTCAGCCCTAAGGGCACTGAGGGTTCTGTCCTGCCATCAGCTTCCTGCAAGGACCCAGATTTTTCATCAGTTCTCCGTCCCCTGTGGTAGGGAGCCCATTACAGAAAGCTGTGGAACAGCGGTTCTCAGCATGGGGGTCTGAGACAGGCAGCAGCACCTGGACACCTGTTGGGCATGCAAATTCTCAGGCCCCGCCCCAGAACTACTGACTTGGGGCCCAGGGAAGGGGGCCCACAAAACTGCCTTAAAGAGTCCTCCAGGACTCTGTCTGAGCCCTTTCTGGAAGCATTTTCATTTCCCACACATGCTAGACTGATGAGTTCTGTCATTTGACTCTCTCCTTCCCATCACGATGCTGAAGGTCCTTCTTTCCTTTGCCAGAAGGGCTTTACCACCTGGAGAGTGAGGATGTGGCTAACAGCCCATACTAGCATTTTCCACCATGTCCTGTGCTATGGCCTCTCTCTCTCAGCCCACACACCGCCTCACAGGCTATGGAGGCCCCAGCTCTCCCACCGCCCATGCCTTGCAGCCCACATCCCTTTCCCCATCGCAGCCCTGCCTGGGCCTTCTGCAGCTCCAGAGTGTCCCCCAGGGGAGCGGAGGGGAAGCCCATTTATTGTGCACCTGCCATGTGCACAGCAGTCTGTGAGGGAGACATTGCTACTCCAGCCTGCGCATGGGAAAGCGAGGCTCAGCGAGTACAGAGACTGGCCCGGGGTCACAGCTACTGAGTAGAAGAGCAGGGATTTGAACCCAAGTCTCTCAGGCTCCAGAATACACCCATGTCTCATGACGACAGTGGTTCTCCAAGTGTGGTCTCCGGACCAGCAGCATCAGCATCAACATCCAATAATGGGAATTCTTAGAAACTTAAAATTTTGCATCCCACCCTAAACCTATTGAACCGGAACCTCTGGGAGTGGGACCCAGGCGATGCTGATGCTGCTCGTCTGGGGACCACACTTTGAGAAGCACTGGTCAGGAAAAGCCTGTGTAGTCAACAGGGGTGATAGCACCCTCCAGGAGGTGAACATCTGTTATGAGGCGTGAAAAGTGTTTATTTTGTTTATAAAGCACAGATACATACAGCAGATATATCTGTGGTGTTGGGATTTCATGGGGGGTGCAGTTCCAAAAACATGACTTCAGTGGCTGGTAGTGGGGACGATGACAGGAAGGTTGAGAAACACTGGCCTAGAATGAAGAATCGGGAGCAGTGTCAGGGCCGAAACCCCTCACCCCAGCTTGAAAGGCAGTGGCCTCCCTACCAGCCACATTTGGGACCTGCCCAGCTGTGTTAGTGAAGGACAAAGCCCTCATTTGCCAGCCTTTCCTGGATTTTACTTTAATATTAACAAGTGAGGCAATTCTTTGAAAATGCATCGAGTGCTTTGAAGTGAGGACTCCGTGTGTGTGAGTGCATGTGCGAGTGTGCCTGTGCACGCGTGTGTGGAGAGAGAAGATGCCGATACAGTCAGACTTGCATGGGCTTACACATATGCCAGTAACTAAATCAGCCCCTGGCCGTGGCCTGTTGGGGGGGCAGCTGTCACAGGAGACCAGCGTTTGAAATCCATCAGAGCTCTTGTGATTAAGCCACTTGGCATTTTCCTCCCCCACCCTGAGAAGTAAAAACTTGGGAAAATCAGATGCTGTAGACATCGGAATCGCACGCCACAGCCCCCGGCTTGGGGCAGCACAGCAGGTGCCTGGAAGCGCCAGAAGCTTCAGAGCATCTGCTGGGCACAGGGAGAATGATCCACCCGGCCAGAGCCAAGAGGTGGCCAGGGGGAAGTGAAGGGCAGATCCGAGACAGGCAGCGGGCCAGCTGGTAGAAGGCCTCGCAGGCAAAATAAGAGGGTTCTTGAGCAAGGCTGGCGGTGCAGAGATGAACAGGGGGCCATCCGATGATTCATCTCATGGGACTTCTAGGTGAATTGGAGTAGGAAGCACCAGGACGAGGATGGTCTCCTTACGCTGTCACCCCAACTGGGAGGGGTGGTCTGAGGAAGGAAGGCTGTGGGCTCTGGTGACATACTAAAATAAATAGTACCGAAAAAAGGAGGAGACAAAGAAGCTTCTAACCTCTGAGTCTAGGTTTTTGGGGCCTTGGTGGTAGCCTAGGCAAAAGGGGCATATTCATAAGGAAAGTTGATGTGTTTATACCCACGATTGCTACCTTAGACCTGCATCAGCACGCATACCCCAATTTACCAATCCCGTACCAAGGCAGACATCACTAATTGATCCCAGCACACTTTCCCGTTAGTCTGGATGGACCCCCAAGCCTTACCGGGCCTTCCAGAAACCACTGGCAGTTGGTAGGCATTCTCTCTAGAGCAAGAACAAATGTGTCCAAGTTTTATTCTACTTGCAGCCCATGGCTCTCTTCGTTTGAAAATACCTTGGGACAGTGCCTCTGGTAGATTTTTTATGTAATTACACAAATATACTGGGAAAAATTTAAATATATACATATTAAAACAGAAACAGGTGCACCGGCGTATTATTTATGGTCCCCCCACCATACTAAAAGACAGCGATCTCTCACACCAACACTGCTTTCTCCCCATGAACCTCAGGAAAGCCTGCCCTTCTTTCTCCCCCTGATCTTTCTCCCTCCTCTCTTCAGGGGAGTGCGACTTCCCAGCCAGTCTGCTCGTGCTCCCAACGCTGTCCTGTGCCCTGCCTTCGTGATAAACCAGAGGAGTCTTCGTTCTTCTCCCTCCTTTAAGGATGCCCTGTGTGCTGTTTGTCAACAGCAGTAGCTTGCCCCCTGCGTCTGTCAGCGGACTTTTGAGACGTTTCACTGCCACACGGTCTGAGACCCTCCCTTCCCACTTCTCCTCTTTCCCACACCGTCTTCATGGGCAGGAGTCTCTGTCCCTTCCTCAGGATACTGTAGAGCCCCCCATGTGTCCCGTGTACTCTGGGAGCACCCCCCGAGGAACTCCCCCTCAGGCCCAACTAGACCCCCTCTGCTACACGCCGGGTCCTCCTCCGAGCCGGGCAGGGAGTGCCCCTCAGCTCGGCTCGGGGAACCACTTCTCTTCAGGCGTGCCTGGGGTCTGGCAGACCAGTCATGGCTGGAGGTTGCACGCAGGGCTGGGGATTATTCCAGTTGGTGGCTCGAGGTTGTTTGGCGGGGAGGTTCTAGTCCGGTTTCCCATGTCAACAAGCATCTGTCTTTTTAACAAATTTGGCTCTTTCCCACTTTTTCCTCCTCTCTCAGGTAACCGCTTTGTACTGGATTTCCAGGGCTTTGAGCTCTTGAGAGGATTATGAAATTAGCCACCTTCTATTTTGCGTTCTCTTTCTGCATTAGCTTGTACGTCAGCCACAGAGAACTGATGGAGACATAATTCTTGGGTCACGATCCACATCGGTCTGTGTTGACCCTCTTTAGCCTCACTGTTCATTTTTAATAACACCGCCGACACCCGTGAACCCCCCAACCAACCCAAGAGCTAGACTGTCACCATACCTCCCACCTGGCTGTGCTCCTCCCCATTCCCATAGCCACGTCTTTGAATCTTGTGTTTTTTTCATTCCCTTGCTTTTACGAAATCTTTTGTCACATATCTACGGATCTCATCTTGTTTGGGTTTAGTTGTCTTTGAACCTTATTTAAGAAGTATCATGTTATACATGGTCTCTTGGGACTAGTGTTTTCTACCCAATATTATATATCTGAGGTTCATTCATATTTTTTTTGGTGTAGGCATCATTTGTTCCTTTTTATTACGGCACAGTCCTCCACCGTGAGACAATGCCACAGGCAATGGGTTTTCCCGCCCATGGGAACGTGCACTGGTCTCTGCTATTACAAACTCTGCTGCTCCAAACAGGTGTGCCTGTCTCTGAACACGTGTGCGCATTTGCCTGGGCTGGACATCCTCTCTGACCCTCACCGTAAGCCCAGGATGTGGCTGGCCAGAGCCATCTCATGGACCAGGAAACCAAAGTCACGGAGCTCCTGAAACATGCTTAGGATCACGCAGCACCTAAGTGTTGGGCATGGGATTCCATTCTAGATCTCCCTGCTTCCAAAACTCACATTCGTTCTGCCACTCTTTACTGTTCGGCCTGGGAAATGAAGCGATTCATGTCAACCCACTGGTCTCTGTGTGGACTGGAATCCCAGGATTCCTTCCTTCCTTCATTTGGCCCCTAATATTGATTGAGTGCCTGCTGTGGGCCAGGCTCCATGCTAGACCCTGGGGACCAACGGTGACATGAAAGCCACTGTCACTGCCCCCGTGGAGCCCACGTTCCACTGGGAAATAAGTCTACAGAGGCAGTGTCTGGTGGCTGCTCTGAGTGCTGGGGCTGAGGAGAGGTAGCTGGGGAGGGCGTCCGGAGGGGGCAGGCAGGGCTGCCCTGGGGAGGTTGCTGTGCTGGCCTCAGCCCCCTCCCCCACCCAGGCTGTGGGCAGTGGCGATTTTGCCCCTCCCTTCAGAAAAGGTTTCACATTTCTTTTGGGGGCTTTGAATCTGAGATGAGCCCCTCTAAGCAGCTCAGCTTCCCAGCTCCCTTTTTCATCTGACTCCCTGGATGACTGCTCAGCTTTCAAGGCAGCCCCCAGCCGGGGCTAATCTGAAATAAAAGTTTTTATTTATCTAGCTTGATACCTGGTGCAAGGTTAAATCATACAAGAGAAAAAGCAATAAAAGAGAAAGATTAAGCGAAAGGCGCCGTCTTAGGCATGCCCTTTTGCAATATGGTTACAAAGATATTAAGCCTGAAGTCACCCAGCAACCCCACGCTGCAGTCTCCTGTCTCTCTGGGCTCAGCTCGGCAGGGGCAGAGGGAGGAGGAGCGGATGGGGTGAGGGCGCAGGAGGGGGCTGCCCTGGGCTCCCCGCAGACCAGGCAAGAAAGCAGATGGAGTTCTAGGAGCTCAGCCCATCAGCATCTCCAACCCCCCACACAGCTCTGATTCATGACTCCGGCATCTGCCCCTATATTCCTGTCCGCAGATCCCTGTCTTCAGTGTTTGCTGTGTGCTAGCCATGAGCAGGGCACCCCAGGGAGAGGGCTCAAGTGTCAGGTGACGCTGAGCAGGTTACTTCTGTTGTTTGTTCCTCAGTCTCCCGCTCTGTAAAATGGGAGTGTTAACAGGGTCTAACCAAAAAATTATCATCTGGTTGATGACAAGCGCAGACCGGGAAAGACACTAGGGTTGCTCAGCATGGAGGGGGGATTGGAATCTCTGAAAACATCAAAGTCACTGGCTCGTGCCCCTCTTCCGGCAAAACCTAGCACTTCGGCTCTCTGTAAAATCCCCAAGTGTTGCAGGGGCCCCTGTGGCGTGGAAAGAGAGGCAGATCCATGTGCTATATGATTGACCTGGTCTTTTGCCCTGATCCCTTGAGGGTATCCCCTGCACCAAGCCTCTGGAGGTGGGTAACTCCCCGGGGCCCCTGCTGTCAGCACCTTCCACAGCCACGGGAACAGCCCAGCTTCCCCATGATACTCCATGACCCTGGAACCGAAATGGATCATGGGAAGGGACAGGGGCTGCTTCTCCCCTACTCCTGCAGCTGCACTTGGGCCCCATGGCACCCCTGCTTGAGTCCCTGTGCACTGTCTCCACCCCCCCATAAACAGTTCCTCCAGCTCCAGCCTGCAGTCCTTCTCTCCGTAGGGCCCAGACAGGGCCTTGGGGACACCATGCCACCCTCCCTACTCCCATCTCTCCAACAGAACCCGTGGTTAAAGCAATTTAAAACAAGAAAGGGAAGGGAGGAGAAGGGACCTTTCTTCCAGCCAGAATGTCAGCCACTGAAAGCCCACCCACCAGTTCACTAGACATATCCATATAGCCCCCCGGGAGAACCCAAATGCACAAGTAATTCATCTGGAAAGCTTAAAGCACAGCATACAGAACAAAGACCTCAGGAGGTCAGGAAAGGGTTTGTTCTCTGAGAAGCAGTCCTCCGGGGGTTGATTTAGAGACCCTGAGGAAGGGAAATGTCACCAGCCAGGGTAGGTTGTGAGCACACATTCCGGGGACTTCCTGTCCAGCCCTAACACCCTCTTGCAGCATGGGACTCCCACTGGAGACCTCTGAATGCCAGACTAAGGAGCCATCACCATCAGTAAGAGTCACTAGCACTTCGAGAACCCGTAGGAGCTGATCCAGATGCTTCAACTCTTTTAATCCTGCCAATAAGCCCATGAGGTGGGTACTATTGTGGTCATCCTCTTACAGATGAGGAAACTGAAGTCCGGTTGCCCAAGGTCACATGGCTTCAGAACGCACGCTTCTGCAGGACCCCTGACCTCACGCTCCCCTGCCCCATCCCGAGCACCTGTTGGCACTGCTGAGGTTCCCAGCCAGACCTACCTCTGGGCTCGACTGTCGTGCAGTGCCCCGCAGCCTCTCCCTCTGCCTCTCTGTCAAGTGCTCTGCCTGAGTCAATTAACTAGCCGCCCCATTCAAATATTTGACCAATATCCTGGAAACAGAGATTTCAGAGCTGATACCTTCAGACATTGATTGAAGTGAGCAAACATTCTGGCACAGAATGAATTTCTTGCTTCCACAGTCTCCTTCTGCTGCGTGGTGTTCCATCCCAGCCCCCCAGAAGGCATTGCTTTTGTGGGTGGGGGGTGGGAAGTGAGGTGGAATCAGGCTGCCTCTGCTTTCCAGCCCACCGCCCCTCCCAGCCACCCCTGCTACCAGGACAGGACACCCCGCTCCGAAGGGCCACAGCAGTGAGGCGCTTTTGAATCAGGGCCAGCTGAGGCTGAAGGGCACCTCACAGCAGCGTCCGGCATCTCAAGGGTTATTTTAAAGGAGTCAGGGACTGATTTTTCTTCATCATGATGATGGTGGGAGTCGTTGGTGTCCTAGAGAGCAATTTAGCTGAGACTTACGGGAGCGCTTTGCAGAGGAGGGCTTGAGGTCCTGGGGTGCTGTGGGTCCTCTAGAAGTCTGCAGGCACAGGAGCGTTGCCTGTTCATGACCGCAGATGCTTAGCAAGGTCTCCAACCAGCCTCCCTACTTGGTGGTCTTGGGGAAACAGGCTCTAGAATGGAAATTAGATACAGAAAACCATTTGGTCCAGAAGCTTGAGAACTTGTGGGGAGGGAAGCCTATGAACAGTTGCTCAAACGCACCTAGCACTCACTGAGAAGCAAGAGCTGTCGGAAGGCCCTGGGGCAGCTCAGAGGAGGCCGAGAGTGTGGGGCGCTAGGGCTGGCCTGAGGGCAGAAGCCTCACCAGCATGCTGATTCCCAGAGAGATGATTCTAAGTGGCTCACTGGTGGGACGTGAAATCACATTGAACCACACAGTGAAACGGTTATTCCCTTCCCAGTTCTCCCTCAGAATTTCTAATTCAGTCAGTTCTGTCCAGGAGAAAGTCCAATTGGGTGCTCACACCTTTAACACCTCGCTCCCCTTTGGCTTATCTTCCCATTTAAGGAGAAGAGAGCGGGCCGGAGCCCTCAGATGGCAAGCTGGTGTGGCTAAAAATCTAGCCACATAGGCTCGTATTACCCATTTTACAGTCACTCTCTATTTATGGTCAGTGAACTGGTTCTCCATTTGTGAAACTCTTAAATGGATTCTTTTAGAATGCGTCGTTGAAGAAAAAAAATTCAGTCAGATTTTTAAAAAAATGGTAAATAATAATACAAGGGACATGCAGGTATGGTAAAAATTGGGAGGGTAGCATCCAAAGGCCTGAGGATCGGGCATCCTGACAGGCAGTGGACCTGAGCTGGCCCTTTTCCCAGCTGTCAAATGGAGAGACGGGATGGTGGAGGCTCCGAGAGTCCCATCAACACACAAAAGTGCTCAGAGCAACGCCTGGCACGGGGCAAGCACCCAGCACACATGAGCGCTCTGTTGGAGGGGATCGCGTAAGGAAGCCACCTCGGAAGGGGGGGGGGAGTGCTAGCACCCATGAGGCGGTATCACTGGGTTGGAAGGGTGGGTGGGGGGAGGTAGGGAGGAGGGCATCCTGGGCAGGAGGGGCTGACCGGAGCAAAGGCTTAGAGGGAGGGGACTATTCATGAAGTGTCTACAAGGCGATGGACAGACCAGCCAGGCTGCAGAAGAGGAAACGTGATTTGAAGGGTCTTGAGGGTCAAGTGAGGGGCGTGGTGTGTTCCTTCCAGGGCATCTGTGGTTCCAAGAATCTGAAAGCACTTAAGAAGCTGGTGCCTGCGGGAACCCAGGGCAGACACTCCTGGGAGTGGGGCCTTCTGGGAAGAGGAACCGGTACAGCAGCTTGAACACACTCTCCTTTCTTACAGAGTTTCCCATGGCTGTGGTAACAGACCACTTCAAACTGTGGCTTATAGCAACAGAAGCGTATTCTTTTATGGCTCTGGAGGCTGGAAGTCCAAAGTCAGTCTTATGGGGCTAAAATCAAAGTGTGAGCAGGGCTGGTTCCTTCTGGGGAGCCCAGGGAGGATCCATTCTTGCCGCCTCCAGCTGCTGGTGACTGTAGGCTTTCCTTCATCGGCCCATGGCTGCACCACCCAATCTCTTTTCCCCGCAGCCACATTGCCTTCTCTTCCTCTGTGGTCTAATTTCCCTCTGCCTCCCTCTTCAAGGACCCTTGTGGTGACATGTAGAGCGCGGAAGATACTCTGCCCATCTCGTGATGCTTCACTGAATCACGTATGCCATGTGAAATAACATTCAGAGGTTCCAGGGATCAGGAGCGGGCTGCCTTTGATGGCTGTTATTCAGCCTACCACACCATCTTTGTCCTGCTCTGGCCATTTGCCCCACTCATCTCTCTCTACCCCACTGGCTCCCTCGTGATCTCACCGAGTGCATCCATGATGGCCGTCCTGCCCCCTCTCCATCATGGCTGCCCCTAGATGGTCCTTCTGGCTTCCGTCTCAACTGTCAGCCATCTTCATGTTCTAGTTTTCTGATTCTAGATTTCCTAGAGGGGGTCAGATTGGCCAGCTCATCATCACAAGCAGTGTCCACAAGCCGTTGGCAGCCTGAGATGGTATCACCTAAGATAGCCAGCGCAGAAGAGGGCAACAGGGCCACGAGTAGGGTGAGCCCTAATCCGTCTAGTACATCTTAAACAACAGACAGATAGGCCCATGCGACAGAATGCAGCTCTTAGAACTAGACCCACATATAAACATGGGAACTTGATATATGGTAAAGGTGGTGCCACAAATCAATGGGGAAGAGATGACTTGTTTAGTAGTCGGTGTTGGGAAAACCAGCTCACTGTGTGGAGAAAAATAAAGCAAGATCCCCACCATACACCGTATACCAAGGTGGACGTCAGATGGATTAAAGACGTCGATGTGAACGGTAAAATATAAAGCTCATAAAAGGAAATGCGGGGGTATATCTCCATGACCTTGTGCTTGGGAAGGACTTAGCACCCAAAGAGCAGATGCTGGAGAAGAAAGAATAATCTACATCAAAGGATTTCCAATTCAGCCGGAATATATGGACAAAACTAACAACAGATGATACGTGGGGCAAGATTTCTGCAGGAATTAAAACCAACAAGGGACTATAGACTGTATAAGGGATCCCTGCAAATCAGTAGGGAAAAGTTGGGAAATTCAATGGAAAAATAGGCAAAGTGTATTCACCAGGATGGGGAAGCCCGCCGACTAGGGGAGCCCAGTGTAGAGGGCTGAGGCTGAATCAAGGTCATGGCATTGCAAGTGGCAACTACAGTGACCAACCCCCTCACACCACCGACGTGGGCACGTGGGCCTGGTGCCCCCCCCCACTGCCTGCTTTTGTGTGATCACAGAGCTGAGAATGGATTCTAGAGAACCATTCTGCAGGTGATTTAATGGTAGTAAATCCTATCTTTGAACTCCACTCAAGTGAAATGTTATCTCTTACCCCCAAAGTGCCATTCTTTTCACCAGTAGCCTGTATTACAAAAACGGTGCTCAATTATTGTTGTGTTGTGAATTTCATCAAAAATCTTGTGGAAATTTGTTTTCTCTCTTGTTAAAAGGTACCAATATCATGTCCTCAATTTTGCCTCTTGACCTGCAAAGTCTAAAATATTTACGATGGGGCACCTGGGTGGCGCAGTCGTTAAGCGTCTGCTTTCGCCTCAGGGCGTGATCCCCGCGTTCTGGGATCGAGCCCCACGTCAGGCTCCTCCGCTGGGAGCCTGCTTCTTCCTCTCCAACTCCCCCTGCTTGTGCTCCCTCTCTCACTGGCTCTCTCTCTCTCTCTGTCAAATAAATAAAATCTTAAAAAAAAATATTTATGATGGCCTTTTAAGCAAAGGTTTGCCAACCCCTATGCTAGAGAATACTTTGTATCAGTTAGAAGCCACAAACTCGGAGGTTAAATCACATGAAATCACTATTCTTACAGGTCAAAAATGGTGGAATGTCAGCAGTTTCATGTGGTTCAACTTAATAGATGTACAGACGGCAAAAGAGATAAATCTTGAAAGCCTAGCGTTGAGTGGTGAAAGTAGAAAGGAATAGCACGATACTGTATATGTAGGTAAAACAAGCCAACAGGAGGTATTGAACAATAGTACGTGTGTGTGCAGGGAAACCAGTGTTTGGGATATCGCTGCTTTAAGGAGCTTATGTGTATTAACGCGTTTGCTCCTCATGGCACCCCAACGAGGAAGGCGCTGTCATTGTCCCCACAACACAGATGAGGAAACAGAGCTCAGAGAGGTTAAGTAACTTGCCCAAGGTCACTCAGCTTGTCAGCGCTGGAGCCGGGATTGGACTGAGGCAGTTTGGGCTCCAGCTTTGGAGATCAAATCTGAAGTCGAGAAAGCTAGGAGGAACTCAAAGGGATGTAGGTGGACCCAACAGATCTGGCTCCACCCTTTTACCCCAATCCCAACCTGCTCTGTGCCCAGGAAACCCCTGCTGTCCCTTTCTCATCCTGCTTCTGCAGAATTCTGAGCCCCCACCTTAGGTGCTGACCGTCCTACAGGCACAGGACCAAAGAGTTAGGTGGTATGGATGCTGTCCCTGCCTTGACCCAACCTGGAGTGATGGGATGTGCTATGCACAGGACGAAATGACTGCCCCAATGTTCCTTGAGAAGTGGCTCCGGCATTGGTGTGCTGAGGTGGCAGCCTTGGATCAGACAGGTCTGAGTTCAAATCCTGGCTCCCAGTGCAACAGCCTGTGGGACCTCCACAGATCGCTTCTGTAATTGAGGTGAAACCTGCTTCAGAGGGAGCCGTGCTTAGCACAATATCTGGCATACAGTAAATGCTCAGTAAAATGCTGTCATTCCTGAGTTCATTAACCTCATCTAGGGGAGTGACTGCTTCCCGTTGCATGTTCTTGAAAGGACAGTCAAGAGGAGTAGAGAAGAGAGGTGCCTGGATGGCTCAGCCAGTTTAGCATCCAACTACTGATTTTGGCTGGGGTCATGATCTCAGGGTCATGAGAGCAATCCCTGCATCAGGCTCCATGCTGGGCATGGAACTAGCTTAAGATTCTCTCTCTCCCTCTCCCTCTGCCCTTCCCTGCAATACTCACCCGTGCATCTTCTCTCTTTCAAAAAAATAAAAATAAAACCTTAAAAAAGAGAGAGAGAAGAGAGGCGCCTATTTACCTCCCAAGTCTGCCTGTCCCTCTGCTATCCATCTGTCTACATCCTTCCCCTCCTTTAAACCTCATCTTCCCACTCACTGCCCCAGAAGCCTCCCCCGACTCCCCAGCTTGCGCAGTCTGGTCAGTTGATGGAAGCAGGTTGGTCAGCTCCATCCCATTGCTCATTGGATGCTCTTGCTCTCTGCCCAGCTCTGCTTCCATTTTCTCTCTGACCTGTCACCTCCCACCGCATACCCAGCACCATGTCCCCTCTGGGCTGTGACTACCTGCTGGGCTCAGGAGTTCACAAGGCTCTGCCTCCTTTGCCTCATTCTCTCCCTCCTTATCATGGAGATCTTGGAATCCTCTGGAATTCACACTTCCATCAGGCCCCCCCCCGTATGTGATCCACTGACCCTGAGTCCTGTTTGGGCCCCAACCGCATTGCCCTGGGAACCCAGAAAGAAGCCTTATCTTTGCTGAGGGACTTACATGGGTCTGAGCAGCTGCTGGGGGCCTTCACTGAAGTTATGTATCCTCAGGATGACACTGCAAGGGAGGGATGGCCTTTCCACTTTACCTCTGAGAACATGGAGGCTGACCCAGTGTGGCCTGCTCGGGATTGCCCAGCTCACGTGCGGCGTGGCCAGCGGTTGGCGCCAAGCCATCCGCATCCCATATCCAGGACCCTATCCCATATCCAGGACCCCATCCCATACCCAGGACCCCATCCCATATCCAGGACCCCATCCCACATCCAGGACCCCATCCCATATGCAGGAACCATATCACCCCCCAGCCACCTCTGCTCAGAGGGGACCATCAGACACCCACGTTTCTACTGTGAAATCCCCCCCCCCACTTCCTGTTTCTCCAGGGAACCAAAGACCACACCAGCCGCCTTTCCTCTGCAGCCCTTGTGACTCAGAGCAGCTAACTGGGGCTTGGCTGACTTCGGGTGGCTCTGGGCAGCCCTCCTATGATTAGCGCTGATTTTTCCTGGCTCCCAGAGTGGTGCTTTCTGCTTGGCTCCACTCAGGGGCAGTGGAAGATTTGCACATATTGTGGGCTCAGCAGGGAGAAGGGGCTGGCCAGACTGACGGCAGAAAACAGAAAGCTTCTGTGAGCCCGCTTGTCCTGTAGCTGTAATTAAGATGCCAGTGGAGTCCCACCCGCCCCCCAAGGGTGTTGTGCAGGGCCCTGTACAGAGGCTGCATCTTCGCCTCACAGCGAGCACTACTGCTGTCCCCATTTCACAGATGAGAAAACAGGGCCAGAAAGGTTATGGAACATGTAGGGTCAGCCAGGTCAAGAAGTGGCAAGTCAGGGCGCCTGAGTGGCTCAGATAGTTAAGCATCTGCCTTCGGCTTAGGTCGTGATCCCAGGGTTCTGGGATCGAGTCCTGCGTTGGGCTCCCTGCTCGGCAGGGAGCCTGCTTCTCCCTTTCTCTCTGCTGTTCCCCTGGCTTGTGCTCTCTCTGTCAAATAAATAAATAAAATCTTACAAAAAAAAAAAAATAGAAGTGGCAGGTCCATGTGAGTCTGAAGTCCACCAGCCCCACTGGGTTGTCATGACAACGCCAGCACGTACAGACCCTTGCCACACTGTTCCCGTTTCACGGATGGGTAAACTGAGACTCAGAGAGCGCAAGAAACTCAAGGTCGTACGGTTGGTGAAGCGGTACACACTGAACTGGCTCCTGGTCCGGTTTGTATTCTGTCCAATGCACACGTAGCTTTTTCATCTGTACCAGAAACCACTGCCCCAAGTCCGGGCAATAGAAGCATAACTTGGTAGGGTCGTCCTGGGAGGCCGGTTGTGAAAGGGGTCAAGAAAGGCCAAGTTGCAGAAAGTGCTGGAAGCTAGGCAGACCTGATGTGTTGGGCATGAGGGAGCTGTTTAGGGTCTTACAGGACAAGTGAAGTGCTGACCTGGGAGCTTATAGCGCGCGCCTGTGCAGCCCGACCCAAGCCCGCCTCCCAGCCGCCTGGTGCCCCGCCCCTGCAGGGTGGGGACATTCAGGCCGCTGAGGTCAGGTCTTTGTGTGAAGGATAGATCATTAATCCTACAAAGTAATCCCCGGAACACTCCGGCAGATTTATGGAGATCGCCTCTGTCCCGGGAGCTCTGCCTCACCATCTTTCATTTCCCAGGCAAAGCGAGTAACTTGTTGTATCACAGGCCCCACGCCAACAGGAATTCCATTTAGGGGAGTTCTCCAGGTGCAGGAGATTGATAACCCAGGCTGAGGACCCGTGACGGTGCTGGGGTCGGGCAGGGAGGGGAGCAGACCAGGCACCAGGCTACTGCCTCCTGTCCCCTTGCCCATCCCCATCCTACTCCCAACATGGGGGGCCCAGTGTCATGGGGGCTTACCTGCCACAGGCCACAGGGACCCCAGTCGCATCCAATCCAACCCTTCCAGGTCACAAATGGGAAAAGCAAGGCCCAGAGCAGTGAGGGAAGGGCCTGTTTCCCAGGCCAGCTCTTCAGCCCCAGCCCTTCCCCACCTCTCCCCCAGCCCCACTCCCCTGCTCTGCCCCGAAGCCACCTCGGGTGTCAGGGTCCATCACTGGTGGAAGCTCCTCAAAGCCCCCCATGGGCGTCCTTGGAGCCTGCTTCCCAAGGGGGCTTTTACAGTGGGGAGGGGAGGGGGGTTAGCAGTTCACTCACCATGCAAAGAGGGAAAGGGAGAGCAAGGAAGGGGGACACGGTCCTGGAGCTCATGGTCCCCCTTGCTTGCTTCTGGTCTATTGGCCCTGCCTGTAGCTTGCTGGGTGGTTTGGGGAGCTTGTCCCCCTTTTTAACACAGAGTTTGAGCTCAGTTGATTACTTCT
This sequence comes from Ailuropoda melanoleuca, assembly GCF_002007445.2. NCBI lineage: Eukaryota > Metazoa > Chordata > Mammalia > Carnivora > Ursidae > Ailuropoda > Ailuropoda melanoleuca. The sequence goes on from NC_048223.1 coordinate 75,379,588, forward strand.
ACTTATTTATCGGGTACCTCTCCTGTGCCAGCTTCTGGGGATATATCCGCGAACAAGACAGGTAAAGCTGCCGACCTCATGGAACTTACAGTTTAGTGAGGAAAATAGAAAGTAAACCGACAGATGAGTGCATGAGATAATTTTAGAGTTGACAGGTACGTGTAAGAAAATAAAACACTGGTGGGTTAGGGGTGAATTAGAGAGTGACTGAGCTGGGGCGACTTGGTTGGGGTGGTTGGGGAAGGCCTCCTCGATATGGTGACATTTGAGAGCAACAATGGAGGAGGCAGTGGCTATGGGGGAAAGTGTTCCGGGCAGAGGATACAGCATGTGCAAAGGCCCTGCAGTAGGAACAAGCTGGGTGTGTCTAAGAAACAGGAACCCAGAAAGAGAGGTTGGATGAGGGTAGGGTGTGGCGGGAATAGAGGATTGGCTACAGGAAATTCAGAGAGCTGGACTGGGAAGGAGCACTTAGGGCCTTGCAGACCAGGATGAGGAATTGGGATTTTATTCCATTTGCCCTGGGGAAACACTGCAATGGAGTTACTTGATCTTAAAGGCCTTGGTCGGTCCTTCAAAAGATCAGAGAAAGGTGGAACATGGGCTGGAGAGGGGGCAAGAGGAGAAGCAGGGAGACAGCTGGAAGGCCACTGGGGTGACCAGGTGAGAGAGAATCTGGAGTGCTCCTGTCAACCATCCGGGCTCTGTCCCTTGTCGGTCCAGCCACTCACAACTCTTCCTAACCACCCTAGGCTCTCTGGCAGCCACCCCCACCCTTCAGAGAACTCCCTCGTTGTCCGGAGCCTGGCCTGCTCTCCCCTGCCCCAGTTCATCCCTCCTGAGTCTCTCCCATAACCCAAGGCAAAGCTGTCTCCTGGGCCAGCCTTGAGCTGTTCCTCCTGCACACACAGCCTTATCTGCACTCCAGAGCAGGGGGCCAGGCTGCAGTCACCCCCGGAGTGAAGGGAGAGCCTGCTCACAACCCAGACAGTGGGGGACAGCGTGGCCGTGCACAGGACGGGACTCGCCAACTTGGCAGCCCCTTGTCAGCAGGCACGGAGCCTGGTGGGGCTGGCCCCTTCCTGAGGCTCCTACCCGGCACTCCATACTTAAAGCCATAAGTCATCTTCCGTCGGGGAGCTGCAGGCTGGAGCTCACAACTGGCAGCGCTCTGGGCTTGGTGCTGGGAGGGAGAGTGGCCTGCACATGTGGGCAGAGGTCGGGAGCTGAAGAGCCAAGACTGCCCTCCTTTCTGGCTTTGGCGGGGTGCTGTTTGGACTCCGAGGCTCTGCTTGGAGTCGGGGCAGTGCCCGAGCTCCTTCCACAGACAAAGGACTTCCTCTGTCCCCTGGGCACTGAGTCTTAAACTTGCAGACACCCCCGAAAGACACCATCTGTCTCCCACAAGATTCGGTGCTCCTCTTCCCCCTCCAGAAGGGTCTATTCACAGAGCTGGGAGTGGGGTGCCCATCCCCTCGGCAGCACTGGGGAGCTTCCCAGAGAAACTGTCCTCCTGCCAAGAGAGTAGGGGTCTGGAGCCCAGATTGGACCTTGTAATAGAGAGGACCCCCCCGGCCCCCTATCCTGAGGCTGGCCCAGGGAGAGGGACCCTGAACTCTGACCTGTGGCTCTCTTTTTCAAAAGTGTGTTCGGAGTCTTTGCGGAGATTTTGGTTGCTGACCCTCCTCCTTGGCCAAAAAGGCAAGGACGTCTCTCTTTCTCCCGTTTCCCGCTTGCTCAGCAGAAGTTCCTGCCTGTGTGAGCCAAGGGGACGGGAACATCTCGGGACACCCCTCCCTGTCTGGCCGGACTCCCTCATCAAGCATTCTGAACACACACTTGGTGTGGGGCGCCGGGCCAGGACCTGGGACACAATGTGACATCTAGGACTGATACTGGAGCAGGGAGGATGAGGGCTTTCTGGAGGCTGGGCTGCCAGGATGAAATGGCCACCCCTCTCCCCCACCACAACCTTGTCCAGGACCCTGGCCTTCGTCAGAGAAGCAGGGCCGGGATCCCTGGCAAATGTAAACTATTACGTATTTAGAAAAGTATAGAACCTGGGGCGCCTGGGTGGCACAGCGGTTAAGCGTCTGCCTTCGGCTCAGGGCGTGATCCTGGCGTTATGGGATCGAGCCCCACGTCAGGCTCCTCCGCTAGGAGCCTGCTTCTTCCTCTCCCACTCCCCCTGCTTGTGTTCCCTCTCTCGCTGGCTGTCTCTATCTCTGTCGAATAAATAAAATAAAATCTTAAAAAAAAAAAAAAAAAGAAAAGTATAGAACCTGATACGACACCCCCCCACACCAGTGTTTGTCACCCAGAGGATGCTGCTTGGCGTTTTGCCCTATTTGCTTCTGATCTTTTTTGCTATTTTTTTTTTTTTTGGTCCTTGGTTGGGAAATGAAACTTTACCATGTTGGCAACACCTTTTCTTTCATTTTCAATAATCCCAGAGGCCCGCTCTCTAAGGACTGAGTAGAAAGGGTTAAGGTCTCCAATCTGAATGTGGCTTCAGAAAGGGGAGGGGGTCCCTGCTTGAAGAAGGACTATGTCTCAAGTGACGTTAGGAATCCTTGATTTTGTTCAGTGCGGCAATGGCAGGTTCCGTGCACTTCAGAAGTCCTTGTTGGATATGTATGCAGTACTTAAGGGTGACCTGAGATTTGCTGTAATGACTCTAGAAACTGTTGGGAGGGGGAGTTTTAGAAATGATGGACAAAATGTTGATGATGGTCGAGGCTAGGTGATGGGAAGATAGGGCTACATTGTGCTCTTATCTCTACCTTTGTGTATGTTTGAAATTGTCCACAGGAGAGCTCATTTCTTTTTAAAAGTATGGTCTCCGAAGCTGCCAGGGCACCCACCACTGGCCTGGGACCCACATCCGACCATGGGGGACCCATATCTGACCATGGCCCCGTCGGGCATGCAGACTTGAACCAGACTTGAGGTTGACCCAGCGGACCCAGCTCTGGCCCTAACTTGCCGTGTGATGTTGGCCAAGTGCCTCCCCGTCCCTGACCCTCAGCTCCCCGGGGCAACAGAGAAGTTCAAACCCGATGGGCTTCTAAGCACGCGTCTATTTTCCGTCTTTGACTGAACGCATATAGCTTGTGTGCTCAGAAACCCCACAGCAGGGTAACTGTGAAAGCGGCCTGTTTTACACCTTCACTTTCCTCAGTGGGTTTCCCACACCACGTCTGAAGAGAGTTTTGGAGAAAGGCTTCTGTGGCCAAATAAGTTGGAGAGATGCTGTATCACAACATCCTCCTCCTGGCAGGTCACAATGCACATTAGCACATTAAAGGCTCTGACAAGGCTTGCAGTGAAGATATCTGCTCAGTGTTTCCACAAAGTTGTCTTTTTCTATATCCCATGCATCAGAGTTCCCAGAGATAACCCTCTGGGAAAACCTGACCTTCTTGTTTTCAGATTGGGGGGAATCCTACCCCATAGGACAAATTCACCATCTTTTCTTGTGAACATAATGATTTCTGACCCATTTTCCGTAGAACACAAGATTTTTTTGCCTTCCACATCGTTGGGTGGGTTTTGTACTTAGCTAAATTGGTAGTTGTTAACCCCAGTCTTTCCCTGACCAGAAATATCTACTTTGATGTTACACTCTGAGTCACTGACCAGATGCTGGAAAACCCTCCAACATTGGGAAACTATGCCTGGCACAGTCCGGGGCTTTCCTGGTGGGGCCTTCTAGAAGCAATGTTTCTAGGGAGGAGTAGGAGAAAGAACACAGGCTTTGGCATTAAAGGCTGTGGGTTCGGATTTTAGTTCAACCACTTACCAGCCAAATGACTTGAGACAAATTAGCCTCTCACAACAGTTTCCTCATCAGTGGGGTTCCTATGAGGATTAAGCAGCAAAGAATGTACCAAGTGCCAAGTGTCCTCCCTTCTCTGAAAGAATTTATAGCAATAGCTAATATTTATTGAGCACTTACTATGTGCTGGACACTGTGCTGAACTAAATAGATGCATTACCAGCTTTTGCATTCACATCAGCTCTGTGAGACAAGTATTATACCTCCCCTATTACAGCCAGGGAACTAAAGCCCAGAGAGGGTAGTTAACTTGCCCATGGTCACACAGCTTGAGGGAAGTGATCTTAGGCACTACAACATCTGCCCCTTTCAAAAAGATCAGATCCGGATGAAGAAGACATTAATCCTCTGATCCTCAGGAACTTTGCCAGTCTGGTCAGCGTTTCTTGGTCCTAGGATGACCTGGCTGGCATAATGTCAGGTCCTGTGCACCCTCGGGTATGTGCTCGTAGACAACCATGGTATCTTAAAACGGAAAGAGTCCACAGGGACTTCCAAGTCCCCTGAGGCCCCAAGCCCACAGTGCATCCCTTGGGGCCCCTCTGTGCAGGGTGCAGAATGTGCTGGACGCTGTCACCTCCCCCCATCGTCGACCTCAGCCAGGGCAGCTAGCTCTGTTCTTGACTGTTTTCTATACTGGGGTTTTGTGCAAGATTTTGTCTGACAAAAGGATTTGCTACCAAACAAAAGACATTTGAAAAACCACTGCCAAAGGAAATCCTGTCTTTTTTAAATAATGAAGGACCCTGAGGCCCAGAGAGGTTAAGTAACTTGCCCCAGGGTCACCAGCTCTCCTCCTGAGGTCCAGGCAGATCTCTGTCCTCTCTCCAGGACTCGGAGCAGGAGCCAGGCTGAGGGGGGAGCTTCGCAGCCCCCCAGGGAGCCCCTCAAGGTCAGTCGTCCAGGCTGGTTCTGCCCGCAGATGGCCAGTTTGTATGAAGATAACTGTGTCTGAGGCTGGCTCCCTGAACCTCGTCCGACCACATCTATTTCTGGGCCGCGGAGCCCTGACGGAGCACAATTTGATTCATAAATTACCCAGCTCAAGGTGTGTGATGGGCTCTCCTTCCCAGATTTGAAAGTCATTCACTCCAGAACTTGCAGTACTTGGGGCCAGAGGGGGGGCAGCTGTGGGACTGTCAGGATCAGCAGCCACGGAGGGGAAGTGGCAGGGGAGACAGGAGGACTCGGCGACTCAGGGAATCCTGCTCCGAGCCAGCCTCATGCTTGTGGGCTCCATCAATCCTCGCAGCAACCCCAGGAGGCAAATTCTGTTACCGTCTCTGGCTGGCAGGCGAGGAAGCTGAGGCTCAGAGGGGCGACATCACTTGCCCCAAGTCACATGGAGCTAGGATTCCAACTCAGGGCTCCCTGATGCCAGAGTTTCCTCCCACGTGATCATGGCAATGACGAGACAAGGAACGGAACAAGTGACATTTAGAGGACGAGATTAGACCCTGGGAAATAGGATTGGAAGGGAAGGTTCAGGGACGCCACGCTGCCTCATTCCGCAAACTCCGGTGTGTGCCTACAGCTGGCCTGGCACCCCACCCTGCCCCCCTTCCCACAGTCTTTTCTGCCTAACGTCATCCAGCTCCGGGCACTGCTTAGTTCCACCTGCCCTAGACGCTTGGATCATCGACCTTGACACATATCTGACACAGGTTCAGTACGTCAGTTTGTAAAGCCTTTTCAGATCCCTTATCTCGTTGAACCTCCAAATAGCTGTGATCAGGACAGGTATTCTCACCCACAGTAAGGAAACTGAGGCTCAGAAAGTCCCACAAGCCCACGAGCATGAATCCAGTCCCCTGACTTCATGTCGACTCCCCAGCCAGCTTCTTTTTACACAAGGCTTTGTCCCTCTCCAGGGGACCCGTCTTCCCCATTGGGTGGCGGGCACCTGGGGGCATTACCTGTGTCCCTGACCTGTGCTTGGCACCCAGAGGCTGGGTAGTGTGGTAGGTGGTCTCTGGGGCCCCTGCTCCCTACACAGCCCCTTCCCTGCACCTGTCTTTCCCACGTCCCACTGCGGGGGCAGCTCAGAGGTGCTGGAGGAGGGGGTGAGGGCCCACTGGATGACAGACAGTGCAAACACACCCCCCCTCCCACTTCCATCTCCTTGGGCATCTGATCACTGTCCTCTTTGTTTTCTTAAGTGTCTCCCCTCCTCCTTCCTGCTCGCACTCCCACTCCGGGACAAGGCCTTTCAGATCATCAAATATCACAAGCTCCTTATGCGAGGACTGAGATGGCTTTATCGGAGCCCGTAAATCTCCCAGAGCCCTGACGCCCTCTTGAGTGCCAAGCCTCGGGTGAGTTATGTGGGCCGGGCCCAGCCGCGGGCAGAACAGTTGGCCCTCTGGGGAACACAGCCGAGCGAACTGGCACACCTTGGCACCCGCCCTTGGCCGGAGGAAGGGCCTCAGTAGAGGGTAGGAATGGTTGTTCCGGGCCCACCTGCCACAGGCCCTGGAGGCAACCAGGCTCAGGGCAAGCAAGCAAGTGGATTCCTGGGAGATCAGCAGCCCTCTGCTCTCCTTCTCCTCACCTTGCTTGTTGGCAGTCAGTCTCCAGACCCTCACAGGAGAGACCATGGCAGGTGTGAGGGACAGTCAAGACCCGAATAACCCCAGTTCTCATCCCAGCATGGTCGCTAAGTTACCACAAGTCCTTAAAGGGGGCACTTCCCTTACTGAGCCTCAGTTTCCTAATCTGATCATTGGGGTAGCAGTGCTGGCCTCACAGGGCATTCTGAGAATCCAGTGAGCTCACACATAGCTCTTGGGGGCTGCCTGGTGTGTGCACTAAGTCTTACACACTCTGGAGTCACTTACACTTACCAGTGGTGTGACTTCAAGCAAATCACTTGGTCTCTCTGTGCCTTGGTTTTCTCACCTCTAAAATGGGACACTAATGACACTAAAAATGGGAATGACAAAGGTGGTGAGGCCCTGCCCCTGGAGTTGCCATGAAACATAATGGATAGATACGTGCAAAGTACTCAGAACCTTGCCTGACACGTGAACATCGCCAGCAGGCCTTCCTGCCTCCAGGGACTCCAAAAGTCCAAACAGCTTACCTGGCATTCAAGGCTCCCACCTCCTGGCGTCAGCCGCCCCTAAGCCCCTAACAAAGCTGCTCCTCCAGCTGGCCCCCCCATGCTGTGAAAGGAGGGCTCCCCCTCCCCCTTCTGCTTTTGCTAGACCCCCAACAGGAAGGCCTTCTCCCCTCCATGCTTACCCGAATCTGCCCTCCAAGGCCCAGCGGAAGGAGCCTGTCCCGCACCAGCCTCCCACGAGCTGCCCTCACCAAGGCCAGGCATCTTTGGGGCCCAGGTCCCATTTCCTCATCTGCACCGGTCGCACCTGGGAGCAGAGACCTCATCATACCCTGCTCCACCTCTCCGGAGTCTTGCAGACTCCTCTGTGAGCAAATTCCTTTCCTTACTGTGACCCATGCAGCAGCGGCCAAGGCAGGAGAGGCCCCTACCCTAGGGGAGATTAACGTCAGCAAATCATTGTCAGAACGCTGCTAAAGCAGGTAGAGGAAGCATCGCTCCTTAGAGCAGATCCATTTACAAGTCAGCCCACATCTGCCACCAGCTTAGCACACAGACGCACGTCATCAAACCTTGGGAGTTCTTTGCATGTGCTTAAATATACGTAAGGTCAAATTCACCATTTTATTTTTCTTAAGATTTTATTTATTTAACAGCACATGGGCACAAGTAGGGGAGTGGCAGGCAGAGGGAGAGGGAGAAGCAGGCTCCCCGCTGAGCAGGGAACCCCATGCAGGGCTGGATCCGGGATCACGACCTGAGCCAAAAGCAGATACTTAACCAACTGAGCCACCCAGGTGCCCCTAAAATTCAGCAGTTTCAAGTGTACAATTCAGTGGCATTAAGACCGCTCACAGTGGTAAAACCATCATCTCTAGAAGTTTGGGGATTATTCTTTAAAGGAACTTGCATTTACTTTTTTCTTTTTTAAACACCTGTAATTCAAGTAAGTCAAAAGGAAAAAGTTGAAATGATTCTAGAGCGTTGGTTCTCAGCCTGGAGTGATTTTGCCACACACATGCCCACTCCCCCTGCCTTCCCGGGGACACATGGAAATGTCTGAAGACATTTTGGTCTCACGCCTGCGGGCACAGGTTGCTACTGGCACCCTGGAAACCAGGGGTCCTGCTGCATATCCCGCAGGGCTGGGAGCAGCCCCCACAACAACAGATTTCCAACGCCCTGCCACCACTTCCGGGAGGGAGGAACCCTGCTCTAGGGTCACCACTTCAAGATCATCTCGGTGAACGTCTTTTAGCAATTCATGCCTCTCTCTAAGCGTGTATTCTGAACAATAGGAAGTATCTGCTGGAACTATGCTATTTGGTGACTCCTTTTTAAGAAACAAACACGTCTTAAACATCCATCTTTTCAAGACACAAACTTGTTTTCTGCAACATTATTTTTAGCAGCTGACCGAATCTCGTATAATACCGTGTTTAACTAATCCCTGTTGTTGGACTCAGGTTGTTCCTGATTTGCTTTACTAAGCAGCACCATGGTGGACAGCCTGGTGGCCACCCCTGCGGGCACGTGGGGTTGAAGAGGAAAGGCTTTTCAGGAAACGGGGGAGATTCTGCTCCCAGCTATAACCCCTGGTGCTGTTTTGTGGATCCCCATTAAAGCATCCTCGGAGCACTGGGGGCCACCTGCCTGGGGCCACCTGTCGTGCAGGGAGCCAGGCACTGCTATGGGAGACAGCGCCGTTGCGTGACCCTCGGCAGCCCTAACACAATCAGTTTTACTACCGTGGCTCCTCAGGTTACTGTGTCACACATTGGAGCCAGTTATTAACAAATTAATCAGAGTCCAGTGTGTGGTCTTATTAGGAGGGGTCATCATTGGTTGGTTTAAGGGAGCTTGGTGAAAACCATCGTTCTGTAAAGTATCTGCAGGGCAAGCAAACTGCCATTCGCACTTACCTGAGGGACTCAAGGGTCCTTTCCCTGACCAGACGGTAGTAACCGTCATTAGGCGAGATGCGCTCAGCTTGGGCAGACATACAGCTACGAGGGCAGCAGGAGCGGACAATCAGGAGCGGACGATCCCCGGGTGGCATGGCTAATGGGCTGGTCCCTCCTCAGAGCCCCGGAGCATTGTGGTCTCTGTGATGTACGATGTTACACGTGACACCGGTAACGTGCTGCCCTGCCTTTGACACAAGCCTCAGAATGGCCCCCACAGCATCCCTGCCTCAGTCCATAGGTTCAGTCCCCTGTTTGTTGAGCACTACTGTGCATCCGCTGGTCATTTGGGGAAACAAACCCTTACTCTCCCGGGGCTTATGTGGCAGTGAGGGGAGACAGACAATCAGCAAACACATGAACAGGTGAGAAGAGAGGTTCAGAAAGTAGAAGGCTCAGGCTAACAGAGTGGAGAGTGAGGGGCATGAGGCAGGTGGGGGGATTAGGGAGGGCTTCCCTGCGGAGGTGACACTGGAGCAGATAATGCATCCGGCAGAGATCTGCAGGGAGAGGGTTCCAGGGCTTCGGAGAGGGGGTAGGTCTAATCACCCCCCACATCCCCCAGCCTTCCCGAGGGTCCTTCAGAGGGGCAGCAAGCTCTCAGCCTGTGTCCCTTCCCCTGGTTGAGAGCCAAGGTAACCCACACCGCCGGTTGCCATATGTTGATCCCAGAGCTGTTGAATGCAGCCCAGCTCAGGGGCCCCCCAGGACGCCGGCCCCTTTTGTCAGCAGGCGGCTAAGTAACAATTTTTAATTCATAAGACATCTTGCCCAAAGCCCGTGTCCCAGACTGACTCCCAGTTTTCATCATGCAGTGACATGGCCAGACAGGACTGGGGTGGGCCCACAGGCCAGCCTGCCCCACGGGCCCCGGGGGGTCGAAGCTGCACACATACAGCCAGCTGTCTCACGGGCTAACGCTGGCATGGGAGGAAGGAAAATCCAGGGCCCGTGGATGGGGGGGAGGGGGGCATGAACTCTAGTTTCGTGACGCTGAGTTTAACTCTGTATTCTAGTCCCTCACTACCTGGATGACTGGGGGCCAGGGGTTTTTAACTGCTTTGTGCCTCAGGCTCCTTATCTGTAAAATGGGGATGACAGTATCTATCTCCTAAGGGCAGGATGTGAAAATTGAAAAAGATAGGCACGCAAAACCCTGCATGGGACCAGACACAGTCATGTTGGCTGTCGTAGGGACACCTGCTTGCAGCTCTTTCTAGATGAAATGCGCCGCAGCCCAGGGACGCCCTGGTCTGATTCTTCCATTCAGGAGGCGTAGCAGGGAAAGAAGGAACAAGGACCAGAACGCGCACCCACTGAGCACCAGGCAGTGCAATAGGTCCTCTATTGACATGATCACGGCCGGTCCTCACCTGGCCTGGTGAGGTGGGAGCTGTTATCTACACGATACAGATGAGGAATTCGGCTCAAAGGAATTAGCAGTTTGCGGGAGGTCTCGCGGCCTGTACGGCAGATCTGTTGCTGGCACCTGGGTCTTTTTTCATCCTGCCAGTTTATGTGCAGTAGGCAGTCTTCGCTTGGGTGTTGACGTAACAGGCTCCAGACAGACACCCCCAGAGAGAAGGGGGTGCAGATCCCAGTTCTGCTCTCTTCCCTGGGAAGGGTCCCTGACCCCGGGCCTGAGGAGGGCGGAGTGAGCAAGTCAGAGGCCAGGTGAAGGGTCAGCGTCCCCCAGGTCACCTCCCTGCAGCCCCCGTTCTCCATTCAGGGACTGGCATTGGAGCGGATGGATGTTTGGGCCCAGAAGCCCAACCAGATCATGAGTTCCTCATAAGCATGGCCTTTTTCTTCTTTTCTCCCCTCGCCAGCCCCAGGGCAGGACCAGCTGGGAGCATGCCCCCACCCAGTGTGTACTCGATGACCCTTCTTAACCGCTGCTCAGGCGTCCTTCTGGGGGAGTGCCCCAGGGGACAGAAGTGTGAGAACCTGGCCCTATCCTACAGGCCACCCTGGGTCTTGCTGTGAGGACCAAGGACGTCCCCACAGTGCAGCGCAGCACTGGGGCTCAGAGGAGTGTGAGATGCCATGGCCCCCAGGACTGGCTTCCTGAGGCCTGTGACACTGGAGGTGGATCTTAAGAACAGGAAGGACCAGGGTGGAAGCCATTGGTTTTCCGTTAACTCGGAGGGCAGCAGGCCGGGTTGCTGTTAGCCCAGCCGAGCAGACAAAGCCATTGAAAGTCATGCCTGTGTTCCCGCACGCAGGCACCATCAGCCACTCGCTAACTGCTTTCCTCCCAGACCTGGCTCGCTGTGGGTCAAGATGCTGCCAGCAAGATAACAAGGGGACAAGATGTGGGAGTGATGGGATTTGGCAGGAGCTAGGAGGAGGGGTGTCTGGGGAAGGGGAGAGGCTGTCAGCCTCTGAGGAACAAGGCGGTGGGAGCTCGAGTCACCCATGGCCCAAAAAGCGCTGCTCCTCCTGCTTCCCAAGGCTGACCTTCTCTCCCCCACCCCCGCACTCCCTCCATCCACCTTCCCTCTCCCACTTCCTCCCCTCTGTCTTCCACCATCTGTAAAGCACGGAAGCCTTTTGCTTGACTCTGCTGCGCCCTCTAGCTGCCACTCTGCCTCCCTCCTTGTGTGTGACTCCCCACGGGTCTGCACCTACTCACTGTCCCTGCATCTGTGCCCCACCTGCCCGCAGTGTCTCACAGTCTGACCTGTGGGGGCATCTGAAGATCCAACCACTTGCCTCTGCTGGATCCTCCTCCTCCCGAGCCTCTCCCTCGGCGCTGCTTGACCCTACTGACCACTCTTTCTCGGAACTTCCTCCTCTCCTGCCTCCAGGCACCTGGCACTATATAGTGTCCCCCTGCATCTCAGACTACTGCCAGTCTCCCTAGAGTCCCATGCTCATGCTCACTGGAGCCCTAGGTCTGCCCTGAAGGTAGCCTTGGCAGCACCTTCTGTGTATCAACACCTGGCTTGCTCAGAGCTCCTGCCTGCAGCCCTGCCTTCCTACTAGTCCCCATTGTGGGCCCTCCTGCCACCACCTAGATGACATCGCCACCTGGACATTCTGCTGCTACCTAAATCTGCCGTGGAAGAATTGATCTAGAACTTCCCAGAATGTATCGTGTTTCTACCTAGAACTCCCTCCTGAGAAAAAAGCAACTTTGTTACCACTCCATTCTATGTGGGACAGTGATCTCTTGTGTCTCCGCATCTCCTTGTCCCTTAGCACGGGGCCAAGTGCAGAGTGGGTGCAAACGTGTGCAGGGCCAATGCCCTTGCAGCAAGAAAGAGAGCTGTAAGCCAGCCACTTAGTAGCCACGTGACCTTGGACAAGTTATTTGACTGAAGCTGCTTCCTCGCATGGGACACAGGCTATGTTCTTACTAAGTTATCGTAAGGAGTGAGTAACATGGCTGCACAAATGGCTTCACTCGGTGCTGGCACATGGAACTTCTCAATGAGTACTAGCTACTGTTTTTAACAAATAAGGGAAAGAAGGCTGGGATGCCCCCTTGACAGTCTTTCACGCTTTCGCAGACTCAGTCCACATTCCCCCAGCCTTTCCTTTGGGAATCTGAAGAGGTGTGGGTGCCTAGAGCTCCTAGAAGAGGTGGCTGTCCCCAAGAGAACCAGTAGGGCGATAAGGACCTGCTGCTTCTCTTTTGTGAGTGCTTCAAGTCACCAGTTCCCAGAACCCTTAGGGCACTGAGGTGCAGTTCCACTCCACCCCAGAACCCCTCCCCTACCAGGTACCTAGGACAGCACCTGTCAACCCAGGGGAAGCAGCTGCCCTTCTGCTCAGCAATGGGGGCTGAACAGGTGAAAGGCGTCCTGGGTAAGCCTCCTGTGGCCCCCTAGTCCCCACGGGACTCGGATAAAGAATGTCTGGGAGACCAGAGGGCTGACAGGGTGGTGTCAGCTTCCAGGGTAGCAGAGAAACTTGTTTGTGTGGCTGCCAAGCCCACAGCCCCCTGGGGAAGGGAGGATGGTGGGAGGGGAGCTAAGGGAGAGGAGCAAGGAAATGGTGACCCACCCCTAGGCCAGAGCTCTGATGAGATGCCCTGTGGGCTTCGGCCTTGGCCTTGAGGCTGCTAACTCCTACACATGGGCTTTTGGCTGTGAGGCCCTCCTGGCAAGAGGACAGGGTTGGCTCAGTCAAGGCTGGTGGGATGGGGGTGGGCGTGGGGCAGGAGGTCCACGGCGGCGTCATGTCAGTGAAGCACAGGTGGCTGAACTGTGTGGAGAATGTCCTGCGTGCCAGGCGCTGTATTCGCTCCTTCCCTTCTCACCACAACATTCTGTGGGGGGGACTACTGTTAGCCCAATTTACAGACTAGAAAACTGAAATCATCCAGTTATGTTCCGTAACTTGACCAAGCTCGCCCAGCCAGCCACAGGCAGAGCTCTCTGAACCCATACAGTGGCCCTCCCAAGGGCATAATCTTAACCACCTCTCCACGCCATGTTTCTTTCCTTCAGGGGCCTGAGCTCAGCAAGTCCTTACTTATGGGTTCAGTAGCCTGATTATATCATTAATGTCGCCCTTCACTGCGAGACCGAGACAGGAACCTGGCCTGCTTTTCTCTACTGATTCTCTAGCATCTTGCATACACTAGGTGCTCAATACGAACTCAAATGGATGAGCGATCTAATCAGTCCATCAGTCTTTGAAAGAGTCCTGCCTGCCCTTGGCCCTCCCTGCTTGGGACTGGGGCTCAGCATCCCAGGGGTCCTGTATTGCCATGGCAACAGACCGTCAGAGCCAGCGGCTCTCAGGTGGTCCTGTCAGCTCCTGGGTGTAACCCTTTCTGGCTGTTGGCCCTGGGAGTTGGTGATTCATACTTGGCAGGAGGCTGAGAGGTGAACTCCACACAGGTAGAGATGAGGAAAATTGGGGTGTGTGTGTGTTTGTTGAAGGAGAGTCCCTGAGTTTGAATGTGTACCAGTTGGAGAAAATGCCTGGGTCAGGGGAGGGGATACATCGGGTTGGGGCCGGGCAGTAGGGCCATCTTCGGGGCAAAGGTGCTGAGTGGGGAGGCCAGCTGAGTGTGCCAGGGTTGATAACCCCATTTTTCAAGCCAAAACCCAAAGCACATCATTCCACAAGGGGCTTCTGGTTTGTGAAAGATTTGTAGGAAAAATCTTGCAAAGATAAAAATTGAATCACATTTAGTTTAACATTTAATAGGTTCCTTTTTTGGGAAGAATAAATTTTTATGGAAATTCAGAATGATGGCATGCTAGCCCTGGGGGCTGAGGAAGTGGGGCCCACACTGGTATGGGGGGTGATGGGTGGCAGGAGGCTCGGAGTTGTTGCCTCAGGGCAGCCCTTCAGCTCAGCATTTAGGGGCTCAGAGGACCCAGCCCCCAAAGGGCCCTGCGATGTCCATGTTTCACCCCCAACTCAACCCTGATTACCCTGTGATGTGAATACCTGGTTGAGGGCTGCATCCCCTGCTAGAATGTGTCTCTGGGATATCGTAGGAGCTCAGTAATTGTTGAATGGACACACCGATGAAAGCACCCATCCTCCTGTTTCCCTAGCAGTGGAATTCCTGGCTAAAGAATAAGACAGTCCCTTCCCTTCATGCGTGTCTATGCCTCCTTGCAGCCCGTCCCCTCCAACTACACCCACTCAGCGGGAAGGTGTCCAGGTCTCTCTATGGCCATGGAGGAAGCTCCAGGCAAGGGGGAGGCTGGAGCGACGTCCACTCCCTGGCCAGGCCGCACGTCAGAGTCCCCCAAGCCCACAGTCTGAGAATGATGTGAGACCTGAACGGGCTCTGTAAGCATCAGCTGTCTCTCCCCTGCCTGAGCCAACCCCTGCACTGGACCAGGAGGACAGGGGAGGACAGCCTCTAGCTACCAGCCAGGTAGAAGAGGATCCCTGGCTGGCCAGCAGGGGACTAGCCGAGAACAGCCCTTGTCCCAACGTCTAAAGTTAGAAGACGAAATTGTGTCTGCTCTGTTCTTTTCCTGGTTGATCCAAGAGATGATATGAGCCCCTGACTGTGCACAGATCCCTTTGGAGCCGGGGCAGGGGTGACAGGGCAGGGGGCGAGCGGGGAGGTACAGTAGCCTCACCTGTGTGTGTCACGGCCTGGGTACTGATTAGTTCCTACCTGCGGAACCAGTGTCCATCCGTCCCTTCCCCAACCCTGCCCATCGCAGGGCCCCACTTACGCAATATGTAGTGAGTATTTACTCTGTGCCAGGAACTGTTCCGAATCTGTGTGTGTGCATGTGCGTGTGTGTGCGTGTGTTTCACACTCATTGAATTTTCATGACCTTATGAGGTAGATCCATTATTATCCCCATTTTACAAATGGGGAAACCAAGACACAGAGAGGTTACGTGAGTTGCCCGAGGTCACACAGCGGCTCCACGGCGGTGTAGGGAATGACTGCCACCTCCTCTGTGAAGCTTTCCTTCTTTGAGCCTTCCCATGTGGGAACAGTCTCTCCCTGCCTTGAGCTCAGAGATGATGATTCTCGCGCATGTCGAAGCCCCCTAAGCAGGTTGCAGGGTCTTCAGTGTGAGGATTCCTGACCCCCACGGCACCAAGCACAGGGCCCGGTCAGCGGATGCCTGCCCCGGAGATCGCTGACTCTGTGAAGGAGTGGCCGTGTGTATGTGACTGAACCAACAAACTGGTTATGAGGAAGAGAGAAGAGTGGAATTGGGATTTGCCCAAGTGAATCCATAGCCTGGAGGGAAGAGCACAAGGACAAAGGTGGGGGGCCCAGGTGGGCCGGGAGCAGCGATCCTTCAGCGATCTGCTTGCCACGGGGTGCCCAGCACTGGCCAGGTTCCTTGAGGGACTCATGAAAGGCCCCGCAGCTTCAGGCTGGCCAGGAAGTTCCCGTGAACACACAGGGAGCAATGGGAGAGCCAACAGAACAGTGGCTGCTGCCTGTGAGCATGGAGCATCAGCCAGAGAAGTCAGGCCGCCTTCCTGGAAGAGGAGGAGGAGGAGAGGAAGAGGAAGACCAGTGGCACTCGGTGGGAAGATGAGAGGGGAGGCCAAGAGAGGAAGGTGGACACAGAGAGAAGAGGAGGCAGGAATGAACATGGTGATTTGGGGGAGCTGGGGAAGCCTCTATGGGAAATGGGGCGCCTGTAGGGGGAAGCATGAAATGAAGTGGGGGAGACGGGTGGGCACAGTGGCGTCCATGTGAGCCGGTGTCACTTGTGTATGATTTTTGCCAGTACTTTAAATACGTACTTCAAGTTCTAACAGGTACTTAAAATAAATGCTTGTTCTTGGGATTGAACTAGGTCTTTAACCTATATTTATTACAGAAGGAACTTGTATCATGGCCAAATAGAAAATTAGAACAGGATGGAATGGGATAGAATTGAAAATGACCATAAAAATAAGCACAAAGGAAACCAAACTAGGTTTCTGCTTGAGTCCATTCGGCTGCTATCAGAACACCAGGGGCTGTGTGGCTTATAAACAACAGAAATTTATTTCTTACAATTCTGGAGGCTGGGAAATTCAAGACCGAGAGTGTCAGCACGGTCAGGTAAGGGCCCTCTTCCTGGTTCAGAGATGGTGATCCCTCACTGTGTCCTCACATGGCCGAAGGGGCATGGGATCCCTTGGGGTCTCTTTTACAAGAGATTAATTCTATCCATGAAGTTTCCACCTTTGTGGCCGAGGCCCCTCCCAGAGGTCCCACTTACTAGCACCGTTGTGCGGTTTTGGATGTCACCATAGGAATTCCGGGGGGAAGCAAGCGTTCAGATCGTAGCAGTTATGGAGTCCCAGCTGAGTACCACTCCCTCTGGAAGCTTCCGAGCCTGAAGCCTGCTCTCTCTCTCTGTTACAGAGGAAAACAAGCAGGTGTTAGGAGATGCTGTAGGCATACTAGCACCAAACCCAGACTTTCTCCTTCCTTGACTCAGTCCAAGAGATAGAAGACCGAGGAGCAGAGTGTCCTCACTCCATGAATCGGTGCTATCTTCTGCCTGGGCCATGTCTTTCAGAACACCTCCCATTACTCCTTGGGCCAGCATCCGTGTTAAGTTACTGATTCGTCCTTAATACACAGAGAGGAGCCTTNAGAGATGCTGTAGGCATACTAGCACCAAACCCAGACTTTCTCCTTCCTTGACTCAGTCCAAGAGACAGAAAACCGAGGAGCAGAGCATCCTCACTCCATGAATCGATGCTATCTTCTGCCTGGGCCATGTCTTTCAGAACACTTCCCATTACTCCTTGGGCCAGCATCCGTGTTAAGTTACTGATTCGTCCTTAATACACAGAGAGGAGCCTTGAGCGCAGCCCACGCCACCTGCCCCGGGCCCCAGGTACACCTGGAATGGTACTCTCTCTTGCAGGGAATACCAACAGCATCTTCGCCCTGGACTACATCAGCGGAGCGCTGACCTTGAACGGCCTGCTGGATCGGGAGAACCCCCTGTACAGCCACGGCTTCATCCTGACCGTGAAGGTGAGGGCCAGGCGGCAGGCACCTGCGTCCTGGGGGGAGGGGTGCCCAGTCTGTGGTACTAGCCTCCAGCGGTGCCCCCACTGAAGCCCCCGGCCTCTCACCCTGCATGATTCCCGGGGCACGTGCCAGGGCCCCAGTCAGGAAGGAACCCCACTTAACAGGCGTAGGCCACGTCAGGGCCTGGTGCTGGGCACCTCACAGCCATTCTCAACAGTCACATAGGGTTAGGACTTTTATCCCCGTGTGAGGAGTGAGGGGGCATATGGGAGGGGCTCCTCCTTGGTCCTTACTGTTACCCGTGATTCCAAGTTCTCTGTTGTAGCCACCTCAAATTCTTACATTAACCCCGTTTCTGGGTTTGTCCCGTTTCTAATTCTGACCACTTTCCGGGGGCTATTCCCTGGTTAGGAAGCAGCAGCATAGTGGGGAGAGGTGGAAACCACTGNGTCTGTGGTACTAGCCTCCAGCGGTGCCCCCACTGAAGCCCCCGGCCTCTCACCCTGCATGATTCCCGGGGCACGTGCCAGGGCCCCAGTCAGGAAGGAACCCCACTTAACAGGCGTAGGCCACGTCAGGGCCTGGTGCTGGGCACCTCACAGCCATTCTCAACAGTCACATAGGGTTACGACTTTTATCCCCGTGTGAGGAGTGAGGGGGCATATGGGAGGGGCTCCTCCTTGGTCCTTACTGTTACCCGTGATTCCAAGTTCTCTGTTGTAGCCACCTCAAATTCTTACATTAACCCCGTTTCTGGGTTTGTCCCGTTTCTAATTCTGACCACTTTCCGGGGGCTATTCCCTGGTTAGGAAGCAGCAGCATAGTGGGGAGAGGTGGAAACCACTGGGGTCCTCACCCCCGAGGTATGGTGGAGCCACACCCCTCTGGCCCCCATAGCCCCTGCCACTGATGGCAGGTTTTAGTTAAAATCTCTGATTTGCAGAGCCGTTCCCCCCAAAATCCATTTAGGGTATAAACTGTGTCTGGTCCACAGGGGTCCTCCCCAGCCCACCCATCGATGGAGGCTGGGGAGGGCACAAGGCCTGAGGAGAGCAGCTTGGGGAAGGAGGTCCTTCCATCCTGAAGAGAATGGAGCAGCCCAGCCTGGCCCTTGATTGCTCTCCTTGACCTCGGGAGGGTTGTTGATTAGCCCTCCCCTGCCAGCTGGCTCCTCTGTCGCCACCCAGGGTGCACACGTGGGCCAGCAGGGGGAGGGGGGCTAACACTGCCTCCTGCCCACCCAGCATCAAGCCACCAGGCCACGGGGCCCCTCTCTGCCTCCCCTCCTCTCTGCTTGCTTCCTGTGGAGGCGCGCAGTTCTAGTCAGAGAGAACTGTGCCCTGATCCCAGCGCCACCCCCAGCTCACTGCGGGACCCTGAGCTCAGTGCCTCCATCTTTATATAAAATGTGAGGGTGAGTTCCCAAACTTGGCTGTGAATCCAAATCTGCCAGGGAACTGGGAAAAGATTGCTGGTCCTGCGCCTCCTGCCCAGAAGTTTGGGTTCAGAAGATTGAGTGGAAACT
Organism: Ailuropoda melanoleuca; assembly: GCF_002007445.2. Lineage (NCBI taxonomy): Eukaryota > Metazoa > Chordata > Mammalia > Carnivora > Ursidae > Ailuropoda > Ailuropoda melanoleuca. Next base: position 75,398,410 of record NC_048223.1, read on the forward strand.
GGGAATGGGTATTCGGGGGCCAGGGTGCTGTGGTGCAGAGACCGGGCACCCAAGGATTTGAGCCCATTTTTCCCTGAGTCCGACCCAGGCCCTCAGAGCCTAGCACCGCGTTTGGGCCATAGCAGATGCCAAATTAAGTCTTGATTACCTGCTAGCATAAAAATTCTTGACCTCACTTTTATCATCTGCCAAACTAAATAAGGAGTCTCCCTTTGCCCCTTGATGAGCCCCCAAATCTGTCTTGCCATCACCATGCCGCCTTGTCCCCTTGGTTCTGGAACCCTACTGCCTAAGTTTGACACCTACTCTGACTGTGTGTCCTTGTGCAAGTTACTTAACCTCTCAGCATCGGTTTCCCCAAAGGTAAAATGGGGAGGCTAANTGACCTCACTTTTATCATCTGCCAAACTGAATAAGGAGTCTCCCTTTGCCCCTTGATGAGCCCCCAAATCTGTCTTGTCATCACCACGCCGCCTTGTCCCCTTGGTTCTGGAACCCTACTGCCTAAGTTTGACACCTACTCTGACTGTGTGTCCTTGTGCAAGTTACTTAACCTCTCAGCATCGGTTTCCCCAAAGGTAAAATGGGGAGGCTAACGATAGAATCTTCTTCCTGGGATGGTGGTGAGGGGTGGGATCGTTCGCATGAAGCACAGGACCTGGCACTGAGAAAGCCTTGGTCAAGGATCGTATTGTGACCGTGGCCGCCTTCATCTCTGGGGTGTTTGTCGTCTCCCCACAGGGCACAGAGCTGAATGATGACCGCACCCCCTCCGATGCCACAGTCACCACAACCTTCAACATCCTGGTCATTGACATCAATGACAATGCCCCAGAGTTCAACAGCTCTGAATACAGCGTGGCCATCACTGAGCTCGCACAGGTGGGCTTCGCCCTACCCCTCTTCATCCAGGTGGTGGACAAGGACGAGGTGAGTTCCGGGAACGCGTGGCCTGTCCAGACCCCTGCCCTTTCCGGGCCCTCCAACCCTGGGAAAGATACGAGGTATCGCTAGGCTTCCAAGTACCCATCTGTAACATAGAAACAAACATTGCTGCCCCTCGTCCCCTGCAGAAATCAGCAGTCTCTAATCCTCAGCGTACCCCCCACCCCTGCAAAAACTCTTGGAGCACACGCTTGCAGCGAGTAGTTCTTCATTGAGTGATTTACTGAGGAATTTATCTAGAAATATATGCTCATCCTGTTGATCTAGTATGTTTGTTATAAAACATACACCAAAATATAGATATTTTAAAAGTTGGAGGCTGTTGCATAAATACGACCTCGGAAACAAGTCCTAGTTCTGCTCTTGGTGTAGTAATGACTCCTTTTCCATGTGAGTAGCGCAAGTGCTTTCAAGGGGATCCCAGGCCACAAGGAGACTTCGGGGGTCAGGAAGCCGCAGCCCCCTGCAGGGCCTCCCTGGCTGAGGCCAGTCTTAAGATGAAGGGACATGGGCCGCGAGGGAAGGAGAGCTCCAGAAGGACAGGAGGGAGGAGGCTCCGGGATGGGTCCTAGCCCCACCAGGCCTGGATGGGACAGGCTTCCATGCTGCTGGGGAGACCCTCTCAGCCTGCCTCCTCCCCGCCCCTCCCATGCCCCTGCCGGTCTCTCCCTGCCTGTCAGCAGCCACAGTCCTTAATAGCACTTCTATTTATTACCACCGCTGCCTGCCGGCCCACTCTGCTCAGGAATTCCATTAGGTTTTCCAGCCTGAGGGGCTTCTCTGCAATTACTCCTCACAATGCGGGACTCCCGCACTGGCCTCCTCCAGGCCTGGCTTCCTGCTCGCTCCCCCTGCCCCTCTCTACTGGGGCTGCTCAGCTCGCCACCAGCACACCTGCCCAGCAGCCACTCCTCCCGTGACCCACCCCGTCTGCCTGCCGTCAGCTTCTCCTAACTGTGCACCGTCCACGTCCGCCCCAACCAGCCCCCGCCCCCACCAAGGATGCAGGTCCGTGGGGGCAGGTCAGCCCCACAGTGTGTGCACGTGCGTGAGCCACGTGCCCCCACCTCCTGCTAAGTCATCTCGTACCTATCTGAGATAAGGAAAGTATGTGCTGAGCACCTACTGTTTACAGGAGCTATTTTTGGTCCCTTGGGAGAGTGTAGCCCACGGGACCAAGTGTGTCTACACAAGGGTAGTAGGTACTTTTTAAAACCTGTGCAAAAATGTGGAAAGTTTAAAAGGTGGAGATAAACAGGTATAAAAACAAGTTCCAAGATTTTCTCATACCCCAGTGTGTCAGCTTTGATCCCCCTGGAGCACAGCGCCCCCTTTAGACACTGATGTGTGAGTGAGGGCCTGGGGAGAAAGGGCCATCTCTGGTTTCAGGCTATGATGAATGTCCAGGAGAACAGAGACGCTGGTCCCCGCATGCGGGCCAGTGACAAAGGGTAGCAAGGGCTCCAGAGCTTAGCTGAGGAAGGGGGAAGAAGGGGCCAGAGGACAACAAAAGCTCTATGGTGAAAGGGGGACCAGGGCTGAGCGTTGGGGCACAAATCAGATGGTGAAAGGCAGCCAGGAGGGCTGGCAGGTTGGGCAGTGGCCCACAGAGGCCCAGAGGGCGGAACCTGTGAGGAGGAGGGAGCAGGCAGTACCGTGTGAGGGAAGCAGGGTTTACATAGCGGGCTTGTGGGAGGGTGGGTTGGGACACAGGCCGTGAGGGCCCTGAATGCCAAACCAAGGACTCGGGGCTCGATTTTGGAGGCAACCCAGAGGGGAGGCAGCTTGTGTAGTGGTTCATGGCCCAAGCTCTGGAATCAGCTGGGGCCTGTGTTCAAATCCAGCCTTGCCATTCACTAGCTCTGCGACCTTCGGTGAGTCATTGACCCTTTCTAAGCGTCACTTTGCTCATCTGTGTGAAAATGTATCTGTTTCTATTGCAGTCACAAATTAACCCTGAAACAGAGGTTTATTTCTTGCTCAGAGATTTATTCCTACTCGTTGGCACAGGTGGGTAGAAGGACCCCACTCTGTAGTCACTCAGGTGCAGGTTCTGTGGTCACATCTGTCACTGCAGGAGGGAGGGGACAGCTACGGGGGCAAGCACCAGCTCTTCTATGCTTCATCCTGAGACTGCTGCCCAGAACTAGGGACATGGCCCCACCTCACTGCCAGAAGGCTGTGGAATATGGGGAAGCAGCTACCTATTTGGGTCTGTCACAGGGAACGCCAACACGGGATAGAGAAAGAGACCAGACCTCTAGTCTGTAGGACTTAGCACAGTACCTGGCACACACCCAGATGTTAACCAGATGGGTCCAGGGAGCATCCCCACCAGCAGGGCCAGAACCCCCAGGGCCTTCTCACCACTACTGGTTGGGGGGTCTCAGGGTTACTCTGACTCCTTGGGGTAAACTCAGTCCCAGTTTGCTGGAAGGCCTGTTGGAAGTGTCTGCAGGGAGGCTGAGGGCTATCTGGGTCCAGCCTGCCTCTAGTGGCCACTTCCCGCCCAGGCACAGGCATCCACGCTGTGGACGGCATGCCCAATGCCACCGGAGACCATTTCACTGCTTGCCCCAGGGAGTTGGCCAGTGTCTCTGACAGTAAAGGGTTGGCCTCCTCCCTGCAGGGCCCCACTTCTCCAGGGCACAGTGAGGTGCAGAGAGAGAACTACTGATGAAGAAAGACAGCCCAGAAGCCCAGACTCCCCACCCTAAGGTCCTCTGGGTCACAATCCAGCCTCCCAGTAGAGCTGCACCCAAACATCCCAGACGTGGTCCTGGGCCGAGTCCTAAATAAGAGGGAGGAATAAATTGCTTTCTAAATTGCCCTGCGTTTTTTTGTTTGTTTGTTTTTGTTTTTTTGTTTTTGGGATTTTTGTTTTGTTTTGTTTTTTTATGTGTCCCATCTCTTCTCTACTCTCCAAAATTTTGGAGGGATCCGGATCTGGAGGGGGTAAATGCCCCCAAGGGTCAGGACCCAGGTTCCCAGCATGGAGTAGTTCAGCCACGTTGCCAAAGTCCAGAATCTGGAAAAAATCAGGGAACCTCAAAGAGCAATCAGACTTTTGTAAAAGGACATTTTAAAAATCTGTCATTTCTTCCGGTTCTCTTTTTGAGGGGAGGATACATCTGTTGGGATTTGTGTCTGGGGTGAAGGTGGCTGGATTTGCTAGGCGTGTTGCAAAAATGTGTTCATCAAGCAGAGTTGAAGGAGGGAAAGGAGCCTGAGAGAGGTGAAGTCACTTTGTCGTAGAGTCAGAGAACATGTGAACATGTGGTTCTCCTTGCACGCACCATTATTATGGTTTTGCAGGTATTAGCATGATGACCTCAGTCATACCATCTCCCTGATTCAGCTGAAGGGTTCACGGGCAGGGGCAGGGCTGCTTTTGCCACCAGTGTAACCCTGAGCCTCACACTCTGCCTGGCACCTAGGAGGCACTGCAGAAATGCATGCTGGTTGAATTAAAGCACGATTGAATGATAAAAGTAGCCATGAGGTGGCTCAGGGCTTTGTCCAAACTTGATCCTCAATCCGTGCCCCTGGGCGAAAGCTCAGTTCCCCTGCGATTGTGTTAGACAGTGACTTCAGAAGTCCACAGTGGGGCAGCAGAGGGTGCCGATGGAAAACAAAGGGAAAGAGGAAGCAGTTTAACTTCCCAGGCAGCACTTTGTGGCAGTTACTCCCAAGAAGGAGGTTAATCTACTTTGCAAAGACTAGGCAATGCTGGCATCCCCTCCAGACGGAAGATTCTGCCCAGTTTCTTGCTGAATCTCGCCTCTGCAGGAAAATGCGAGACAACAATGGTACTTGAAAGAAGCCCTTTCTGTCTCCCAAGGACTCCATCCTCATTGTCAAGTCCCACTGAGTAATTTCTCTCCTTTGCCCAGCTACAGGAAACTCACAGAAGCCCCAGAAGGAAGGGATAGGATGGGCTGAAACCACCAACAACCCATTTGCTCTGCATGACAGTTGAGATGCAAATAGATGGTTGTAATGCAGATCACAACAACAACAACAAAAATCTCAAGGCAAAGGCCGCAGGAGTCAGCCTTGGTGTGGAACTCCTCTCGGAGTTTCAAATTAAAGGCTGTGGCAGCCGCATTCCCCTGCCCCCGGCTGCTGGGCGTTCTCCTGTCTCTTCCTCGGTGTTCTGGAAAGCCACAAGAAATAAGCAACACACTCACCCACTTGGATTCCTACCGCATCCTCACCCACGCCCTTGGCTGCAGCATGTTCTCTGTGTTTTCTCCAGTCCGGTCAGCTTTTCCTCTCGCGACCAAGCCTGCAGCCCTCCCCACCCCCAGTCCCGCGCAGAGCTGAGCTAGCCTGTCCTGTTCCCCATCTGCGTGGGGTGACCTTGTTAGGATGGCTGCAAGTCTCTGTTCAGTTGTCCTGAAATCCGCTCTTCTACTTAGAGTAGCTCTCTGTGCTCCTCATCCCACCTCTGCTGCAGGTCATCGTGCCTCTGGTGGCTGCTTTACAAATTCCAGCAAAGGGCTTTGGTTTTAAATACCCTTTGGCATGGTGCGCGACCCCTCCCAGCGGACTCCGAGAGCTGAAATTTGGCAGTACCCCTCACCCGCCCCGCACCTTTCTTCTCAGGAGCTGGGAGCCTTTGATCCACTTCATTTCAGTCTCATTTCTGACCCACAGCTTCTCAGAACATATTTCCTGCTGTCCTTGATTTTTGCAGGGGAGTGGGGAGTGGGGCACCAGTATCCCCCCTGGAGAGGCCTCTGCTGCCTGGTTCTGGCTCTTTCTGGGAACTGGAATCATTTGAGAATGGGCTTCAGACTTCATCAGTGTGCTGGCCACCCCCCCCCCGGGGGGCCTTTCTTAGGGCCTCCGTGCAAATCCACACAGCTGGGGGATGATGTATGCATTCACTCAACGATCATTCTTGCAAGCCTAGGATGTGCCCGGCACTGAGGAATTAGTGCTGAAGATGTGGTCCCTGCCCTCAAGAGCTTCTGTTTCATCCCAGCAGAGAAGCTAGAGGGCTAGGCCCCAACACCACTGTAGATAGAAATAAATGAGTGTCAAGAGGTCAATCAACAGGGTGAGTGATGGGGTGCCATGGGGGACGATTTTTGACTCAGCGGTTCCAGATGGCCTTCCAAAACAGGTGCCCTTAGAGCTGAGGTTAAGAGGTGTAAAAGAGGCAGCCGCACCAAGCTGCGGAGAGAGAACATTCTGGCAGCAGATGCTCCCCCGCAAGGCCAGAAGTCCCCCGAAAAGGCTGAGCATTTTCAAGGAGCAGTAAAGAGATGGGTCGGAGGTGGGGGGAGCTGGAGAGAGCTGTAGGGGGCGAGGTGGCAGTGTCAGCGGGAGCCAGGCCAGGCCGTTTTGTTACCGCGAGCCCAGTGGGGAGCTGGCGGGTGACATGCTCTGAGTCGCCTTTCTTAAGGAGCCCTCTGATTGCTGTGTTGAAGATGGGCTGCCAGGAGGCAAGGCTGGAAGCAGGCAATGTAGCAAAGCCGCATGGGAGCCCCCCCTCCCCTTAGCCACCCGTTCCAGCCAGCAAGTGTCTCCAGCATCAGACCGGAGGCTCTCCTACAGTTTCGCCATTTTCCTCTCAGGGCCACAAGAAGCCAGAGAAACCCAGGCCCCTTATTGGGAAACCCAGAAAGTCCAATGGAGACCGCCTTCAGAACTCTGCCCAGGAGGAAGGGAGTGGCCACCTTTGGTCTTTGTGACGAGGCTCTCCCAAGTCAGAATCGGCCCAGGGTTCTGAACCCTGGCCCTAGCCTTCTGCTACCAGCCCGACCCCAACTGTGTAGGGGAGGTGGTAGAGAAAACCCCAAAGCCAAGTCCCACCCCCATCCTGCTCCTGACCCACAGAGCGATTCCCAGCAAGCCACGTCCCCGCTCTGTGCCTCAGCTCTGTGCCTCAGCGTCCACCTGTGGAAACCCGCGGATTGGGCCGGTCGGTCTCAGTGAAGACTTTGCCAACCTTTTGGTCCAAGAGGACCTGTGTGGGAAGTGGAGGGTGCCACCTGAGCTTCCTACTTCTCTCCTGCCCCCAGCGTGGGCCCCTCCTCCCTTCCCCGGCCCTGCTCTGGCCACCTCTGCTCCCCGCTTTGGGCAGAAGGACCTGGCACCGCCACGGGCCTCGGGCCTCGTCCCCCCACCGTCCTGTCCCAGCCTGCCCGCGTGCTTGTTTATTTGCTGTTACCTGGAGCATCCTTTCACCGGTTAGGGAGAGAGAAGTAGCTGGCATGGTGAAAAATGAGCGCTTTGAAGCCAGACTGCCAGGGTCCGAGTCCTGCTGTGCTGCTTTTGTTCTGTGTCGCCTTAGGGGACTTGATCTATTCTCTCTGATTCAGTTTTCCTATCTGCAAAATGAAGACAGAGATAGGGCCTACCTCGCAAAGCTGTTACAAGGATTCAATGAGTTAATAGTGTGTTTGAAACCGCGCCTGCGCCGTAAAAAGCACTCTTTAAATTTTAACTGGTTTTATTACCCCAACCCTGAGAGAGAGAGGTGTATTACTGTGTTTCTTCAGAGAGGAGGCAGTCTTCAGAGAGGTTAAGGGGCTTCCCCAAGGTCACACAGCCAGTGGGTCACAAAGCTTGGCCTTGAACTCTCAATCCTGTGCTCCTGGCTTGCACTGGGGAGCTCCACATTTGTAGCCGTGGCTCCCCATTCTCGAAGGTTTGATCCCACCCAAGCAGGTGGGTCTCCCACCTCCAGCATGGCTGTGGGCAGGGCGAGGGGGGAGGTAAGGCAAGGTGAACAGGGACACATCTGGCAGGAGCTAATTCCTATTTCAGGCAGGAGATGACACGATTCATTTGTTTGAGGGGCATAGGAAAAAAAAAACAACAACAGAATTACCCACCTCCCCAAGGAGAAAACATCACCACATAAATAAATAAAAGAAAGCAAATGACAGGGAGAAAAAGCCATATTCCAGAATACTGGGTTTACTTATAGCGATTGGGGGGAGGGGCAGCGAGAAGGGGAGATGGTTCTCATTCTCCAGCTAATCTGGGCCTTGTTTTTATCCGTCACCCTCATTCTCCATTCCACTTGTGTTCCAGGCCTGTCAGGGAGCCCAGCCCACAACCTTATATTTATTTAAATTTATTTTCCCATTTGTCTTATTCCTCAGTCAGTCCAGCCTGTGGTTTCTCTGGCCTCTCTCCCCAGGCAGCCCTGCATGCTTGTGGCTGTGGGCCCCAGGGGCCTCGGCCAGGCTTCCTTTCAGTCCCAGAAGTGGGGTCCCACTGCTTCCCCAAGGCACCCATGACTGTGGATGGAGGAAAATCAGCATCTTTGTTCTCACTACCTTTAACTGACCGTTAGTACTCCCTTTATTTCTGAAAATAGAAACAAGCATTGGCAGTACCTGGGGCTTTGACCCCAAGAGAAACCTTAGACATTTTCACATCCATTTCAAGTGTCTTGGGATCTCAAAATACCATTTACAGTTATCACTACTTTGAAATTACAGCATACGTTAACCCTCCTGCCAAATGTTATTGTTTAACGCATTAAGAAGCACCTAATTCTTCTTTAACACCCTTTTAACATACCTGGTAACTCTATTTCAACATAGTGAGTTGACTTTGTTGTCCTGTATTTTATTTTTTTGCAATTAAAAATGTTATTCTAGGAAGAGGGGTTCTATGGGCTTCACCAGACTGTCAGAGGGGTCCTTGGCCAAAAAAAAAAAAAAAAAAAAAAAGATGGAAAACCCTCCTTAATCCCTATGCTCCTGCATTACCACCCTTTAGCCCAGCTCCCTCCTTGGGCTTTTGCTGTAAGGCTGACATTGTGCTGGTTGGCGGGTCCGCATCCTGAGCCTTACATCTTTTGGAGCGTGGGGTGGGGGGGTGCGGGGACAGGGAGGCTCCATGTCACACATTCAACGGAGGGTCCATTTTCTAGCTCTGGATTCTCCAAGCCACTGTTCAACTGGGCCCCTCATATCCATCCACCAGCAGCTGCTGTACAGGAGAGACACAGGACATATATGCCCCTACCACCCCAGGGAGTGATCCCCATTGCCCTAAACTCTCCCTGCCTGCTGATGGGACCCAGAGCATCGATCTCCATTTTCCTATTTTCCAAAGCAGTTTGCACCAGAAACCAAACTCTGGAAGTAGTGATGAGATGGGGAAGAGAGGGAGGGGCAGGCTGCCAGCATCCGTGGCAGCAGATGTGAGTTTTTGCACTTTCTGTGGGTGTGTGATTATCCAGTTATCCAGACTCTTGTTTCCCCTCTATTAGTGACATAAGTGGTATCTGGCTGGAAATCACCCACCTCCCATTGAATCCCCTGGGCGGTATAAAGGAAGCACATAGACTGCCTCCAACATCTGTCCCTCTCACCCAGCTTGTGATGTCATCAGTGATGCAAAGCCGAGAGGAAGTAGGGAGTGAGGGCTCTGGTCCAGGGAGCAACCAAGGTGAGGCACATCCAGAAGTGGAGGTCAGAACTTCCCTTCCCGAAGTCCCCATTCCCCAGGCCAAGGTGCCCATCTTGGCTACTCCTTTTTCTAAAAGGTTCTCTGGTGATCTGGCTGCACAGCCGGGTAAGCGTCCGCCCAGAGCCATGTCCTCACAGCTGGTACCTGGAATCCATGGTGCTGCGGTGAGCATCGCTCTGCAGCTTTGTTGGCCTGGCAGCGGGCAGAGGTCTGTTGGCAGGACCTCTGTTGTGTCGCATCTTCAGCCCACATTTCCAGGGTTCTTCCCTAAGGTTTAGGTTTTCCAGGAGACTATCTGTGGACTTCAAAGCAAAGCCATTCTGGAAGGGAAGCCAGAGGGAGCAGGGCAGCCCCATCTGCTCTTTTTCCTATTAATTTCTCCCCAGTTGCCTTCACTGAGGCTCTTATTATGACGATGGTGATTATTAGGATTTTTCTGTGCATGGCTGCGTCCTGTGGTGTGATTCCTCCCAGCATGCTAAGCTCAGCCTCCCTAAGGGACCAGAGGGTGTCCTCGGTGTGATTCTGACACCTCCTAATTTAGTCTCATCCGTAAATCTAATTAGCGTGCTATTTACACCAGGCCCAGTAGCCCTGGCGGGGGTGTAAAGCAGGCAGCCCCATTCCTCAGCCTCTCCCCTCCCCAGTGCCTGCTCCCCTGCTGGGCCAAGTCCCCTCCTGCAGCAAGAGGTGGACTTTCATCTTGGATGTGGGGGATTGTACCCCTTCACCCCCCTCCCTGGCAGCTGGCCCTCCCCCCCCCCACTTAGGATGGAAAGTAGTGGAAGTCGTTTTGTTCTTAGGAGTCACGCTTCGCAAGGCAGGGCCTGGTCTTCCTGAACACCCCCTCGGGGATCAGAAGCAGAACTAACGCGCTTCATCCTCCCTCCTCTTCCTCTCCAGGACCTCCTGACCGCTTCGTGCCCACTACGGTGCCCCTTCTACCATGGGCACCAGTGAGCCCTGTCTCACCCTAGAACGTGATTTCTTCCCGCCCTCTCCCACCTGCCCCATTTGTCACCCCCATCACACCCCTGACAGCCGTAGACAGTGCGTCTTGTTTATCCCCATCTCAGAAGAGTAGGGGTAAGCACAGCCCATCTGGGAGTGGTCCTTGCATGCCTCACCCGATCCCTGTGCACACGGGTGATAAAACATCCTAATTAACAAGTATCAGAGATGGCAGAGCCCCGCTGGCAGCGGTGGTGAGGATGGGCCACCAAGGGCGGCACGGAGCCTCCTCCCCAGAGCCAGCGCCCAGCGCTGCTCGCCTGATCTGCTGCAGACTCTGTCCCCTGCAAAGGGGGAATGGTGTAGGGGTGGGTGCGGCGGGGGCAGGACGCATTTCATGGCAAGGCAACGTTTCATGACCGTGTTGTCACTCTACCCAGGAAGGCACAGGGCAGACACTCCCTCCTCTCTCTCCAAACCTTCGTTTCCCCATCTGTTACCCATCTGATTTGAAAAGGATTTGAGAGTGAGAATAAATTATCAAAATCAAGGTTGTCATATGTTTATATCCTAGGTTAAAAGGCGCAGGTTTTCCTCTTCTTCGTCCTTGACTCATGCCTTGAGTCCAGGGTCAACGGGCAGGTGATATCTCTGCTTCTCTCACGTGGGCAAAACTAGCCTAGAGGAAACCTGAGGTCAGAGCAGTGCCATAGCTACACCAGCCGGCAGAGCACAGAGTAGCGGGCACCCGCGGGCCTGGGGCAGGCGAGCCTAAGAGATGTCCTACTGGCACTCTTGCATCGAGCGGGGTGGGCATCAATTCATTAGTTCATGCAGTCGACAAATACTTGTTGAGTACCTGCTGCGTGCCAGATGTTCTTCGAGGTACTGTTCACAAGTGAACGCAGCAGCCAAGTTCCTGCCCTCATGCAGCATCCATTCCAGCAGTGGAAAATCGAAGAAACCAGTAAATCTGTGGCAGACGGCAACCAGAGCCATGGAGGAAAATAAAGCAGGGTAAGGGGCTCAGGGGAGTCCCGGGGAGGCAGAGGGGTCGGAGGAGGCCTCTCTGATGAGGTGACATTTAGGAGAGACCTCAGTGAAGAGGGGTTTGGCCACGTGGACACTTGGAGGAAGAGCATTTCAGGCAGAGGGCACGGCAGGCACATGGCTGTAGGCAGCAGTGGCCTGCGCACGGTGCAGGAGGACTGGGTAGGAGCAGGGAGGAGTGGGGAGGCCCGGGGCTGGCGGAGGCAGTCAGATAGGCAGCTGTGCCATCAGGGCTCGGCTTGTGTACCGGAGGGAGGCAGGATGCAGGAGGTCCCCTAAGGGTAGTGAGCAGGCAGCAAGGGCCTTGTAGATTGAAGTATTGGAAGGACAGTCCATGAAAAGAACCCAAGTGTCCATCCACTGCTGAGAGCATCAACAAGATATGGTAGCTCCACAACAGACTATATTACTCAGCCGTGATGGTAATGCGGCCCTGACACCTGCTACCACATGGATGAACCTAGAAAACCTTATGCTACATAAAGAAGCCAAACACAAAGGGCACATAGTGTATGATGCCATCTGTATGCCATCTGTATGAAATGTCCGGAGTAGGCAAATGTGTAGAGACGGAATGCAGACTAGTGGCTGCGGGGGCTGCGGGGAGGGGAATGCGGTGTGATTGTTCCTGGGTACAAGGTTGCCTTTTAGAATGATGGACATGTGGAACAGTATAGAAGTGGTGGTTGCAAAACATTGCAGATATCCTGAAAACCACTGAATTATACTCTTTAAAATGTTACAATGGTGAATCTAATCACAAAATCATTTTAAAGGATGCTCTGGCTGCCCAGGGACCACCCAGGGCAGGGCCATCACTGGGAGGTAAGGACAGTAAGGGGAGTGCTGTTGGGGAGTGAGACGGGGTCAGCTCCTGCACCCATTTTGAAGGGAGAGTCAAGGATTTGCTGGGGTGTGTGTGTGTGTGTGTGTGTGTGTGTGTGTGTGTGTTGAGGGGTGTGTGTTACAAAGACTGCACAAGGTGTTTGGCCGAGCACTTGGAAGCGTGGCGTCCTTCCTTCCTGAGATGGTGAAGCAGTGTGTTTAGTGAGGGGGAGGGGGAATCTGTAGTTTAGCTTTCAACACATTACATTTGACGTGCTTGTCAGTCATCCCTATGGAGACATCGAGAAGGCAGAGGGGGTGTGCTGATAAGTGTCCAACAAGCAGCTCTAGGTTGGGGGCCCCTCATTTGTAGCACGCGGCGTTCTCTCTGGGGGAAATCCTACCACACCGACCTCAAGCTGCCAGCATGACCGCAGCTGGCTCACCTGGATCCTGGAAACCCAGCCCTTGACTATCTGGAGCCCACCATGTGGACTGGACTATATTTAGAGCCACAGGTCCAGCTGGGCTCACTGAGGCAAGGGGTGTGGGTGTCAGAAGAGGGGGGCTGGGGGACCCCAGTGTTCACGCGAAGGGAGATGGGGCTGAGCCAGCAAAGGCGACTGAGAAGGAGCGGCCTCCCAGGGAGGAGGAGGACCAAGAGGGAGCACGGCAGGACAGGAGTGTGGTGGGGGGTTGGCAGGGACAGGCACTGTGCAGGAAGAGGGACAGCGCTCATGAGAGGGAGGAGGCAGCCAGCCATCCGTAAGGCGCAGCAATATTTGCCAATTAGCATATGGATCTGTGTTTACTTTTCTGCTTTCAGCATAATGACTCTTAATTGCCCTCATTAGGGAATGTCCAAATCCGCTAACGTTTATAGAGCAGGCCAACCAGGCCTTTTTTTCTTTTTTAATCCACTTGACCCTCTGCTCCCCCGCTTTCAAAGCCCTTCCCCCCGAGCACGGGAAGGCTCACCTCTTAGAGGGATGCGGGACTGCCCCTCCCGCTCAGTGCATTGGTGCAGATGTTCACTCATCCTCTGGGGACAGGCGGGCTTAAATAAACAGACCACTATGGAGAAGTGAGAATCAGGTGATCTCAAAGGCATTATAGGAAGTGAAAGCAACCAGTCTCAAAGGCTATGTTCTGTGTGATTATTTGACATCCTCGAAAAGACAAAACTTTAGTGACAGAGAACCCTTCAGTGGTTACCACGGGTTAGGGGCAAAAGAGGGGTTGACCAGAAAAGTAAGCGCAGGGAGTCTGGGGGACAGTGGAACCATTCTGGGTGCTGGTTATGATGGGGTAACATGAATTTATACATGTGTTAAAATTCATAAAACTGAATACTTCAAAATGTCAATTTCACTGCAGGTTAATTATAAAAATTTTTAAATTATTGACAACCTCCCCCCCCCACGCACCCCCCAAAAAGATGAAGTAAAATGTAGCAGCATAAATAGCAGCAATGGTGAGCTTTTGGACTCAGTACCATGCTTCTCTCCATTGTCATTTCATTCAGCAAGTATGTCATGTGCACCGCACCCCCTATAAAGCCAGAAAGATAAACTGGAGGGCCTTGAATGACAAGATGAGTTTGGACCTAATTCAGCAGGCAAGCGGGAGCCATCGATGGTTCTTGAGCATGAGTGGTATCCTCAGAGCTGTACTTTAAGTTGATTAATCTGGACACCAGGAGAACGAGGACAGTGACAGAGGATGATGGCAGATGGCAGAAAGGTCAGGAACTGGATGCAGGGTCTGTAGGGTTGGAATGCAGCTAGGGTTTGGAATCCCAGGGTTGGGAATGGGGCAGAAACCCAGAAGTACAGGCTGGGAGGCGCAAAGAAGATGGGAGCTGCCATCGTCTGCCCTTGCCCACTCCCTCCATTTCTGTCTCTGTTTTTCTTTGAGTCTGATTATCCTCTCTCCCCCCTTCCCAGCCTTCCTCCTGCCTCTGTCTCTGTCTTCTGGTTTTTCCTCACACCCGCACATTCACAGATAAACACACGTGTAGCCCATTCATTCGTGCATGTATCCCGTTGTCCATTCACCTGTAGTTGTTGTGTGTCCCATGTGAGTGCCTTGCAAGGTGCGGAATATGTCGAGTAGGAGAGGCTCTCTGCAGGCCTGGATAGCTGTGCCCGGGGTTAGACTTCTGGGACCATAGTGGCTGCCATGCAGGGCTGCCCCCAGGCATGATCACCCATCTGCCTGAAACCCAGCACCCTGTCCCAGCCCATCCCCTAGGGCATTTGTGATGTTTTCGTTCATGGCAAGGGGATGCAAAGCTGGGCGGACCTCCCTGGCAGAGGGCTAGCAGGGGGAGGGAGGTGAAATCACTCCCAGATCCCCGACACCCAGGTGCCTGGACTCTACACGGTCTTGAGCTCTGCCCTCCGGGCCTCCTGAGGCAAAGAGATCCCTCATTTTGAAAAGCAGCCCAGAGAGGGCAGTTTGCCTGAGGTCACAGAGCGTGCCAGTTCAGGGCTCCCGGGACCCCCTCCTCAGCCCCCTGCCCCCACCCGCCGGAGCCCTGGGGAGGGGGACGCCGTCAGAAAGGCAGAGGAATACAAAGTGGCGTGATTAGGGCCGGCAGTGTGCCCTCCCGATTTCCATAAGGCATTTAGATTTCTCCGCCTTGCCACACATTTCTCTCTCTGTGGGAACAGGGAAATCGTTGTAGCGTGGTAAACAGAGCCAGGCAGCGGCTGGATGCAAAGCCCAGCTCCGCACCAAGCCCCCTGCTCCTCCTCCTGAGACCCCTTGAGGGCTGGATGCCATCCTTCCCCAACCAGGCCAGCCAGGCTCACCCTCCTGCAGCCACCCTGCCCCTCAGGCCACACGATCCTTCCCAGCTGAGGCCCTAGAGGAAAGGGAGGGACAGTTCTGGGCTTGGGGCAGACCAGGATGCACACCCTTTTTTTCCTGCATTTTGGATTCTCCTGCACCTCTAAGAGAACTGACACCCCACTTTGGCCCCTTGCCCCAATCCCAGCCAAAACTCCAGTGCAGGGAGGGAAGGAGTTGACGCCAGGTAGGGGGGTGAGGTCCAAGTTGGCAGGTTCTGATCAGGGTACCTTAAAGTGAAGACCTTAAAGGCCACCTGTTCAGGGAGGCGCACCCAGGTGGCAGGCAGGGCCACAAGGAAGGCATTGGTGAGCTTTCCACTTGGGGCATGTGCCTTTCCAACAGGGTCCCTTGCAGGAGAGCAGGAAGGAAGAAGGAAGGGTGCTTGGCTTGGGGGATCCTTGAGATCTGGGGGTGGAGGATGAAACATGTCATCCTGGAATGAAGAGCTCAGAGCCCTGGCCTCATAAATCCTACATGGCCCCCTGTCCTGTGCACATGAATTTCCATGTGGCCTGGGGAGATCCCCGAGATCACCTGGGCCTTCCACATAAATCTTGCCCTTTGACCATGCCCACAAGCACTATTAAGGTGAGCCTCCAGCCTCCTGGCCAGTCCCCCTAAAGCCATGTCATTTCTCTAAGTAACCCCTGGACTGATTGCTCTGATGCCTAGAGGTCCAGGGCAGCCCAAAGATTTGGATCCCACAAGAAATGGCTATTTACTTGGGGCACAGAAATGAGGCCAGAGTGGTTGGTTCCAACTCTGGGGGTAGGTACAGTTAGCTCTGTTGTATTCGGTGAGCATAGGTGGCACCCATGACCCCTCCAAGATGGGACCCTCGCAGAGCAAAGGTCACCAGGGCTGAGCAAGAGCCCCTGGTCAACCATGCGGCCATCTTCACTGGCAGAGGACCAGCTCCTGTGTTTGAGTCGCATGAGGGCTGGAGCCTCCGAAGTGGTGCCGATTTTGGGGAGCACCTATCCGACACTGGAGCTGGTGTATCAGATGCTCAGAGCCTTATTTTCCATTCCAGGTGCATGAAGGCCACCCCTGTGCAGTGGGGACAGCTTACCCTGCTAGGCTCTCAGACACACCTCGTGGCGTTGGACCCCAGCTCTCCTGGTTTGCCTGTGACTGCCTGGGTTTTAGCCCATTTAAGTACCACATCGCAGGCAAACTGGGACAGCTGGTCACCTGGGGCAGGCCTGAGAGGTGGCCTGGTTTTTCCTCACACCCAGACACTTATACATGTTGAGAAACTGAGGCTCTGAGCCAGGCAAGCCTGGAATGCAGAAGAGAGACAGGTGGTCAGGGGTAGCTGGGCTCTGGACGAGTGAGATTCCCACAGTGCACGAGGGCAGTGGGCTGCAAATCAGGAAAACAATTTTAAAGCACCTGTCCCTCATTTACCTTAATGCAAGTACCCCATAGCACATTATAATTCACTTCCCAGAAGAGCTGGGGCTGGCTGCAGGGCCAGGGACAAGATCCCTCCTGAGGGAGGGAGGGGAGGCGTGCACGTGCAGGTGAGGGGCACCTGCCTGCCTCGTGCCCTCGTCTGTGAGCAAAATAATACACACGTCTGTGCGATGAAATTGACAGCTCTCCAGTATTCTTTCCCCAAAGTGCCAGCTGCCGATCGGATTGAATTAGATTTCACAGGGGTTTTTGCAATACATGGAATTCACCAGCAAATTACTCTTAAAGAGGGAAAATCAATCATTTGGAGCAGAGATAAGCTGAAGGCAAGGCAGCCTTGGATTGATCCCGTCTGTGCAGGCGCGTGTGGAATTTAGCAGATAACCTGGGGAGAGGAGGAGGGGGAGGAAGAGGAGAAGGAGGGAGGGGAAACAGGAGGGGTGATGGAAAAGGAGAAATGGAAAAGAGAATGGGGGGAAAAAGAGCAAGGAGAAGAGGGAGAGAGGAGAAGAGGAGAGCGGGGCAAGATGAGGGGAGAGGAAAGGAGAGGAGGAGGGGAGAGGAAAGGAGAGGAGGAAAAGATGAAGGAACAGAAAGGAGCGGAAGAGAGGGCAGCAGCCCAGGAGGCCTGGAGCAGTAGTAGGAGTGGAAAGCAATCCAAGAGAGCATAGCAGACATTAAGGGTCCTTAGAGAATCACCCCGGTTTGCAGATCTAGAAACTGAGGCCCAGAGAGAATGAAGGGCTTGCCGCAGTCACACAGTGACAAATGGCCCGTCCAGGGAAAATGGTTCCTGCCCACACTGCTGAAGGGCCCAAACCACAAAGGCGTTTGGGGAGGAGGGTGTGGGTGGGCTGAGAGCCTAAAACCAGGGCAGTGTCCTTCACCCAATGCAGGCCTGAGAAGCAGAGAAACTGAGGCTCTGGGCCGGATAAGCTTGGAATGCAGGAGAGAAAGACAAGGCTGAGCTACCAAGCCTGTGGTGTGGCCTTTGCTGGGGCCCTGGGTTGGGACTGTGTGTCCAGGAACAGGGCATGGGGTCGGGGGAACGTGAAGAGACAGAGACAGAAGGTGGTCCTACATGCAGGAATTGCAAGGAAGTGCCAGCATCAGTTCTCCGGGACTCTGCAACTTGGAAGGTCCCTGGGTCTTGAGGCATAGTTAGGGGATGGAGGCAGTGGCCACCACACGGCTCCTGCCGGTGGCCCTCTGGCCTCTGCCTTCACGGTGGCAGCCTGGTGTGCTGGGCATGGGACGCTCCCACAGGGCAGCAGCAGGGCCAGAGGACCCCTTAGGGGTAGGGGACAGGTGGGAGAAGCAGTGACATGAAGGGGCCGAGAGGCCTGCCCCCTGCCAAGGTCTGCATTGGCATGTCTGATTGGGGTTAATTAAGTGAAAGGCTGGACAAAGGGGTGATAAAGAATCTGTCTCCAGTGGACTTTGATTTTCTGCCGCTCGATAGCAGGGATGAGACCAACAGAGCACAGAGAGGAAGGGAGACCTACAGCCCCTGGCCAGCATTGGCGGGGGGGTCCACTCGCCCCTGCACACATCCAAGCCTTTGCCCTTCCCTGGCCACCCTCATTCCTGGCCAAGGTCTAGAAATCAGCCCTTCCCCAGGGCCGCCTCCCCCCTCCCCCAACTCCCTTCTAGAGCAAGAATAACAACTCTTACCCCCGGAACACTCAGTCCTGGCACGTGACCGGCATCTGGTAGCTCACCCGAGAGAGTGGTCAGGGGGCCTCATTCTTTCCATTTTGCAGATTAGGAGATTGAGGCTGAGAGAGGGAAGAGCTTTTGTGCAAAATCACACAGCTGAGAAGGGCAGTTGCCTCCCTCTGGAGTCAGGTCCAACCCCAAGAGGCCGTGCTTTGAGCTACCACTGAAGCTTAGGGCCCCACACCCTGGAGTCACTAGTTACGGGGTCTGAGTCCTGGACACGGTTTCTGTTCTGTGGGGGTGGTGCTGACTCTCTGGGCACATCTGGGCTCTCGAAACCCCAGCCCCATTCCCAGCTTAGCTAAGGGTCGCCCACTAGCCCACAGAGCTCCCTGGCTCTTCTCTGTCTTGCTTCCCAACACTGCCCACCCCTCCCAACATAAAGACCACCTTGGGCCTTGCTGCCTTTCCCTGGGCCTTCCTCTTCTGTGGAAAGGAATTAAGGTCCCTCGCAGGATATATCGTAGCTCACGGGGTAAGGTGAGGTCGGTACCCCTAGCATTTGGGGTACAAAGGAAAAAACCCACAAAGCTCCTATCAGAGCCTCCTGTCTTAGATAAGAAAACATAATTCCTATCACCCACCAAAACAAGACGGGGCAAAGAGACGATGCTGCTTTTTAATCCTGCAGGTATGCCTTGTTCTCCCACAGATGAAGAGCTGAGGCTCCAGGAATGGGAGCGCTGTTGCCCAAGGTCATACAGCTAGAAAGTGATGACCTGAACCTTACTCTCCACTGCACATCCCATCACTGGTCCCCAGCCAGCCACTCCCCTGACCTAGAGCAGGGAGATGAGCCTCTCCAACTGCTGGCCGAACTGGCAGGGAGGTGCCTGAGGGGGGGTAGGGGTGGAGAGCCAAGTGAGAGCTATGAAGGAGGCCTTTGCGGGCCTCAGGTCCAGGGAAGGAGTCTGGGGGCCAGGCCAGACCTTCCTCCCTTTGGAGACCAGGTCGTCTGCGGAGGGACGTGCCAGTGCCTCCAGGTGACAACCAAGGGAAGTCAGGGGCAGGGGCGCCTGGGTGGCTCAGTCGTTAAGCATCTGCCTTCGGCTCAGGGCGTGATCCCAGGGTCCTGCGATTGAGGCCCACATTGGGCTCCCTGCTCTGCTGGGAGCCGGCTTCTTCGTCTCCCACTCCCCCTGCTTGTGTTCCCTCTCTTGCTGGCTGTCTCTCTCTCGGTCAAATAAATAAAATCTTAAAACAATGAAATAAAACAAGAAGTCAGGGGCAGACCCTGAGAGAGCCCAGGGCAGGGGCCTGCCTGAACCTGCGTCTGCTGGAGGAGGGAAAGGCCCGGCAGTCCTTAACGAAATGCCGCCCTGGGCCCCCCCAGAGCTGTGAGCATCCGGCGCCCTATAGAGGGCCCAGCACATACCAAGCTCTCAGCAACTAGTTGGGAAAACACGGCTGGGTCACCTCACGAAGCCAGGTGACCCCTGGCCGTGGGAGCTGCAGAGAGACTAGGAGGGGTGTCCTTTCTGGGCAGTGCCTGCTCCAACCGCTCCCAAGGCCACCCCCCACTTCCAGCAGGGGGAGGTGGGGGGGCAAGGTTGAGGCGAGCCGAGGGTGGGGGGCAGCCCCTTCTGGCTGAGGCTGATAAGAAGGGCCAGGAACTGGCTCGCTGCCCTCTGCGGGGGGGGGGGGGGGCAAGCCTTCAGTCACCGGGAGCAAAGCATGCTGGCTGCACGGGTTGGGGACGGTGGGGAGCGAGGCGTGATCTCCCTCCCATGTCCTTCCCCCTTCCACTAAACAAATAAAGCTGAGCTGTCGCAGCCCCGCAGGCTGCCGCTGGTGCCCCAGCCTGGCGCGGGGAAGGCAGTGCTGCCACTTGGCTCCGGGAACCGCGGCTGCCGGCTATCAGCCTTCTCATCGCCTCTCCCAGCTGGAAGAGAATTTAATCCACCAGCCTCCTCTCCACACGCACTGGGACTCCTTTTGATGTTCCTCTTTATCTCCCTTCCCAACAAAATTGCCCCTCAACAGCTCCAAGAGGGCCTCCTGCCTCTGCCCGCCCTGCTCCCTCCCTCCCAGCCCCAGTGAACCGCCCTCCGTTGGACCAGGCAGTAAGCGAGGCCAGGCTCTCGCCCTTCAACTCCCTGGGTCCCTGACCTTGCAGAGGAGCCTAACCCTGGGCCTCACTCCTGCCCTTGGGAGAATGGGGGAGGAGCCCACCCGTGCCCTCTCGGGCCAGTTCTTTGCTTGCATTGGAAGCACTGTTGTGCGGTGGGAGGGGCTGGAGGGCTGGGTGGTTGAGAGCCCACACTGCGATGGAGACAGAACAGACCAACTTCAAATCCTTCTCTGGCAGCTGTGACACCTGAATGAGTTGCCCTCCCGCGCCTCGCTTTCCTTCTCCAGAAAAGGCGTTCACTGATGCTGATGTCAGTGAAGATTGTGGTTAAGTCACATGCAGCACACAGTGGGGCTTCATAAACAGAAGCTGTCTGGAGTAAATCAGGGTTTTGCCCCACTTTAGTGAACTGGGTGAACTTCACACACATATCCCATCCCGAGGGGCTCACAGTCACAAGCCAAGTCCCGGCAGGACTTGGCCGTCTGGGCAGGTTCTGAAAGGGGCAAGCCGAGCATTTAATGGGACTTAGCCGGAAGTTGCCCTGGGGTCTCAGGACGGTGGGCCTGAGTGAACATCCAGCCCCTGATGGCAAATCTAGGATGGGGACCTCATTCCTTGAGACCCAGAAACCGGGTCTGGGGGGCCAGTGCTCCTGCCCGGCCAGCTACAGGGGCTGAGTCCACACTGAGCTCAGCCCCACCTTCCCAGGCACGTCTTCTGTCCCTCTCTCTGGTTCTCCATCTGGGCACCACGTGGCAGCTCCAGCCCCCACCCCCACACCCCCACGAGGTGTTTACTGGGCTTTCTCTCTCCAGCTGCTCATCCACCACTCCTTGATGGCCAATTCTTCCCTGTTCTCAGACTCGCTCCCTGCCTTGCCTTGTTCTGTCCTGGCTGTCTCAAACATCAGGGAGCATCAGGACACCTGGAGGGCTGGCTGAACGGTGCTCGCCCCGCCCCTTGTGTTTCTCGGAGGGGTAGATCTGGGCGTGGCCCAAAATATGCATTTCTAACGAGGTTTTTTGGTCAAGCTGTCTACTGTCCCTTTACAGAGAACCACCGCTCTGCCTTCGTGGTTCTCACCCTTGGACGCGCAGTACAACGAATAATGTGGAGAGTGTTACGAGGTCCTGAGGTCTGGTCTCCTCCCTCTCACCCACATCTGGCGTGCAGCCGAGGCAGTGGGATATTTTAAAGACCCCTCCCCGATTGTGCTGGGTGGCCCAATGCAGGACTCCCGCTCTGCCTCTCCCCTGCTCACCCCTCTGGACCCCTGTGGGTGCTGCCGAGCCCCTGCCTGCCCCTACTGATGTCTTCGCAACCCTGGCTGCACAATGCGGTTCCCTAGCGAGCATGGAAAACCTGCAGCTGCCTGGGCCCCACCCCGACAGGTTCTGACACAGGGGCCGTGGGCGGTTTTGTGTCTGATTTTTAGAGCTCTGCTGGTGGCTCCGATGTGCAGCCTGGGGAGGAGGCTACACCTGCAGGTGTGACTCGCACTCACTGCCGAGTTCACCTGCCTCATTTTCACCAGTATCCCTGTGCTCAGAGCCTAGAGTGCCTCCCCATTGCTCACGAAGACAGTGCCAAAGCCCTCCAGACCGTGCCTGCCATGGGACCGCCCCCCCCAGCCTCCTTCTCTCCCAGCAATCTCTCCAGCTCTTCCCCACTTGCACCCTTTGCAGATCGGCTCCCTGTCTGCCTCCTCACTAATTCCTCCTTCCTGCTCCATGCCTTTGCTGAGGCCAGTGGGGGTCCCAGCCCAGCAGTGGCAAGGAAGGCAGCACCTGAAACTTGTGAGAAGTGGAAATTCACAGGCCCCAAATCAGGGAGTCCTGGCGGTGGGCGGCAGCCTCTGGCTTAACAAAGCATCCAGGTGCTTCCCATGCACGCTAAGGACGGAGCTATCGGCATATAAAGCCACTTCCTCCCCACGGACTCCCTCCTCTTCTAGCTCCTGCGCCTTCATTCCTAAAGCCAGTACAAAGCTCCCCTTCTTGGGGCACCCTTCCTGGCTTGGCCTCATCTGCTGGCGCTCACTCGGATTCTGCCCTGGGGTGCTCAGTGTTACCACCTCCGTTTGCTCTGGGAACTCATACTGCACTGGAGCTGCTACTGGGGGACGCCCTGACCCCGCTTCCATCAGCCTAGATGGCACCCTGGCCTGGGCTTTTATCCTCACTCTGGGGCCAAGAAGCTGTGCAACCTTGGGTGACTCACTCAACCTCTCTGAAGTCCATTTCCTCTGGAGGGGTTTCCAAGCTCCAGTGTTTCCTCATCTCCACCCTATGGCCTATGGGGAGAGGATCACCCAGACCACAGGGTGAGGAAAAGCTGCTCAAACCCAGCGGCCTCTTGGGCACCCACCGTGTCCCTGCTCTGTTGTGGGTTTACAGTGCCCGAGGCATGTTCAGGGGCCTCGTGGACTCCCAGCATTCCACAGTAACCACAGAGGATGATTCTGTGCTGCTTCTGAACCGTGCCTGGCAAAGAGTTGGTGTCCGGTAATTGTGTGCTGTGCTGTTGTTAATATCGGCCCCTTTTTGTACACTGACGGGATAATCTCCGAGGCTTGGATGGAAGTGACAAAACCCCACCCAGAGCGATGCGTGTAGCGCACTGCCGTTTGTGTCAGGGAGGGGAGCCACAGATACGTAGAGCTCATGGTACTTGCGTGGATTTGGTGGGGAAGAGACCCCGGGACGGGGTGTGGTGGTGGCCTCCAGAGAAGGTTCTCCAGTGGCTGGGACAGGGAGACAGCAGCGTGCCCTTTATACTTTTGAACTATGTGAAAATTTTCCATGCCTGTATTTATCACGTCTTCACATTTTCTGTGTTAGGAAGTTTAAAAACTTGACAGTGCTTCGGGTCCTTTTCTACAGGGGTGTGGTCTAGACTCCCGGGAGGAGGATATAGGGAGGTGCCCCCCCCCAGCGCTACGCCCCTCCCCACCTCCCTCTGCATGAGGACGGAGTGCTAGCGTCCGGGAGTGTATGCGGTCCTCTGCTTCCCTCTCCTCTCTCTGGGTGTGGGGCCCATCAGACAGGAAGGGGGCTGTTCCTCTGGAGCAGGGTGTGCTCCTGGGGTCCACTCGGCCCCTCTCCCTCACCCGGACCTCCAATCTCACCATCTTTTCTTTCCGGTTCCTTCCTCCTCTCCGTACATTTCCGGCTCCTTCTCTGTCTCCATACCCTTTGACTGACCGACTCCTACTGACAGAACTTGGTAAGTGAGCCTGGGCAGGGCAGGGGCTGGGGAGCCCGGCATCAGTGGGGAAGGGGTTGCAGAGGGGGCGTTGCTCCACCTGCCCAGCCAGAGGGCAGCCCGCCCCCACCTAGCCCGCCCCCACCTCCTCGGGGCTCCAGGTCCTGTGGCGGAGGGAGCGGTGTTCGTGTCACCTGCTCAGAGCTGTCACACTCTGCCGGTTTGGGCTATTAGTGCCCCTTCGGGCATTTAATTGGGCCTCTGTCTGACGGATGGATTCCATGCCAGGGAGAACTGAGGACTCCACACACAGACAGGGCCGAGGGAGCGCGGCCCGCACCGTCTGCAGGAGCCAGTCTGGGTGGGGGCTCTGGAGGCCCTGCTGCCTGTCTGGACCCCAAGATTGGCAGTGCTCCTGTTTTGCCAATTTGTAATTACAAATAGAAAAAATTTAAGAGACTGAGGGGTAAATGGAAATATTAATATGCATTCATTCCCCAAACGTATTTGACCACCTGTGGGACAGGTCCAGGGTTGGAAGAATCTAGTGAACTCTCAGGCTTCACGGTGAGGTGGGGGGGGGGCATCCTTTCCAGCCTTGCCAGGACCATCCCCTTCTCACCATGGAAAGGCTTCCAGATGGCCTGGCTGACCCCCTCACAGCAGGAACGGGTTCTGGAAGGGATCCCTGGGCAACCAAGAGGAGAGGCATGCTTTGCCAGCCCTCGGTTCCAAAGAAACGCATACACACAGGGGCTGTGCTGGGCACTGTGCCAGGGGGAGCAGCCTGGGCAGGAGGACATTCCCTGCTGGTGCTCCCAGCCCAGGTCTGTCACCCAGTGAGCATCTGCAATAAAGGGTCAGGAGAGGCTCTCCACAGGTTGGTGACAAACCACAAGCCTGTCTGCCTAGGTTGAAGGAGGCTTATTTGGGGGTAATTACCCCCTGGGGGAGTTGACTCCATCTCTGAGCAGGCCAGACTCTGGGGAGTCAGTAAGCCGTGTCCCCCCTTCAGCAGGGGCTCTTTGGATCTGAGGTCTTGGGTAGCATGGAGACCTCACACCCTTTATGTCAGAACAAGCTAAGTGGCGTCTGAGGGCCCTGAGCTCGGGCCCTGTTAGAATGATTAGAAACACCTGACCCGGAGGGAGGTCCACCACCCCCCAACCTGCAACCATGGATTTCAGCTACTGGGCCACAGCAGAGCCCGTGGAGGACATGGCAGCTCTGAGCTACCCAGGATCCAGTGTCCTCCGGGCCACCACTAGCTGGACACAGTGTGGGGCCCACGGGGGTTCACTTTGCCATTCAGCTGCTCAGGTTACTCCCATTCCATGTGTAAGGAAGCCAGTGTTCTCCCAGATTGATACCTGGGGGGGGGGGCTGGGGAGGGGAAGAAGCCGTGTCCTGCTCTGTCTCTCATGCCCTCTCCTGCCCAAGCCTGCCTGGGACACATACTTGCTTCTCTCCCTTCCCTTCCCCTCTGGCCCTCTTTCCTGTCTCCCTGCTGGGTCGTGCAGCTGCAGATCCCCCCCCCCCCCCCCCCCCCNTTGAACCATCTGGAAGGGATATTTGGGGCATCTGAAGGGATAACAAAGGCAAAAAGGACTGATGGAGACTTCCAGCGGGCCCAGACTGGAGGAGGCAGGGTCTGAGAGCCAGGCCAGTGTGACCCAGAGGAGGCCAGACCACACTGGGGTGGGGCGCAGGCAAGCCCTGCTCTGGACCCTGCCCCTCCTTTCTGTCCACCAAAGCCACTCTGCTCTGGACCCTCGGCCTCCTGAGCCCTTTCTGACTGGTTTCTTCTCCATTCTGCCCTAGGGCCTGAACAGCATGTTCGAGGTGTACCTGGTGGGGAACAATTCCCAGCATTTCATCATCTCCCCCACCTCTGTCCAAGGGAAAGCAGACATTCGCATCCGGGTGGCTGTCCCCCTGGACTACGAGACTGTGGACCGCTACGATTTTGATGTAAGGCCCCCTCAATATTTCTTTGCCGGGTGGGAGGGTTTCAAAGGAGGCAGAGGGGAATACCCTCTCCTTAAACTCCCCCTTCCGCCTCTCTCCAGTCCTCCCCTGTGGATCCGACTCCAGGAAGTCCACTGAGCCCGTGGCAGAGGCTGGGCTGAGCCTCCCCTTTTTAAGGAGGACAAGGAAGTGTTTGGGAAATGAACAGCATTTTACCAGGCACGGTCACAGCCCCAAAACCCATAAGGAGCCTCACTGCCCAGCCCCTGCCAGCCCAGCCCCCAGCAGAATCCATGGCCACCCTGGCTTCGGAGCACTGCTGGAGAGACTCCCAGCAGCACACACCTGGGGTGGGCAGTGACTCAGACAGGAACTCTGGGTTAGGACCTGCAAAGACGCCAGGGGGACTCGGGGGGACAAGGCTCCGGGAGCATGTGAGAGCTCACCTGAGCCCCCGCTCTGCACACCCAGCTCTTTGCCAATGAGAGCGTGCCTGACCATGTGGGCTATGCCAAGGTGAAGATCGCCCTCATCAACGAGAATGACAACCGGCCCATCTTCAGCCAGCCACTGTACAACACCAGCTTGTACGAGAATGCCACCGTGGGGACCTCTGTGCTGACAGTCCTGGTGAGTCCCGCTCTTCTGCAGGGCCACTGAGCTCTGGGGAAGTCCATGGGGAGGCAGCCAGAGGGACTGGTCCACGAAACATGGGCAGTCAGGGAAGGGGGTTCTCCTGAGCCCCCAGAAGCTGTGGTGTTTGCGTATTAAAGCAGCTGGATTCTTTATGATGGGGCTTCCATGGTCTGGGCAACAATGTGGAAAGAGGACCAACCAGGGGGAGGAGGGGACTGGGCCAAGGACACTGGTTTTCTGCCTTGTCTCTGAGAGGCACTGAGCCTAGGTGGGCCGGGAGCCCTGGAAGTGTCCTCTAATGGGGATAGAGGCCAGCCGTCTCTGAGGAGGGCCGCCCTCCCTCTAAGCGCCAGGGAAGAATGGGCTCCTTGAGGGTGCCTGGCCATCCCCAGCTCCTCTTAGCTGAGACTTTGACAGGGGGCGCTCCCAGTGTCCATTTGTATCAGTCAGTACTCTTGATGGCAAGGGACACAAACCCTCCAGTGGTTCAAGCAAAAAAAGGATCAGCTCATGTAATCCAAAGTATAAATGATTTCAGGCATGGCTGTACCCAGGCACCACTCAGTTAGCAGGAATCTGACTTTAGCACCAGGCTCTGCTTTTTCTTTTTCTTTTTTCTTTTCTTTTTTTTTACATTGGCCGAGAGGAACACCAGCAGCCCCAGCCTTGCTTCTTACCAATTTATCAACTCTAGTGGGAAAACAATATTCTTTTTCAGTAGTTCCAGCAAAAGTCCCAGAGCCAGTTCTCCTTGCTGGGCCATCCTGGAGCCAATCACCATGATCCTGCCTACCGGAGATGGGTCACGCTCTTCCTAGTGGGGCCAGGGGTTGGGCCCACTTCATCCAAACTCTGTGGGCTGAAAATGGGAAAGGAGCTATGCCAAAGGGGCTTCTGTTAGCAGAACAAAGAAGATTGGTTGCCGAGCAAATCAAAGTGTGACAGAAGCTCAGCCCTTACCCGTATAGGTGCTCAGTAAATGTGACGGAGTTGAGCTCTCTGCGCATTCTGAGGGCCTCGGGGTCCTCGCTTCCATTACTTGCTCCATCCTTACTCCAAGCCAAGACCTTGCCTGCTGATCCCAGGCCCCCTACTCCGAAGTGTGTTTACTCTACCGACAGATGGTGTGAAGCCGTCCTGAGCCCCAGGCCCTTCCCATCTGACAGTTATTAATACTTCAAACAGATGTTTAGCTAGGCGGGCCAACAGACATAAACACCAAGTCTGCTGTGGCTGCTTTCCTCCCCCCTGCTTCCCCAGGCTGTGGCCCCCCTGGCTTCCACCAAGGTGTCCTTGTAATTAGTCACCTGGTGCTTGAGGCCCCCCCATGGACCCTCTTGCAGCCTCTAGGGGCCCAGCCAGAGAGCAAGTGCCAGAGGGTTTGGCCTTCTGGACCCAAAGTGAGTCCGCAGGACCCCTTCCCCCCAAGCTATCTTCAAATATCAGGGTGAAGGACAGCCAAGCAGCCTGTGCTTCAGGGCCCACATGGCAACGAATTTGGGTGTCAGGCTTGGTGGGTGTCCAGGGATTCCTCCCCGGTATTCTTGCTGGGGACGGAGGTCTCACTTTGCAGTCGCAAGTTCCCGTGGCCCTGGGGAAGGTTTGCGGAACCTAGGCAACAGGTGGGGTGTGACGGGTCAGAAGGCACACCTCTTGCTGGTGATGGCCAGTTGCTGCTGCCAAGGACAATGCGTGAGGCCCAGTCTCCTCTGGGGCTACCACTGGAGAGCAGGTCCTCAAACCGGGTTTTCTCAAGCGCTAGAGGAGTTCCTGGGCCTGCGTGGACCCCGCCTGCTGCCCACAACCCCTTCTCCAGTTCCTCTCCGGGTGTTTAACAGATGCATTTAGCCTCTCGAGTGTCTCTGCCCAGGGCTGGCTCATTTGGTCAGCCTCCAGTTCCTGAGTCTGTCTAAGCCTTGCCCACCTCCTTCTCAACACCCCGGCCCCAGGGTTGTGGGACTGTGCAGATATGAGGGGCCATTTCACCCAGTAATAAGCTCCAGGACCAGGGCTGTGTGCCTGTGGGAGCCCAGGACCTCCGGGGAAACCGTGGGCCCTGCTTTCCTCGCTTCGGCTGTGTGCTGGTCTATCCACGTGGCCTCTGAGGGCCTCCATTTCCTTGTCTGCAAAGTGGGTGTGAGACCTCCCAAGGCTGCTGCCAGGAGGTGTGAGTGTTGGATGCGAAGGCATCCCCTGGGCAACCCTACTTACCCACCATCCTCTCCCAGCCTCCCCCAGGGCGCTTCCAGAGCCCTAGCAGGGAGCGTGTTTCGTGGCCACACCCGGCGCCCTGCCCAGCCTGACCTGGCCGTCCCCCACACCCTGCCATTTCCAGGGGTCAGCCTGATCTTTGCACCTCCTTTGCTGCAGGAGGAGCTGAAGTTATAGCTGCCTGCTCAGGGACTGTGAAATTCCTTCTCCATGACCTTTTCTAGGATGTTATTAAAATGTTTCATGGGCAGTTGTGTCAGGAAAAAAAGTTATGAAGAAAAGGAAAATGTTTTAATTTGCACCGAGGGCTGCGGCAGAGCCTGCTGTGAGGGATGTCCCCGGCCCCCACCCTGGCCCTGGCCTGGTTCTTTGGGCTCACCACCCATCCTAGAGGGAGGCAGCAGCTTGAAAGCTGGGTGGGGAAGCTGGGAGAGGAGGGGCCATCACCTCCAGCCTGGTCTCCCAGCCGGGTGGAAGGGCTAGACCCTTGTACCTCCCCGCTCCCTGGACCTCCCCCAGCCCAGGTTTTGAGGCCCCTACGGCCCCCCAGTTACAGCAAAAGGAGTGCCCACTGGTGGAGGGGCAAGAGTGCGGACCCAGGGTGCAGAGGCTTGACCTTGAGCACCACCTCTGCTCCGGCCAACCTTGGGTGACTAGGGCAGAAGCTGCTTCTCTTCTTGCACCTAATCTGTTAAATGAACAAGATGGACTAAGATGTGTCCGCAGTCCCTTCCGGACCTCGTGCCTTGGGCAGTCACGCCCCTAGCTGACCTCTGAGGGCGCCACTGCCACTGTGGTAATCGTTTCCGTGGCGTCCCTGGTGAGCCCTGGTTGGAAACCGGCACCTCACACGCG
Organism: Ailuropoda melanoleuca; assembly: GCF_002007445.2. Lineage (NCBI taxonomy): Eukaryota > Metazoa > Chordata > Mammalia > Carnivora > Ursidae > Ailuropoda > Ailuropoda melanoleuca. Next base: position 75,427,565 of record NC_048223.1, read on the forward strand.
CTGTGTCTAACCCCCGCACGTGCAGTCCATCTCGTCTTACGGTTGAGGGAACGGAGGCTCAGGTTAAGTGCTGTACAGCTTGCTCAGGGCCCCCAGGCTAGCAAGCAATTGCGCTGAAATTCACCAAAAGACCGCCTGACCCCAAGCCATAGGCTCTTAGCCACCGCGGCTGCCCGGCCAGAAGGTTCTGTGTTGGACCGCTGAGCCTGTCCTTTCAGTAACGCTCAGAGCTGAGAGGAAAGAGAGGAGCTGGGGAGCGCTCTTTGCAGGACCTGGGTGGACAGGCCTTGTATCTCTGGGTGACACCCGAGTCTCTGGCACCATCAGGTGAATTTCCGGTTCCGTAGGTCCCCAGCCCCTGGAGGGTCAGAGCTGGGGGAGCTCCTCTCACTGATGAGAAGACCAAGTCAGGGAGACTGGAGCACTTCGCCTAGGGAAGCACAAACCCCAAGGCAGCCCAGCGCTGTCTTCATGAGGAGAGGCTTGCTGGAAGGCAGGAGGACGCAGGACAGACATCGGAGCCAGTCCTCTGAAGGGTGACCACGCAGGGGAGGGATGTGCAGGGGCACATGCACCCACATATGTTTGGGGGGCACATGAAGTATGCTTGTGGGGCATGTGTGTGCGCCACAGAGGCGTGCTCTCATATCCATACACGCACGTGTGTATGCGGCTCCATGTGCTCAGGGGCGTGTGTATATAACACGTGTCTGTGTATATAACACATAAAACTTCCCGTATCCTGCTGGTGGCACCCCATCCTCTAGGCTGTGTGGTTTGTCACCCTCTCCTATCCCTGGCTGCTCTGATTTTCACCTTCCCATCCTGTCTCCTGCCCTGACAAGAGTCAGGCGGCAGGAGGTGGGGTGTCTTCTTCCTGGGCTTGGGGCAGCTCTGCAGCCTGTCCAATTGGAACCTGGCGCCTAGCGGTTTTCCTGGGCAGTGAGAAAGCAATCTGACCATTCATTCATCTAACAAATATGTTTTGAATACCTAGTGTGTGCTAGACATGTGGCCCTGAGGACTGTAGTGATGTGAGTCTTGCCCTCGTGAAGTTTACAGTCTCCTGGGAAAGTCTGAGGTTAATACTAAGAAATGAATCTTTATTATTTGCCATGATGGAGAGAGCAGGGAAGGATGAAAACCTGTAATAGGACATCTGACCTTGACTGGAGTGAGGGAAGTCTTCCCTGAGGAAGTAGCAATTGCATAGGCCTTAACAGGTGAGTGATGGAAGGGAAGCACGTTGGACAAAGAGGGAATAGCTGTGCAAAGGCCCTGTGGCTGAAATATAGAGAGGGGGATGTGCTCTGTAGGGAGGTGGAGTTCCATTCCTATGATATGGGTTGGATTCAGCTCTCTCCCTCCTGAATTGCTACCCATCCCAAATATAACCATTGGGCTGCTATTCTGATAGCGAAGAAATCTTGTATCAAACCATCTCCATTCTCATACCTGTTCCATCGTGGTGGTCCATGGCAGGCATTTGGGAGACCCCTGAGAGAGGCTGTACCTGGGATATGCAATGAGCCAGCCCAGCCTCCTGCAATAGGGAGCGCATATCCCGGATTTATTAGCTCCATCAGAGAGGGACGCGGAGAAGGAACAGCTGCCAGGAAGGAGGTTATTCCCAGGGCAGAGTTTACTGCCCTCCGGGACCTTCTGTCCCTGCTCCAGAGAGCTAGGGCACAGCAGGAACAGGCAGAAGATGGACTGTCAGACAAGACAGGATTCTTCTCTAGGCATAGAAATCAAAGCAAGAAGGAGAGGCGTGTAAGCACCCCGACCGGGTAGGCATGGGGCCCAGTTTGCTCAGCCCGGGGGCAGAGTGCTACCCCTTGGCTCCAGGGTGGCCTTGTTGGGGCTGACAGGCATGGTTCCTCTCTCTCCTCCCTGCTCCTCTTCCCAGCCTGTCCTTAGGAGACTAGTAATGTCTTGGGCAGGGTCGTGAATCTGGTTCTGCTGTGGGCTGGCCACTCCTTCTCCAGGTTTGACTTCCTTCGCATGACGTGAGGAAAGTCGCACCTGCCCAGCACACATGGCCAGGTTGCTGGGAGACCCCAGTGGGGGTCAAGGGCTTACAGTGGTCCACAGTGATTTTTATTATGAGTGGCCTTCAGGGACCCTGATCCGGCTGCCCTCTACCCCTTCAGCCTGTGTGCAAGCCCAGCTCTGCTGAGATGGGCCCTTGACAGGCCCCTGAGCCTATTTCGTCCCCGGCCTGGGGAGATGCGCTGAGAGGTCCTGCCTGGGAGGGCTGCTGTGAGATTGGAATGGGACAGCGTGGGAGGGCACTCAGCGCCAAGCCCGGCCAGCAGCCTACTCTGAGGGTGTGCGTGCGGCCTGGGCATGTGCTCAGGGACCTGGATTCAGAAGGCCCCATACTTGGCCTGATGTGCTGCTGTCACTGTCTTGAAATTCTTAATTTTTGAACAAGGGGCCCTGTGTGCTTACTGGCGCTGGGCCCTGCAAATTACAGAGCTTGTCCTGGCTGTAGCAGCCCACAGGCATGCCCTTCTTTGCTGGTTTCGTGCGGTCCCACGCTCAGCACACACTAGGTTCAGGCTTGCTTTGTGGCGTGCTCTGAGCGAGGACCCTCAGAGCTGGGTTTGTGGCGTCAGAAACCACCCGAACTTGGCTGCATGAAGCAACAGCTGTTTTCTGACCCTCATGGTTCGGGTGGGTCAGGAATTGGACAGAGCTCAGCAAGGGGGCCCTTCTCTGTTCCTGCGGGTGTGGGGGTGACCCCAGCAGCTGGAGGCATCTCTCTCCCTTGTCTGGAGCCTGGGCTGGGCCCACTGAAGGACTGGCTCAGCCTGACTGTCACGAGCACCCACACAGGGCCTCTCCCCACAGGGTAGGCATCACAGACACAGGCATTCTGAGCCGGAGACCCTCAGCGGAGGCCTCTGGGGAAAGAGTGTCCCAAGAGAACCAGGTGGAAGCTGTGTGGCCATTTCTGACCTAGCCTCAAATTCACATAGTCCTTTACACTGAATTCTGTTTGTTATAGGGAGTCACCAAAGCAAGTTCCCGTCAAGGGCAGGGGATGGAGACACCTCCAGCTCTCAGTGGAAAGAAGGTCAAGGCATTTACACAAATGTAGATGTCTTGGAACCATAAGCGCTCCAGTTCAATAACCCTTCTTCCCAGCTCCCCTGTGTGCCCTGCACCTCCTTTTCCCTGGCTCTTCTCACCACTCAGGAATTTTTTGGCTCCTGTCCTTTCCTCCCCGCTGCACTGGAAACTTCCTTAGGGCAAGCAGAGTCTGGGGATGCAGACCCCCCACCTAGGAACAAAGATAGGGGGCTGTGAGGTATGATGGCCACCAGATTCCAGGATCCCCCGGGGCCTCCTTGTCCTAATCAGGTCATGTGGTTGAAAGGTCAAGGCTGAAATGCACCCAGCCCCTCTCAGCCTGGCTCTGTGGACAGGCAAACAGGAGCTGACCCTGCTTTTTTGGTTGCTGCTGGGCAGAGCTGGGTGCCCTCTGTGAGCCCCTGCGTCTCCACCGCAGAAGCCTTACCTACCGTCCCTCCCAGAGCAGGACTCCATGCTCTCTGAGGCACAGGGGGCCCCCAGAGGCATTCAGTGGCTGTTTATCAAGGGCCTAGAATAATGGCAGTGAGCAAGACAGACAAACATCCCTGTCCATTCTAGGGGCATTCCTTCCTCTGCAAGGAAGCAGAGTATGTCAAGTGGGAAGAAGTGTCATGGGGAAAAAGAGAAGTGGGCCGGCGGGGAGCGCCAGGGGTGGCAGTGTTACTATGTGCTCTCAGGGAGTCAGGGGGAGACAGACCTGTCATAGAAGGTGACAGTGGATAGAGGCCTGAAGGACTGGAGAGGCGGGCAGAATTTGGGAAAAGCTGCCCTAGGCTGAGGGAGTTGCAGGGAGATACTGGGAGACAAGAGCCTGGGGGTGTAGGTGGAGGCGAGGTGGTAAGGAGGTGACTGGCGAGGACAGGGAGCCCATGGAGGGGACAGCCAGAGAGGTCTGATGGACCGCAGTGGTTGCCATGTGGGGAGTAGGCTGGGGTGGGGGTGGGGAAGAGCGAGGGCATGGAAGGCTCCAGGATGGAGGCTGGCAGGGCAGGTGAGAGGTGATAGCAGTGCTCCTGCTCGGGTCTGGGCCACGGCTTCCCTATTCCCCCAGGCCCCCAGGGTCCATCATCCGTCTTCATTTCCACCTGAATGCCAGGTGGGGCCTGTGCCTTGGCAAGCACAGACGTGGGCAGACACTGGGAAGGAGTCCTGCCTCAGCTTCTTACTAGCAGGTTGGCCTTGGGCTAATAACTTCCTTTCCCTGGCTTTCAGTTTCGTCCTCTATAAAACGGGGAGAAGGATCCCCATCTCGGCAGTGCTGCGGGACAACGTATGGAAAGGAGGTTGTCCAGGGTCCCCGCATAGCTGAGGCTTTGGTATTAGTACCAGCAGCTGCTGCATGCCAAGTGTCCAGGGCTCTCCGCTCTGTTCTAGAACAGTGGCCTTCTCTCTGCTTCTGATAGCAGCTGTTCAACTTGATTCTATCATCGTATAAAGCTGGTGACGGAAATTGCCAACGTGAATTATTAGTAAGTCTGGGAGATAACATGACCCGACGAGCGGCCTTCGTCCAGGTACATCAGCAAGACCCAATGGAGACAGGCAGGTCAAAGCAGAGAAGAGCCAAAGCTGGACTTCCTGACAGGCCTGGGCCACCTCTTCCACCTTCCCCTTCCTGAGAAGGGCCGCCTGGCCCCCCCTACCTGGCGCTATCCCTCCCCAACCCCTCCTGACACCCTTCACTGCAGGCATCTTAATTGATCTCATTGTTCTCCAGTCCCTTGAGACCGGAGACTCCAGCTGTGCTTAAACAGAACAAAATCTCTTCCAATTTCCCCACCGTTTAAAAGAAAATTGAATATCTGCAGCCTGGGGAGGGGAAGAGGGAGGTGAAACACACACACACACACACACACACACGCACGCACGCACGCACACACGTCGCCCCAGCCCCCCTTGCAAGCTGGCCGGCCTTTGTAGGTTGTAGGCACACCCTCCCCCATTTGGGGCGTGTCCAGGCTGTACTTCTGGACCCCTTTAATCTACTCTGGGTTCATCTCCAGTTGGAGGGGCCGCTGTGGTGCCTACCAGGTGCCGGAGGAAGTGGAGCTGGCTGCGGTGATTGACGGGTCGGGCTCCTCCGTCTGTCAGGCTTAGTGCTCCTCGGCTGTGTGTATCTCTTTAATCTAAATATCCGTAAAACCGAATTGGGATGGGGTGAGTAGGACAGGCACTAAGGAGAGACAGAGAGCACACAGCTGGCTGCCGCCTGCCCACCACCATCCAGAACTTCTGGAAGGAGCCCTTCCTGGCAGGGCGGGTGTGAGGATGGAGAGTTGCCCCCCCCCCGAAGTGATTGCCCTGGACCTTGTTTAAGGTCTAACCATTTTGGGTCATTCAGTCATGCAGCTACTTGACTTTTGGCAATTGATGGAAAGCCCCATTGCCTGTCAAGGCCTTGAACCTTCCCTAACTGGTGCCTCCAGAATTCGCCGTCCTTGAGCACAGCAGCTCTGCCACTGACCTTTGCCCCTTGACCAGAAACTGAAAGGTCAGACCTCGTGAGCGGGTGTTGTGAGTTTGGCAAATGATAAACCCTGAGTGGTAGGTTAGTCTTCTCTTCTGACAGCGACAGACGCCCGGAGACATCAGGAACCCTCCCCAGGTCGGCCAGCTAGTGAGCACGCAAGCCAGGTTTCATACCTGGGTCTGTCCAACTCCAACACCCCCGGGGCCCTCTCCTGTTTGCTGGTCTCCATCAAGTTCCCCCCACACACTGGGCCCCAGTCTCTTGCTGCAGTGGGGGTACTCCAAAGTCCGGGCAGATGGCAGGGCGCGGGCCTGGGATGCGGGAGCTGTTCCGTTACCGGCTGACCTTGAGCAGGTCCCCGGCTTCCGGGACCTTGGTGTCCTCATCTGTAAAATGAAGGGGTTGTGCTGAACACTTTCTAAGGCCCCCGTGCTAACAACATGTGACTGCCTGCCCCCAGAGAGCCCGGCCACCCGCGCCCGGAGCCTGTGGCCCCCTGCACACTGCCTGTCAGAGTCCGCCTTCGGTAGGTTAGCTGCTGATTGCTCCTGCTCGAGCAGTTGCTCACAGGACGCCAGAGCAGAGCGAATGGAGCCCCTGGGCGAAGGGACATTAGGTAGCCGTAAGAGTGGCCAAGACAGAATGAGTTCATAAATGCAGTCAACCGACTGCCTGCCCGGAATCCACCTGTGCCCTGTGCTGGGAAGGTTATGGGCCCTGGGACAGAACGACAGGGGTGGGTTGGGCTCAGAGCAGCCCCCAGGGCCTCGGCCTGAGAGTTTGTCCAGAGAGCAGCTGGGGGAGAAAGGCTGAGGGAGCGGGGAGGAGGGGGCCCACAGAGGTTTAGGGAGCAGTTGATCTGGACCTATGCACTTGGGGTAGCTTAATCTTGCTGCATGATCCTTAGGAGGGAATGAAGGCCGTGGTTCCTGCCAGCTGCTTTCTGGAGGGGCTCAAAGTCCCTATGCCTATTGGTTTCATGTTGTTCAAACTTTCTTTTACTATAATCCGTAATAAACCCTACATTTAACTTCATACTCGGGACACACACACACACACACACACCTCCATATCGATTACTTCCTTATCACGTGTAATGACACGCTCTAGTATTCTAGGTTTGGGGGTTTTTTGATGAGAACTTTTTAAGATCTATTCTCTTAGCAACTTTCAAATGTACCATGCAGTGTGATTAACTAGAATCGCCACGTTGGGCATTACGTCCTCATGAATTATTTATTTTATAACTGGAAGTTTGTAGCTTTTGATGCCCTTCACCTGTTCTGCCCTCCTCAGCACTCCCCACCTCTGTGAGCTGGGTCTTTGTGTTTTCAGGTTCCACATATGAGATCATTCAGAATTTGTCTTTCTCTGACTTAATTCACTTAGCATAATGCCCTCAGGGTCCATCCTTGTCACAAATGGCAAGATTTCCTTCTTTTTTATGGCCAGATAATATTCCGTTGTAAACATACACCACGCTTTCTGTATCCATCCATCCCTTGCTGGACACTTAGGTTGCTTCTCTACGTTAGCTGTTGCAAATAAAGCTACAGTGAACACGGGGCTGCATGTATCTTTTCAAGTTAGTGTTTTCATTTCTCTTTCTGATAGATACACAGAAGTCAGATTGCTGGATCATATGGTATTTCTATGTTTAATTTTTTTTTGGGGGGGGAACCTCCATATTGTTTTCCGTAGTGGCCGCACCAATTTATGTTCTCTCCAAAAGTGCCCAGGGTTCCCTTTGCTCCACATCCGCACCAACATTGTTGCTGCTTGTCTTTACGATGATAGCCATTCCGACAGTGAGGTGATAGCTCCTCGGGGTTCAGATTTGCATCTCCCTGCTGGTCCGGGATGTTGAGCACCTTTTCATGTGTCTGTTGGCCACCTGGATGTCATTAATGGAAGAATGTCTATTCAGGTCCTCTGCCCATTTTTTAAATCAGATGTTTTTCTACTGTTGAGTTTCCAGGAGTTCTTTATGTATTTGGGATATTATCCCCTTACCAGATTTGTGACTTGCAAATATTCTCTCCCATTCAGTAGGTTGCCTTTTCTTTTTGTTGGTGGCTTCCTTGGCTACGCAGAAGCTTTGTAATCTGAGGTTGTCCCGTTTATCTATTTTAGCTTCTGTTGCCTTTGCTTTTGGAGTCAGATCCAAAATGGCATCCCCACGCCTGGTGTCAAAGAGCCTACCACCTATGTTTTCTTCAAGGAATTTTATGGGTTTCAAATGTTTCATTCTTTTGCGTGTGGCTGTCCAGTTTTCCCAGCACCATTTATTGGAGAGACTGTCTTTTCTCCATGGAGTGTTCTTGGCTCCCTTGTCAAATATTACTTGACCCTGTATGCGTGGGTTCATTTCTGGGTTCTGTGGTCTGTTCCATTGATCTACGTGTCTGCTCTTATGCTGGTGCCTCACTGTTTCAATGACTATAGCTTTATGATACGGTTTGAAGTCAGGGCACATGACGCCTCCAGCTTTGTTCTTTTTTTGTCAAGATTACTTTGGCTGTTTGGGGTCTTTTGCGATTCCATATAAGTCTTAGGATTGTTCTATTTCTGTAGGGGAAATGCCATTGGAATCTTGATAGGGACTGTATTGAATCTATAGGTTGCTTTGGGTGGTGTGGACAATTAAACACTATTCATTCTTCCAACCTGTAAGCCTGGACTATCTCTGTTTGTGTCGCCTTCAACTTCTTTCCTCACACCTTATAGTTTTCACCTTAGTATATTGCTATTTTATTCCACCAGATTTCGTTTTTCAAAATGCTAGTCATGACCCACTAAATTGATTTCGTGACCAACTAATTCAAGTTTGAACATCTCTAGAAGAAGCCTCCTCTACTTTACTAGGCAATGACGATGAGGAGGATGATGGTGGTGGTGATATTATCTCATGTTCCTCAAGTGCTCACTACAGGAAGCAGAGTGGTAAAGACCCCAACCTCCAGACTTAAACCACCCAAGTGTATCCTGACTCTGCCATTTCTGAGCTATATGGCTGTGAATAGGTTACTTGTATCAGCAGTGACCTGGTACAGCTACCAGTCATAGAAACCCCCCCAAATAGTTTCTTAAACAAGATTGAGGTGTATTTCTCTCCCATGTAAAAGCAGTTTAGAGGTGAGCAGCCTTGGGCGGCTCCTTTAAGCTCTCTTCTCCACCCCATTTCTAGGATGTGGCCCTCATCTTCATGGTCCAAGGTGGTTGCTAGAACTCCAGCCATCACATCCATAGTTCAAGCTGCAGAATGAAGGAAATGAAGGATACTCTCCTTCCCTTTTGAGAAGACTTCCTAGAAATATCTTGCAAACTTTTGCTTTCATCTCTTTGGCCAGAACTTAGTCGTATGGCCGTGCTTGTCTACAGAGGAAGCTGGCCAATGTAGTATTTTAGGCAGATAGTGTCATACCACCTAAAAATAACAATTTTTATTCGTTAAAAAAGGGAGCATGGATGTTTAGTCTCTGCCAGATTACCTCTCTTGTGCGTCAGTTTTCTCTTCTGCAAAATGGTGATGAGGTTCGTTCCTCACAGATTTGTTGTGGGGCTTCAATGAGATAATACATAGACAGAACTTAGCACAGTGCCTGGCACAGAACAGGTCTGTGTCAAACGACAGGTACTATTACCGCCTGCCTGGCGCCAAGCTCAGCAGCTATGTGCGTTACCTCGTTGAACCCCCCCCCCCCATGACAACCTGGTGAGGTAGAAATTAGCCTTCCTATTTTATCAATGAGAGCATTGAGATTCAGCGAAGTTAGGTGTTTGCCTGAGGCCGTACCTGAGGAAGGGGCAGAGCTGAGGCATGAACCCTTGTTTCTAGTAACAGCCTCCTCACGGAGACAGAATCCCTCCCTGGGAGCCTAGTGAGACTGTGGGGCCAGAGGCTTGACAGGATGCACACTGCACTTGACCGGCCGATGTCCAAGCTGACTCCAAAGCCAGAGCTCCCTCTGCCTGCTCAGCCACCTGCAGCTGGTACCCCCTACCCAGAGGCAAGACAGGACCAGGACAAAACGCCCCTCTAAGCTCCCCTTGTAACAAGACCTGTAAACGTAGGGTCTGGAAGATAAAGATCTTCAATTTGTTGAATGACCCTGGGCAAGTCTTTCTGTGCAAGCCTCAGTTTCTCCATCTGCAAAATGGAGGGAATGCTGCTCATCCCTCTTCCTGTTCTGGGGACATTATTAGAACAGTGCAACCAGCATGTTTTGAACTCCTTGGGAAACAAGTCTTTGTAAAGGAAATATGCTGCTTTCCTATCAGGGAGCCTCCCTGTGTGAGAGAATTCTGACTCCTGGAGGTGGAGTGGGCAGGGGGGAGAGGGAACCCAAACGTCTGTGCGTGGGGGCTGCTTCTCAGGCATGAGTGCTCCCGGCACTCACCAAGTGTGACTGTCTTGCCATCAAGCCCTGGGCTGAACTGGCCCAGGTGAGTGAGGGCTAGGGCTGCAGGCTTCAGCTGGTCTCAGAGACCACGGGTGATTTATAGTTCCTGCGTCGGACTTTGACCTTAATTTCTTCTGTCGTTGTGGGGCTGTAAAATTCATTAGGGACCCGCAGGCGGAGTGATGGAGATGTCAGGCGGGCAATCATGTGGGTATTTAATCTATCAGATGTGTGGCTTGCCATTTAGGGAGACAACAAGAGAATGTGGAATCAATACAGTTCATTAGCGAGCAGTACGCACTGGCCCAATCAGTGCCCGCCAATGGCAGCAGGCATGGGGGGCATGCCACCTGGGCTCTAAGTCACCTTGGGGTAAGGACACGTCCTGGCGTGTGGGTGGGACCAGCCCCAGCCCAGGTACGTCTCCCCACCTTGCGAGAATTGGAGCTGCCTGTTGCATCCCACAGGGGCAGGGGAGAAGAGGGTCATAGGCAGGGCAGGGGTGTATGGTGAGATCCGGTAATGGGGGAGCCATGGTTTGACTGCACCGCCAGGGGGCTGATTAGACTGTCTTTTCTTCCTCCTTCCATCTCCTCTGCACATAAGGTGTCACTTAACTGAGCCTCAGCCCTGGTGTCTGGTCCCACCTCTCTCGAGCGCCCTCCCCTTCCCATCCTCTACCACACAATCCCGGCTTGATAACTGGCCCCGGAGAGGCCCTGCGTCCCTCCTGATTGTGAATGTCTCGTTCACCCCCAGGCAGCCAGCTACCCTCCCTCCTGCATCCCCGGAAAATGGCTTTCTGTATCCCGGTTTTCTTTGATGGTCAGATGTGATTTTTTTTTTTAAGTCACTCAGTTGAGTCCTCCTCAAAGCCAAGGGCATAAGGGAATGGACAGCAGTGTAGAAGGGTTAGGACCTGAATTTTTTTTTTCTTTTTTGTTTTGTGTGTGTGAATGTCGGACAGACTAGGGTTCAAATCCCAGCTCCGCCAGGGACCAGCTATGGGACCCTGGGACCCTGAGCCGCAGGCAGCTGTGAGGACAGGGTCGTACTGTTTGGCTCACCCAGCCTGTGTCCCAGGCCTGCTTCCCCCAGACGCAGACCCTGAGACAGGACTCGCGGGCAGGCAGTTTACTTGGGAGAGGTGGCCCCCCCGGTAACCCAGGACTGGGAAGTGAGATGAGGTCACCAACAGGGGTGTTGTGAAGCCACGTACCATGGGGGGCTATGGGAGTTCTGTCCACCGAGACATCCGAGGGGAGAGGTGAGCCAGTCCACCTCGGGGCAAGGAGGCTGGGGTATTGATCCAGCCGCTCCAGCCCCCACGGCATGAGGGCAGCTTCTGGGGATGTGGGTACCCTGACATGCCAACTGCTTCCTGGAGAAAAGAGCCTGCAGGCCAAGAGAGGCCCAGGTCCTGTCAGTAAAGCAGCCTCTGCCGGGCGGAGGTGAGCATCCGGGGGCTGTGTGTGACGCTGAAAGCTTCCAGCGGCTGAGCGCTTTCCCGTCCATAGGATGAGGGCGGCGTTAGTACTTCTCTCACAGAGTGGGAGTGGAAGTGGAATGTGGGCTACGCCAGACTGGGGCTCTAGTTATTTTCGGCTGGAGCTACCTTATCTGTAAAATGGGACTCGATTCCCGTCTTGCTGGTGGTTTTAAGGATTTGGGACAGATTGTGTCAAGTTCCTCACGCAATGCCAGGCCCACAGGTGATGCTCAGCAAGGCAGCGATCTCGGTTATCCTCGTGCCTCTGAGGGGGCCCCCATTCCTCCTCCAGGCACCAGCTCCTGCATTTCCCCAGCAGGACGCCCAGGGCCCACCAGGCCCGCCCAGGCCTGGGTGGCTGGCAGCTGCCTGCCACCCTGACAGCCTCTGACATCCCGTAATTGCTTTCCCAGGGAGACTCCTTTAAGCACAGAGCTGCTGGCCAGAGCAATTTGCTCCCCATCAATTTTTATTTCCAGGTTTTAAAATAAAGAGAAATAAAGAAGGGGGTGGGGGAGCCCAAGAACAATACTGTGTCTGCAAGAACAAACACGCCGGGGACCCCTCACGCCCGGAGAGCACCTGTCAGCCCCATCCTCAGCCCTGCTCCCCCCCCACACACAAGACAGACACTTCCAGACCTGGGCCGGGGGCTGACAGGCTGAGCGCCCTGTCCCCTCCATCCACACCCCGCCTGCAGCTGGCCCAGAGCGGTTCGACTGGGGGTGGAAAACTCATGCCTGCTCCTCTGGAGGCAGTTCCCCCTGCCAGGCAGGGACCTACAGCCCCTTACACGCAACACCTTCTTTAACCCTCACGACGATCCCGCGAGGCAGGTACTAGTATCAGGCCCATTTAACAGATGAGACAGCTGAGGCTTAGAGTACATGTTTCTGTAGTGGTTCCTCCTCTTTTCTCCTTCCTTTTCCTCCTCTCCTCCCCCTCTTCTCCCTCCTCTCTTTCTCCTTTTCCCCCCAGACCCCATCGTATCCTTCTGGTGCCCTTGCCTCCTCAGAAGTCCATCTACTCAGACCAGGGACTCCTGGCTTGTCACTGGTAGGAAGGACCTCGTAAGTCCTTCTTCCTATAAAATCTCTTCATCCACTACTGTTTGTGGAGGGCCTCCTGGTGCCTTGCGCGGGCTGGATGTGGGGGATGCATGCCGAACAAGACAGGTCCTGCCCTCAGGAAGCTTACAGTCTATGGGAACGAGATAGCCAGTGAACGTTCACCCCACTGTTCCTGCCGAAACCATGCCCTTCTCCCCACCGCATCCAGCCAGGCCCATCTGCCCCAGCTGAGTCCAGCCAGTTCCCAGCATGGCCCCGACCACCCCGGTCCAAGTCCATGGCCTCACCACTACTGACCACCGTGACCACCCCAGCTTTGAGTGCATAGAGCAGCAAATGGGCAGCTGCAAGAGTTTTTCCAGATATAAATGGGTCCTGCTAGCTGAGCCCGCGGGGGTGAGGAGCAGCCCTGTTGGCCCAGGGCAGTGGCATGCAAGCTTGTGTGGCAGGCACGACGAGCCTGCCCTGTCGGGAGCCCGAAGACCGGGTGGCAGGAGCAGAGTGATCCAGAGATGGCTCAGAGAGGAGGTCAGAGGTCGCAGAGCCTGGCCCGCCTCAGGGGTCATGGCAGGCAGTTTGGAATTTGTCTTCAATGCCCTGGGAGCCTTCTAAGGTGGCCCATGGGGTCTCCTACTGTCAATCTGGCTCGGACGGAGGATGGGCTGCTGGCGCCAGAGCGGAAACAGGCAGGTGGGTCAGAAGACCGTGTAGCACCCAAGCCTGAAGCCTGCTGTCTTACTCAGGATCCCGTGGCTAGATGGTTACAGCAGAAGCTGGATCAGAACCCAGCTCTCACGCTGCCATTTTGTTGGTATTTTCATGACCCCTCACTTAGCCCAAATCCTTTGTGAGGCCCTTGGCGCCTGGTGTTGTACGGTGCCTCCCAAGGAGACCGCATCCTGACCCTCAAGGCGCAGAGAGCCCAGCAGGGTTAGCAGCGAGGCTTTAACTCGACTGGTACAGCTGTTGGTTGTTAGTGGCTGTGGGGAAGACAGTGTTGAGAGATCCCGAGGACCTCCGTGCACTCAGCACCGTGGTGAGTCAGTCTGCCGTGGGCATGGGTAAGGAGTTGTGGCTGTCCGTCCCCGATCCATAATGGGACACGAGGCAGGAAAGGCCCTCTTCCCTTTCCCCACCACCAGCTGGACCCCCACCCTTTTGTCACTCCACCCTCCCATCAGTGACTCCACTGTCCCATGTGCTCTGAGCCTCTGTCCCCAAACTCCCCAGCGGCACCCTCTTGTCCTAAGGCCTCCTGCATTCCCAGAAAGCCAAGAGCAGGACCCAGGAGTTTTCCTGAATATATTTTTCTTCCTAGGATCTAGAGTGTCCCCGAGGCCTCTCCTGCACCCTGTTGTTCACTCCCTGGCACGCCTGCCCACCTTGAACACTCCCTTCTCATCCCCTACACGGCATTTTCCTTAAAGCTACTGGCATTTCCTCTCCGAGGAGTGTGACCATCCCCCTGGGCGGGACCCCCATGGAAGTGCTTAGAGCAGCAGCTTCCAGCCAAACCTTTCTGCCCACCTAACACCACCACGTGCTCACCCGTCAGCCCCGGCTTCCTTCTTAGATGATGAGCGAAACTGATACACCCAGCATGTCCCCAGAAGTGTGGGGCAGACTAAATATTTCCCGGCCATTGCTTCTGCCTCGTGTCCTAGAAAGAACCTGAAATCCTCTCACAGAGCGCCGTGGGAGGGAGCGCGAGAACATGGAAGAGGAACAGGTTCATGGGCCCAATCAGGCCAAGTGGAGGTCACCCGGCCTCTGGGCTCCTGGCTTCCTTCCACGGAGTCCCTCCTGCCTTGCACCGGCCACACCAGCCTCCCAGAGCTTGCCAGAGTGCAGTTAATCTCCCAGAGTTTAAGGAGTTATTCAGAGAGGCTCAGCGAATGATGAATGTGGAAAGCATTACCAGCAAAGCACCGGGGCTCCGTGGAGCTGTTTAAAAATGCATTCTCCCATGTAAATTTCTGCTCCATCAATCCTTATGACATGTCAAACATTGCTATTGTTTCCTGAACAAATTGTACCGTGTGCCCTTCTCTGCGGATTTGTGCACGGGAGCAGAACTGCTCGCCGGCGCTTGCCGCCTGCCACCATCGCCGGGACCCAGGGCTGCTGGGGAGGCAGCTGGGCCCGCCTTGCTTCAGAGCAGAAGCCCCGTGCGGGGTGTCTGGGCGAGCATGCGTGACAGGGGTGCGGGCGCTGCTGGGGAGTGATTGAGTGAGTGCCTGCCAGCTGCCAGCCTGCAGGGAAGGGCATGCAGGTGGTGGGGAAGGGGTGTAGAGGGGCCACAGGGGCTGAAACCAGGGTGGGGTGGGGGTTGCCCGAGACTGAGGGTGGGTGCAAGTGTGTGTGAGATTGTGTAGTGGGATGGGGTCCATCTGAGCCAGACAGATTTCTATGGGAGGCAGAAGGACAGGGATATAGTGGGGGCTGCCCGAGCCACAGGGAGAGGAAGAGAGAGAGAGGGCGTATGTGTGGGGGGGAGCATGAGAATACCAGAGGAGAGAAGATTCAAGGACAGGACTTTCAGGCTCTAGAGAAGGGTAGAGGCTGTTTGCGACCGTGAGAGAACACGGCGTCTGTCCCCAGGGAGGGGTCAGCGCTGTCAGAGTACAGCAGCACCCGGTGGGTGGCAGTTCAGAGGGAGACCCGGGAGAAGGCCAGAGTGTGCAGAAGGCCCAGCGTCCATGATGGGGCTCTGCGAGGCTTTTAAGAGGGACAGTAGTGAGGTGCAGACATACAAGATGGGGACAGTGTGTCAGCAAGGGAGGCCCTTGGTCCAGAGCAAATGAATGGAAGAGGGTGGGAGATGGTGATGGCTCGTCGGGAAAATAGGCTGGGTCAGAAGGGGGCCCTTGGGAGAGGGGAGGGGAGGACCTGACCACTCGTGACGTGGTGGGTCCTGGGAGTGGGCGTGAGACGTCGTGATGAGCTGGGCTGGGCACAGAGCCCTGGCATACAAGTTAAAGGGGGCACTGTATCCGGAGGGTGCTCGGTGAAGAGACCCGGGTGGGTTGGGAAGGGTGCCCACAGCCAGTCAGGCTGCCTTGACCTTTAGCAGGCTATGGCCTCTCCCAGTCTACGTCCTGAGCCACATGCACATAGCAAGACCAAGCTTGGGCAGAGGTGGGGGGCTGTATTTGAGGGCCAGGGGTCTTGGCTGAGGGCCTGTCTCCTGGGAAACCACAGCCAGAGACCCCTGCTTCCTCTGCTGATGGGCATGGCCAGAGGCACTGGTGCCTACCCCTTCCAGGCAGAGGTGGGGGCAGAGCCATTATGGCAAGGAGGAGTCTGCCTATGGGGACTCATCTGGCTTCTAGAGGGCAGGGACAGTGACCTGGTAGGGGCACCCTGGATCTCATGGCTGAGCTCTCCAACTGCAGGAAGACAGCTCTCCCCCAGCCCCACCAACAGGGGCGGGAACAGTTAATAGCACAGGAGAGCACAATTGAGTTCATATCTTGTACCTTGGCCATTTGACCTTGAACAAGTTGATTGTTGATTGACCTCTCTGAGCCTCAGTTCCGTCTGTAAAATGGGGATAACATTGGTTCTGATTCCCCCCACCACCAGGGTAGGGCTGTCGGGAAGATTAGAAGGAAATATGGTGTGGGAAACACTGGGCATAGTGCATAGCTCACAGTATGTGCTCAAAGGGAGATGGCAAGGGGCACCATCTTACCCTCCCCCTGCCCCATAGCCAAGGGAAAGATGGGCATTTCTGACTCAGGCCTGGCCAGTCTGGGAATTTGGCTGTTCCCCCACTGCAGGCTCACCTTGTCTTAACCTTTGGAATTCCCCCCACCATGCGTATTTATTTTTTTCCTTTTTGTCAGCAGAAGAAAATTACACTTCTGCCAGCATTGTCCATCACGGAAATAAGCACTCGCAATGCAATTATAAAGGCCCAAATGAGGGAATTAGTTTTGCTGGTAATGCCAGTGTTGGGGAGAATCAGAGAAGATGTCTTATAGATCAGGCGCTGGACAGCAGCCAATCGCAGCCGCACCCTCTCCCCGCGTGCCAGTGGTGGGGACAGCTGCTGACCCTGCGTGAGGGCCCCTCCTTCTGGGCTGCACACACTTTTGCTAGAGGAGGTTGGTGCTGTGAGCTGCCTCCAAGCTCCGTGCCTGCGGTAGGGCCCTTCTCCCCAGGAGCTCCCAAGGGCTTCTCGCTGTCCAGCCAGAGGCTGTCCCATAGACCCAAATACACCTGGCCAAAGAGGTCTTTCCCAGGACTCATCAGTTTAAAACAGCAGCCCCATCACCTGCTAGCCCCTATTCTGCTTTACTCTCCTCACAGTTGTTACCATTGTCTGAAATTAGGTTCTTTAGTTATTTCTCCCCTGCATTTTCGTCTTCTCCCCTTCCCATCTGTAAGTCACATTCCAGCAAGGGCATTGGCATACCTATAACCATGACTCTAGTGCCTGGTATGGTCACTCGCACATTGGAAAAGCCCAGAAAATGTTTACTGAATACACGACTAAGGGTCTGGTCATTGTCTTCATGAAGGTTCTCTCCGTGGTGTGCCAGGTGTCCTCCATCTGCCCCTCAGACCCACTTCATGCTGCCCCTTCCCACCTGCTCTGCGTGGGCCCCAGCAGGCTGACTGCATGCACCATTTGCTGAGTCCCCCTACTCAGGCTGCAGAGCTCAGGGGGGACATCAGAGCTTGAGAGACTCGTTGGAGAGGCTTTAAAAACATCAGCTGCGCCCCCTGGGTGAGCTGAACAGCTTGGCTCTGGCAGCTCACTGCCCACCGTGGTATCTGCTGATGGAAGACATCAGCCCCCTGGAAGGAAGGTCATGCCAGCCCTCAGTGACTGGCAGTAGAAATCCCAGATTTGGCAAAGATCTTGACCCCTGTGCCCAACACAACGGAGGATACAAAAATGAGTTAGCGAGAGACTTCTCTATCAAGGGGTGGACACAGGACACACCCGGGCAGTTCTCAGAAATGGCAGATTGCACCATCTGTTCCAAAAGAGGTACAGCCAGGGCGCCCGGGTGGCACAGTTGTTAAGCGTCTGCCTTCGGCTCAGGGATCGAGCCCCACATCGGGCTCCTCCGCTGGGAGCCTGCTTCTTCCTCTCCCACTCCCCCTGCTTGTGTTCCCTCTCTCACTGGCTGTCTCTCTCTGTCAAATAAATAAATAAAATCTTTATCAAAAAACCAAAAAACCAAAAACAAAAGACGTACAGCCAAGGGCTCTCAGGTCAAGAACATGGAGCAGTCAGGGAGCTCCTTCTGTGAGCGTGCATTTGGGGTGGGTCCTGAGGGCTGGGCTGGAGTTTGGATGGCAGTGACAGAATGAAGGGGTAGGTACAACCAGGTCATCAGAACCCAGAACAGAGCGGGTGCGTCATGGAGAGGTGAGTACAAGACTGCCAAAGCCAGCCAGGCCTTGACACCAGGGTGCTGGTCTGGATTTAATTCCGCAACAAAGGGGAGCCACCGAAGGTTTTTGACCAGAGGAAGATGTTTGCCATTGGTTTTGACTTCTTGCCCCTGAGTAAGCAGTAAAGTGTACCAGTGTGTATCTGTGGGTGAGATTCTAGCCCTGGGGGATGGGAGTAGGTACGCAGAGACCACAGAGGGGAGACCTGGAACCCTGGTTTGGCATTTCTTAGAATTCCCAGGTATGGTGTGAGAGCTGGCCAGCTGGGCCATCCCCTTCCCCCATCCCTATCTGACCGGCCCATGAGACCCTGGACATCACCCTGCAGGGAAACGGAGATACTCATTCCTAGAATTCTAAAAAAAACGCCAAACCAGGGTTCCAGATGAGCACTTGAATTACACTGCAGGCCTCCCCTCTGCCATCTCCGCACACCCACTGCCATCCCCCAGGACTAGGATCTAACCCATAGGTACACGCTGGTACGCTTTATTGCTTACCAGGACTGGACAGAAGGGACCCGGGGGCAAGAAGTCAAAACCAATGGCTAACGTGGCAGGAGAGAGGGTGTTCATGGCACGAGGAGGACATGTGTCCTTTGTGCACAGACCCTGGTCACTCCCCAACCCCTCCTTCCTAAAGTGGGCCCAAGGGTCGCTGTCTATGTGGCACTGGATTCGTTTCAGTGGTGCAGGCATGAAGCAGGACTGGGGAAGGAGGCTGATTGAAGTGCGTGAGGAACAGAGTGGGGCAGGCCCAGCAGCGCCCTCCAGTGGCCTAGCCAGTGTGGCTGAGCGGCACCTTGGCTGTCACAGGCCCGACTCAGGGGCCACTTGGCCCGGGAGGTGCTAAATGGTTTTCAACACAGGGATTTGGAGGCCAGCTCTGCCACTTAGCAGCGGTGAGCTCTTGGGCAACTTTCCTACGGATGATCCTGTCTGCTTCCTTGTTCGTCGTTCGGTAGAAGCAGGGAGCAGGGGGTTATAACAGTACCCAGCTCACAGGGTGGGGGCCAGAATGAAACCCGCTTACGTGAACGCATGTCGTGGAGGTGTGGATGCAGATGTCGCTATAGAGGACAGAGGACAGCGTGAGCCCTCCCGTGCAGGCACCATGACCCTGCCGTGTCCCCAGGGAGCCAGAGCCCGGTGGGAGGAAACATGGCAGCTGACAGCTTCCTCTCCAAGGCACCTTCAGGGCTGGGAGTCTTTCCCAAAGGGCCAAGCCCTAACCCAGCCTTGGGGAGCCAAGGAGGAGAGAAGAAGGTGAACCAGGCAGGAGAGGAAGGAAGCAGTCCAGGCAGAGGGAGCAGATGGGCTGTGCCAGCCTGGCCCAGAACCGCACATGGGCCGGCCTGGGTCAGAGGTGAGGCTGGAGCCGACAGCAGAGGCCGGAGGGCAGGGCCGTGAGTGTGTGTGGAGGAGGAGGGACCGTCTCCTGAGGGCACCCAGCAGCCCAGAAGGCCTTTGGCAGGGCCGCCGAGTGATGGGACTTGCTGCCTCCTCCCAGGCCCAGAGCCCTTGACCTGGGCCCCCTGCCACTGCCC
>NC_048223.1:75447156-75505812 GCF_002007445.2 Ailuropoda melanoleuca
TCAAGCACACGTTAGTGCTCTCCATGTCTGAAATTATCAGTCACGGTCTCCATCTCCACGCTGGTTCATTTGCCCCATGCCGCGCCCCTCGCGATCCCAAGGATGCAGAGCATGGTCCGACTGGGCACCAGTGGGCCTTTCCCCAGCAGAGACCTCCCCGCTGTGCATGCACAAGCACGCCCCCCCACCCCCATCTCATAAAGGCTGCTGCCTGCAGGAGTGGGTGAATGCGTGCTGATGGAAGAGTTAGTGCGTTATGGGCTCCAGGAGGATTAGATCAGATTGTCAGGTTAGGAGATATGCCGTGATCTGACATACAGTCAGGAAAATCCCTTCCAGAGCAGGCGTGCTGGGTGACCATCCTGTCCCACACGGCTTTACCAGCAGCCTCTGGCAGTGGCCCACACCTGGCTTTACCAAGCCCCATCCTCTCAGCCCAAACCGGAGGCTCCAGAGCCAGCTGCTGAGTGGGACAGTCCTTGTCTGGGCAGGGAACCTTTCTTGCTTGCTGCATAGGAAGGGCTGGCAATGACGAGGTGGATGGTGATGCCCTGGGGGGAGCCCTGCAGGTGGGCATGCAGGAACAGGATTTAGGGGTGGCGTTGGAGGGTGAGGCTGTGAAGACCCAGCAAAGGGACGGAGAGTCTGGGACCCCACAGGTTTCAGGGAGTGGTGGGAGGCTGGGGAGAGTGGGGGGCTGGGAAAGAGAAGATCTACAGGAGCCTAAACACTCTTCCTTTTATCCACAGTCCCCCGCTTTGAAGCACCGAGGCGGGGGGCACCAAAGAACCAGAATGCATTCCCTGCCAGTCATGACCACGTCTTGGTATTCTTCTCCACGTGACCCCAGCCCTAGGTTTACCAATCTTGATTAAACACAGCCCCCAAAGCGCCCCAGTTCTGGTCATGCTCCTATGCCCGGGCGACCCACCCATCATTTTCAACCAGCTGGTGTTCTCTGCTCAGGCACAGTGGCTTTTGCCTGCACCAGGTGCAGCAGTAGGGCTGGGAGGTATGCAAAGGTGTCTGTGAAACCTGCCCCCCTCCTCAAAGAATGGAGGAAGGAACATAGTATGGCTTTGAAAACCGGCTCTGCCACTCTCTAATTCCGTGACCTGGGGTCCTTAACTCTCTGTCTCTCTGAATCTCAGTTTCTTCATCTGCAAAATGGGGATAATCATGGTACTGCGTCATGGTATTGTTGTGAGGATTAAGTGAGATCACGCAGGTGGCACTTGGCACCTGTAATGTTGGCTGTTGGCGCGGCTGATAAGACAGGCGTGCATACCATCGGCAGCATCTGTGCTCCAGGCTATCTCCACTATACATGGGAATTCCGGAGAACTCAGCCAGAAAGGAACTCGCTCTCAGTTTGGGGGACGCAGATGAGGGAGAGGGTGAGAAGAGGGGAGGTGTCAGGAAATAATTGAGGTGTTCTACGCCAGCCAAGGGATGGACAGGCAGAACTGGTCACATGGAAGTTAAAGCTTCTTGAGAGCCACTAACAGGTCAGGTGCTTTCACATGACACAGTCACTCCCAATCCCATTCCACAGATGAGCCAACGGAGCAGGTCCAGGATTCCCAGTGCCTTCCTCACTCCCTGGCTAGTAAGTGGCACTTGGATTTGCTTCCAGTCCTAGTAAGCTAGGATTTGAATCCTGACCTGACTCCTGAGTTCACATCCTTTCCACTACAGTCCTAGGCCTG
Source organism: Ailuropoda melanoleuca (assembly GCF_002007445.2). Classification (NCBI taxonomy): domain Eukaryota; kingdom Metazoa; phylum Chordata; class Mammalia; order Carnivora; family Ursidae; genus Ailuropoda; species Ailuropoda melanoleuca. The sequence continues at coordinate 75,448,866 of NC_048223.1, forward strand.
AAGCCTTAGAAATCCCTATCTTCCTGCGATTGAGACCAGCGGACCTCAAGGTTCATGCGAATCTCCTGGAGATCTTAAAATGCACATTCTTATTTAGTGAGTCTAACAAGGGCTGAGGCTCTGCATTCCCAACAAACTCCAGCCAATATTGATGCTTCAGGTCAGGGGACCACACTTGGAGTAGCAAAGCCTTCAAAGGTCTGCCCCGATGGGATCTTGAAACCCAGGGACTGCCCCAAACCCCAGCTTCCCAACCTGTGGCTCAGTGAAGGAACCCAGAAAGGGCCTCTTTCTCCTTTTGCCTCAGCTTCTCCAGAGGAGCCCAAGCAAGCAGGAAGAGGGTAGCCAAGGAGCCAGATTAACTTCTCATTCACTGTGGATAAAAGAGAGGTCTGCAGCCTTTCCTCCCTCCCTGAACCCAGACAGCAGGGTCTCCATGTGCAGGGGCGGGTGGGGGCAGGGATCCACTCTGCCTGGAGCTACCAGAGCCCAGCAGAAAGGGTCCTTTTCAAATTCCCTCAAAGCTGTCCTGCAGATCAGGAGGGGGTGAGGGGTCTGGCAACAAAGACAGGTGCCACCTTGGCTGTGAGTGAACATCTCTTGAGCAGGGCTTTGGGATGGTGTAGTCACTTGTATCTAAGGACCACACTTGAAAAGGTCACCGCCTTTGGGTTGATTTTGCACGTGGGTGATTTTTAAGTAGCTGTCACTTGGCTAAGCTGCCTCCTCCGTCCACCGAAGGGATTTTCTCTCAACTGAGGGTGGGGAGGAGGGGAAACCCAGTGAAGATGAGAGATGAGAAGTTCATGACAGCCCTTCCAGCACAGGTTGGGGGTGGGGAGAGGCACAGGTTGGGGGTGGGGAGAGGCAGATCAGGGCGACAAGGCTCCTGAAGGAAAAAGGGGTGGGCGAAAGGGGCCAGGTGATTCCTTTTCACCCACTGCTTGTTGGTTTTTAATAAAGAAGTCAAACTTGGTTTGTAGATTTCCCATTAGGGGACAATAAGCTTTTGTAGAGGGAGCCACTGAATTAGAACTAATAGCGAATGCAGTGCCAGGGCCCAGGGAAATATCACCGCTAATAAGTTTCTGCCTCATGCTCTGTCACTGACATTCTCGGTGCCGTCTCGCGCAGCCAAGCAGAAGGCTTAAATATATACGTATATGGGGCCCTCGCACCTGCACCAGGGGGATGCCCCAGCATGCTGTCGGGACCCCGGATGTCAGGAGAGTCTTCATGCTGCCAGTTCTCTGAGGCGGGGGGCGCTGGCGTGCAGCCCAGAGCCAGGGGACAGGCTGGGGAAGGAGAAGAGCAGCATTCCCTTCTGGGCACCTGCAATCCGGCAGGATGGGATTCTCTAAAGTTCCAAGGCGTGGACGGCCAGCTGTCATGCCTCCCTCTCTTTCATCGCTGCTCAGCTATAAGTAACACCAGCAAAGGGGGCTTCTACGGGAGTTTTCTCCTCAAAGAGCTCCTGGGTCCAGGAGGAAGGAGGCCCTGTGGGAGCACGTGCCATGAACACTACAGCCTGGAGACTCCCATTGGCCACCACCCCCAGGGCTTCCAGGGGAAGAGGAGAAGGCTCCGAGTCAGGGGGCCAGTGGGGCTTCCTCCAAGAGATGAACAGGAAGAAATTCATGTTGACTGATTACAAAAAGCAGTGGGTGAGGACCAGAGTCTTAAAGGGTATAGAAATTGCGCCAAGTGTGGAAGAGGGAGACAGAGGAAGAGGGAGAGCAGGAGGAGGCCGAGGCTGTGCCCGTTCAGCCCCTCGGCCTGCACCAGCCCCTGGCCACTGTCCCTCAGACCTGGTCTCTGGTGGAGGCTGGGCAGGGCGCGGGGCTGCTCGAGATCCAGGGGTGTCGGAGCTGGAAGGGAGGGAGGGCCAGGGTTTGCCCCGGTGGCTGGAGGAGCCATGGTCTTATGTGTGCAGAGGGGCCTGGAATTCGGGCTCTGGGAGCCACCTGACCCCGTCTGCCCACCACTGCACACTTCAGGGCCGGGGTGCTCCTTTCTCCCTTCACTTCTGGTGGAGAGGGTCCTAGAACCTTCCACCGTCATCTTGGGGAGCTGGGAGGGAAGTTTCGAGTGGGCACCCCCAGCATGGAGGATGACGAGCTGAGCAGAACAGGGTACGTTTGGAGCAGCGCTGCAAGACCAGCGGGAGAGCAGGGAAGCTGGGAGTATAGACAGCTCCACCTGCTGCCCTCCTTCTCCATCTTCCTGGCCCTTACATGTCTCCCCAAGGCCTGTCCTCCCTCCCCGAACTGTAGCCCAGCCAGGGGAGCACCCAGCCCCCTCCCCCATGACACCCCACCTGGCTCTGGTTGTACAGCAAGGCCAAAGCTTCTCCATGCCGGCAACACCAGCCTCCCCTTGGACAGCTGACCAGCCCTGACGGCCTCCCTGGCTCCAACAACCTGTCTGTTTCCCTTCCATCCAGGATGAGAATGACAACCCGCCCACCTTCAGCAAGCCTGCCTACTTCGTCTCAGTGGTGGAGAACATCATGGCAGGTACGGGCCCTGGCGGGGAGGCTGTGAGGCCAGGAAGCCAGCAGACACACCCATGACAAGCCCAGTTACCCGCCAGCCAGCAACTGTTTACAGAGCACCTACTATGTGCAGGCACTCGGCTGGGTACTGGGTCCCCACTCTCCTTCGGCTGCAATCTAGCAGGGGAGAGGGCGGTCACTGACCAGTGATGGAACAGCCTTGACTAAGCGAGCGTGTACAGAGTACTGAATCACAGCGCTGTGAGGCCAGGCTGGCCTATGTTCCTATGAGAGAAATAGAAGGGAACACTCATCTCACAGCCACGTCTCTGGCGGTAGGGCCCAGCTTGCAGACCCAGGACCACCAGCTCCACATTTGTGTTCCCGGGGACCCGCTGTGTCCTTGCGTCAGGCTGACAGCTCACCCTTACATCCAGGGTGGGCTATTCCAGTGGGGCAAACCCCCAGATTAGGACTTGCTGCATCTGCAGGGTGACCTTCTGTGGCACCATGGGACTTTCCTGGTGTCTGACGACTTCCTGGGTGGGTGCCAGGCTGTGCCCAACCCACCCTTCCCCGTGCCAGTCAGACATCCCCTGGAGGGGGTCAGCGCTGAAGCAACCCCTTGTACTCCCCGCCGTCCCCGCGGCCTCTGGGTAGGCGAGGCCTTCGCCACGGCGTCTAATGCTCTTCTGCTTTGGCTTAGGTAAAGGGTGGATCAAGGCCCACACGCCTGTCCCCCTGCTCAGGGTAAGGCTGAGAGTCGGAGGCCCCGCACTCCCCGGAAGGAGCCAGAATGACCTATCTCACAGCCCCCTGCCTGGCCCCTGATACCCGCGGGACTGTTGATCCATCCACACTGCAGTAACCCCCGTCTGTGGCTCAGTGAGAGCTGCCGTGGGCCTGCAGCCTGCATGCTTTCCCCCGGGGTCCCCACCAACAACCCCACAAGCTGGCTTTCTAGGTAGACCCATTTGACAGAGGAAGAAGCTGAGGCTTAGTTGCCAGAGGTCCCCTGGGATTCCAGCCTGGCCGCCATGACTCTAGAAGTCCACACATTGCATCTCCTCAGTGTGGCCGTTAGGTGGCCATGGGAGACAGGAGGGGGCTGGAGCCCACAGCCCAGCAAATGTGGCCTCAGGACAGGCTGCTCTCAGGGTCTCTGGCGAAGGCCGCTGGAAAGGCTGGTGCCCTGACCCAGGGTTTCACAGAGATGGACATGAAGGTGAGGGCCTTAACTAGACATTAAAGAGAAAATAAAAACCCTTATAAATTCCCCCTTGTGAACAAGATGAAACAAGACCAAAATCGAATACGATAAATGTGGAATAATTTAATGTAGGGTTTCATTTCTTTTTGACTCAGAGTCAAAGCTGGTCAATCTGAGTGTATTTTCTCTGGCGGGCAGCCAGAGGGAGGTGGGGGAGAGCAGTGGAACACTCTCTGGGGGGAGGGGGTAAGAGTGGCAGGTGTAATCCACCCCAGGCTCTGGGACCCCCTCCCATGGAGCCTTGTCCCCATGCAGCCCAGGGAGCTCCGATGGTTGAGCCCACTCTCATCCCTGGGTGCCCCAGGGCAGGCTTCCTGCCTCCTGGACCCTGGTCAGCAGGAGGTCCCAGGGTCTGCTCCCAGGGCCGGAAGCTGCGAGCCTACGGTGAGCATTCCCTGCCTTGTCTCCTGGAAGGAGCCACAGTGCTGTTCCTGAACGCCACGGACCTGGACCGCTCCCGGGAGTACGGTCAGGAGTCCATCATCTACTCCTTGGAAGGCTCCTCCCAGTTTCGGATCAACGCCCGCTCAGGTGAGCCCCCATGGTCCCCATCCTCCCCACCTCAGGCCGACTCCCCATGCCCAGCCCGGGATCCGCCCCGGAGCCAAGTTCTCCCTCCCTTTCCCAGGAAGCCCTCATCTGGATGGAGCATGCCGGCTTGGAGCACCTGGTTTCATCCTGACATATGACCTTGAGTGTGACTAGTGATCTTACCCGCCCCCCCTAAAAAAATTGGGATATGAATGTATCCACTAAAGGAGGCCTTTCAATGGTGAAGAGCCTGTTATGTTTAAAATGTGTTCCGTTTTACAAACAGCTGGCTAACATACCACCCCTAACATACCACGGGTCATCTCTTTCCTCAAGCCTCCACATCCCCCTCCGTCAGCTGCAGGCGTATTTCTTGAACCCTGACTCCTCTTCTTAACACAGCGTGTGCCTTGGTTTCCCCCCTGCAGAACAAGGATGGTCGTGTTAGGGGTGGAGTGTGGAGCACACGAGTTGTTAGAGGGAGCACTCCCGAGAGTAATCCCTGGCACGCAGCAGGTGCTGACACAGTGACATCTTCCTCATCATTCCCTTTGGCCTTTTTCACCAGGGGCTCCTATCCCCGGCCCCTGGCTCAGTCCATGGAACTCTTAGCTTTCTTCTCCTTTCTCTCTGTGCCTCCCTCCTGATCTCTCTCCCTTGAAGCTGGGGGGGAAGAGGGAGGAAAAAAGCAACAAGAGACCCCAGGTCAGAAGCTGGGAAGGAATAGGAGGCCCCTGGACATTCATTCATATATTCATTCGGTGTCAGTGGGGGCCTGCTGTCCGTCGGGTGCTGGGTGCTGGGGCACAGGATGGAATTATATGTGACCTGCCCTCATAGGGTTCCCGGTCTACTTAGTGGGCATGCAAGGCCCCCCACTTCTAAATACCCATTTCTGTATTAGGTAAGGGCACTGAAGGTGCCAAGCTGGCCAACCCTGAAATCTCAGTGGCTCAACACAACAGAAATTCCCAGCAATTCAATGTCATGTTCAGGGGACCACCCTGCACATGGAGATTCTGGGACCCAGGCACCTTCCATGTTGTGGCTTCAAGGTCACTGCATGGGGGAAGAGAGCCTGGAGTGCTGTCTAAGGAGATATGTATAGGCCAAGACTGGAGGTGACATGCATCACTTCTGCCCGCATCCTCTTGGCCAGAACCAGGCGATAGCCCCACCTAGACAGATGGCAGCCTGGGAAAGTCATTTCTGGCCTGACAGCCCCTTTGCAGCAGGCATTCTAGCCTGAGAAAGAGAGCAGGGGTCTGGTGGACGCTGGCCAGCCCTGCTACAGGTGGCTGGGGGAGGCATTAAGTCTTCCTGTGACCCATGCATCCTACCGTTCAAGTCTGCCTTCAGGCTTTCTTTCATCCCCTTTTCCTGGAAGCGAGGGGAGCAGACAGTTCTGACATGTACAAGGCGAGACCTGTCCGGGGCCGTCCTGAGCCTCTCGCTCCACCTCTGACACGATGGGGGCCTTCCTCCCTGCTCTCGGGAGTATCTGCCCCCGGTGAGCCCGCATTTCCAGGAGGCTCAGAATAATATCACTCATGACCATGAGCAGGTGCTCAGAGCAGCATCCTGCTGGTTTACCGCCTTCGCCACTCAGAGACAGGTACCAGCATCGCCCTTATTTTCCAGATGGCGAAATTGGTACATAGCGCAAGTTGAGTAACTTGACCGAGGACTTGGAGAGCCTGAACTTCTGAGTCCGGAGCCCAGACTTTACGTGCTACATAATATAAGCCACGTTAGAGCCGCACGCCGCTGCCCACATCTGATGATGGGCTCGCTGACCTTTCAGCACCCGGCTGCCTCCCCAGCTAGGGACCACATCTCCACCCTGGGGCCTTTAATAATGACATGGACATTTTCTTGCTGCCTTAACACAGCTCCTTCAGCTATGAAGGTGTAAGTGTTTTCCTCTGAGCTCCTCGGTCAAATTAGCCAGGCCTGCTCCACAAAGGTGGCCTTAATTGGATCTAATTTCCCAGACAGGAGGAGCCATCTATCATGCCGACAAGTTCATGCTTAAAACTTTTTAGAGATTAATTTCTTCCTCGCCCTGCCAATTAATCGACACCGCCCCAGCAAGGAACATGGCCTGGTGGGCTGACCTTTGCCAGTCTTTTGTTTCTGGCCTTAGTGACTTCACAGCCCTGTCCCCACCCCAGCTCCCTGCTCAGCCCTTCACGGGTCAGGGGACAGGCCAGCATGGCAGGGAGGGAGATGTGAGACCATCTGGTGCAGCTCCCTTATTTTATGGTAGGATAAACTGTGCACAGAGAAGTTGAGTAACTTGCCTCAGGCGGCACAGCTCAGGCAAAGGGGATAAAAATAATGGATGGTATCTACTCCCGGCCTTAGGGAATTCTCAGAGTCTGGAAAAGGCAGTAAGCGTTTTCTGTGTGCTGGGAGCTTTACCCATAGCTCTGTTGATTATTTAATTATTTAATCCTCACAAGAGCTCTGGTTGGAAGGCATACTAATCTCCATTTTACAGATGAGAAAATTGAGGCTCGAAGAAATTAACTTTTCCAAGGCCAAACGTATAGAAAGGGCCATAATCGGAATTCCGATCTGGGCCTCACTGTCCTCAAAGCATGGCCCAGGTCAAAGGTACATAGCCTGCCTACCATGTGTGAGGCTGGCAGGGACCGGCTCACACCTGCCCCGAGAGCCAAGTTCAAGCATCTCCACTCCTTGTTCGAGGCCATCAAGTCACTTACAGTGGCCCTGGTGGGACTATTAACACCATGGAAATCAGCAAATGCTTGCTTTATTTATTTATTTATTTTTGCTTGCTTTGGGGAGCCAGTTATCAAACACCAGCACACCACTCCACGTTACCAGGGTGACCTCCGTGTTTCAGTTACACCAAAATACAAAGAAAAGCCAAAAACAGACCAATAAGTGGTCAGTTTTAAATGTTTGTAGTTAATGGAATAACTCGCTTATACACTAAAAAAAAAACACCTCAGGGCAAGAGAATCACGTTATAAGGTCACTGCGGAAATTATGACTATTCTGAATGCATTATGGGTTGACTTGCCCAGTAATGAGTCACCAGCGTGAACGTGTGTAAAACACATCATACGTTTCAGTGTCATCCCTGTTTTTCTGTGACTTTCTGAACAAACAATGCCAGGCACCGTTCTAAGCCTTCTGTGATGTCGACCAGATTAATACCCCAACAGCCCCTTATTACTTTTCCCTTTTGACCAGATGAGGAAACTGAGGCACGGAGGATTTAAGTAACAAGTCTCAAGTGACAGCGCCAGTAAGATCATGTCAGAAGTCTGAAAAAGAGGTCTTTTGTGACCGAGCTTGAGGCCAGGGCTGCTCCCGCCCTATTCCCCAGCTCTTAGCCCCCTTATCCACCTACATTGTCCCACACGCAAAAATGCTTCCCTGTCGGGGGGTTATATTGCCATCTCGGAGGTTCTGGTTCCCAGGGCATGTGTGCTACCTTCTCTCCCCTCAAGAGCGCCACCCCACACCCCCAGCACGTGCACACACACGGAGACACACTTGCACCCATGCTGCCACATCGTGCCCATGTCCCTCACTCTCTCCTTCCTTCCCTGCCCTCTCCCCGGCCCACCCCATCCCTCTGTCCTGCAGGCGAAATCACCACCACCTCCCTGCTTGACCGTGAGACCAAGTCTGAATACATCCTCATCGTGAGAGCCGTGGACGGGGGTGTGGGCCACAACCAGAAAACCGGCATTGCCACTGTGAGTGCCCACCCCTCCCGTGCCCCCTGCTCCCCACCTGCCGCCCAGGCGCTGCTCCCCAGCCCATCTGCAGGTTGCACCTGTGTCCTGATGCACTGGGAGCGGGGTGAGGGTGGCAGTTCCCAGCTCACCATCAGCCAAGGTCAGCCCTAGGGCCACTGCAGCTAGGGGGAAGAAAGGCATTCCCACCTGGGACATGGGGGACCCAGGAGGGACAAATGTTCCTCCCCTGTCCCCAAAAGACCAGCTGGGCAAGTCTGGATGAGCTCCAGAGACCCCTCCCTCAGGACTCCTACAAGGAGCAGGTGTTCCTGCCAGAAGGAGTGGCTCCAAACAAGAAGCAGGGCCCCTGACCTGGTGTGAAATGATGCCTAGATTTCCCTCCCATGAGTAAGTAGGACCCATCAAGGCCCAGAACCCCCATCCAAGGCCTTACCATCCCACCAAGTTGCCTCAGATATAGGAAGCTAGAGAAAGGATATCTGAGGGTCCTGACTGAGCTCTGGGCTGCAGAAGAGATAGGGGGTCCGGGGGGCAGTGAGAAGCAGGAAGCCACCTATGGAGAGGAAGTAGGAAGACCCGCTGACAAGTCCCTCTAGCCACCTCCCCTCCTGATCCTACTTGCTTTCTCTGGCTCTCCCTCAGGAGCCCTCCCTGACCTCTCTGCCTGACCCTCACCCTACCCACAGCAGCTGTCCCCCATCCTTGCTCTGCCAGAGGGGTGGGGGTTGGTGTCGGCTGGCCAGAGACTTGGCAGAAAAATCCCCAGAACCCCATTTCATCCTGGGAGACCCCTGCTAATAGGATTCTGAGCCCTATAAATAATTTACCTGGGTGGCAGGTGAGCAGGGAAATTGCTTGGCTCGTAGCTGAGACTGATGGAATCTCGAGGGATCCTGCCAGGTCCCCGACCCTGTCTGTCACCTTCTGCCAAGCCTGGGATGGCTGAGAGATGTCCCCGGTTACAGGAAGAACTTCAGGGGTCATGGCATTCATCCCTCTGCTAAACTCTCTCCTCCTGGAGGGACCTGGCTCTCTGCTGCTAGAAAGCCCAGGGCCTGCCCCGAGGCCCCCAAAGTGGGTGGAGCCCATAGAATTCTGGCTGAGATGCCCCATAGGCCCCAGAGTGCGCTCTCTCGTGGCCCCCCCACCCCACTCAGCCAGGCTCCTCCCCCTCTGCCCCTCGTGGCCCTGCAGGTGAACATCACCCTCCTGGACATCAACGACAACCACCCCACCTGGAAGGATGCCCCCTACTACATCAACCTGGTGGAGATGACCCCTCCAGACTCCGATGTGACCACAGTAAGTGGTGGTGGTGGGACAGCAGAACTGCCAGGCTGCCCTTCTTGGGGTGTCTGCCATTCCCACGTGAGCCCTACGGGCCGGCCCATGTGGGACCGACGGACTTCCTGTTTCCCTCTGAGCCAGCCCACGGAGCAGAATTCCGGAAGCTCTCTTGCATGGTGGAAGGTAGTCAGAAGCTGGGGGAAAGCCCTCGCCCGGTCCTCAGAGGCAGTGGGCTTCTTCAGGCTTTGTCAAAGGGAGCGCGAGCAGCTCAGGGACAGCGCTGAGGCAGCTAGGGCTGGTTCAGCTAGTAAGCACACTTGCCAAGGCCCAAGGACTCCGTCTGTGCCCACAGGAGTGCCCCCACCCTCCCTGGCAAGGTGCCAGCCACCTTCTCAAGACACACAACGTAGGCTCTGTCCCCCACCTTTCCTTCACCGCTCCTGTCCCTAAAGGCAGACCCCAGGGCCACCCCAGTGGGGTGTCTGAAGTTCGCCCAGGAATATTCCAGGTTTGCGCAGGCCCCTGTGTGCACTGTGTGTAGGGATAGGACTCAGACTGGGGAGCAGGGGAGATTTGGCCAAAGTCTCAGGAGTCTGGACTGGAGCCAGCGTCCTGGGGAAGATGAGAAAAGCCAGGGTTGAGCACCCCCCTTGATCGGCTCTGGGGTTCACACGTGTGAGGTCGTCTCTCCTCACCCTTGTGCCCCATTTGGTTTCATTTGAGGTGGTTTATCCCCAGAGTCCAGCCCCAGAGCCACTGAGCCAGCCGTGACAGACGTGAACCTGATAGTTCATGGGAACCCCACATATTGAATGCCGGCAGTGGGCCGGGTGCTGCCTGAGGCCTTCTCCTGCGTTCGCTCTCATCCTCATCACGATCTCACGGGGCAGGTGGAGTCAGGGCTCCCGTCGGACTATGGAGGAAACTGGGTCTTGGAGTTTGAGGGGTCTGCCCAGGGTCCCAGAGCTAGTAAGAGGTTGTGTCAGGACTTGAGCCTGGGTCTGTCTGATGTGGAAACTACCCGGCCCAGCCCTCCATCTCTGCTGGTTCAGGGTGTCCTGGCAGGTGGCTGAGGTCCTGAGTACCTGGAGAACGTGGGTGGGATGAGAGAAGGGAGGGAAAATTTCACATCTAGCTCTTCAGGAAGGTTGCCCCACCCTGGTGAGGCCTAGCCTTCCCACCCCGACCCCTCACCAACCACAGCCAGTAGGGACAGAGTCTAGAAGGGGGAGGATGTCAGTGTCAAAGGGAGCTTCCTGTCCTCCTTTCCACGTGTTCAAGATCTGAATGACTTTCACCTGGGGAGTGGGTCCTCTCCCAGAGATTCTAGTAGGGCCTGGAATCTGGTTTTCGAAGGCCCCGGGGGAGGATTCTTTCAAGCAAGGGACCTACCAGGTGTGGAAACCACTACCTTAGGCTGGTTCCTCCGCTCTCTCTAGGGCTCGAGAGCTTGTGGGTACTCTCTGCTGCCATCTTGTGGGCACTTGGGGTTTAGCCAAGACAACTCCCCCCCAACCCGAACCCCAAAAGAGCCTACCTCGAGCACCTGTCTGGTCAACTCCTACCTTTGCTTTATGTCTCTGTGAAAGTCCTTGCAGAGGAACTGAAGGGCGAGATAGGTGTCTCTGGGAGAAAATGGCTGCATGGGACACCAGCCAGGGCAGGCCGTTTTTGAAGAATCCACCTGCCAGACCAAGAGGTTTGCTGGACTGGGACTGCGCTTGACCTTGGGCATTTCCCAGGATCTGGTCTCCAGTGGCCTTCTGTGGGTCTCCAGCCTTCCTCACAGCCTTCTGAGCCATTAGCAGGTGTGGACAATAGGCCGGAGGCTTGCTACCCAGGGCTGTCACTCTCCAGGAACCTCAGCAGAACTTCAGTGGGCCCCTGCTGTGTGCCAGGCCCTGTTCCCGCCAAGCTCAGGAGTACAGAGGGGAGCAAGGCTCCCCTCCATTTTCAGGGAGCTTTCTGTCACTTTTCTGCTTGAACCCACCACTGGTTCCCATCCCACCCTGTGTTAAAGCCACAGTTCTTCCGGAGGGACATGCCCCTCCTTTACCTCCAGGGAGACGGACATGTGAACCCACCACTCAGTAAGGGCTTCGCATGGCCGTTCCTCCCCTGGTGTGGGGCGGCTACAGGGTGGGGACCCCCAAGTGTTTCCGTGTCTGAGACCTGAAAACAAAACGTCATGACTCAGAAGTTCAAACAGAAAAGGGCGAACTCAAAATTAGAACTTGTGATATCAAACATCTACCAAATATATTATGACAATTAGTGTTTGAAAAAATTTCATCGCATTTAAAGACAAGTTGTAGGTTAGATTTTCTAGAATTCTTAAGAATTTTCAGAATTCTCTGGAATTCCCAGCTATGTGTGAATGGTGGCCAGGAAACTAGAAATCAAGAAGCCCATCTATTAGTCCAATTTGTCGTGGCGAAATAATTTCAAAAGGAACAGTCAAAAAATCTGGTTAAATTTTATGGTTTGTAGGCATTTATATGTGGGTATGCTGTGATACCAATGGGGGCTCTGTGAAGCCTTCTAAGGCCACGCAGTGGCCCTGGGTGAAGTGGGGGCTGTGGCTGAGATGGAGAAAGGGAGTTGGGGAGGGGCAGCTGACCCAGAGGTGACGTCAAGGAGGAGGCCATGTTTGCATAGGGGCTGCCCACCTCCGACACCTGTCCCACCACCTTTCCCACACTCAGTCCCCCCAACCATGCATGCTGGCCTCTCAGCCTCCGGAACCCAGTAAACTCTTCCTCCCCTGAGACACTCTGCCTGCAGAGCATTCCTCTCCCTCTACCCCCCACCTCTGCTTTTCCCAGGGCTACCTCTTTCTCCTCTACCTGTCCCAGCCTAAAATCCCGCTTCCTCGGAGAGGCCCTCCCTGACCACCCTGCCTCACATAACCCTGCCCTCTCTCTACACTGTTTCTTCCGGAACTGATCCCACCTCAGCGTTTATTTCTTTACTAGGTTGCTAGCTTATTCTGACACATTGTAGCTTAGTGATTAAGCGGGCAGCCTCTGGTCCCAAAATGGCTAGGGTCTAATCCCAGACACATTCCTTACCAGCTCTGTGACCTTAGGCAAGTCACCTCACCTTTCTGTGCTGTAATTTTCTTACCTAGAGAATGGGGCTAGTAGGAGTCCCCGCCTGATAGAGTTACGGTCCGGTCCGTGTTTAACCAGCCACCTGCTGAGTGATGGATTCGTGATAGTGGTGGTCACCACGCCTCCCCTGCGGGAATCAGAGCCGTCTTGCTTGCTGTTGAACCCCAGTGCCTAGCGCAGTGCCAAGTGCATTGTAGGAATTCAAGCACTGGCAAATGCTAGTCCTTGAGGGATTGTTCACCTTTCTTCCTCACTTTACCTGGCCCCCCAGCTCTGCCAGGCCAGGTCGGGTCTTCCTTGTCAGAGGGAGATCAGTGTGTTCGCCCCACAACTCTCCCAAATGCCAGTGACTTGTGAGAGCTGTGTGTAGACAAGCGTGTGCCTGCATCCTGGTGCCCCAGGAGCTGTCCCCGCGCGTGTGTCGGCGTGCACGTCCGTGCACCCAGGGCATGCACCTGCCCCAGCGTGAGCTTGCAGCTTGGCCCTTCTCCGTTTGCAAGTGAGATTTTGGCCCAACCCTCCCTCCTGGCTCCTGCAGGTTCCTTCAAGGACCTGGCTGATGGGCATTGATTTAGAGCCTTTCAAAGCCCTCCAGCAAAATAAGAGAGGGGGGAGGGAGAGAATTATTCTCCGTCAGGCCCGAGAAAAACGACAGTGACACGGGAAATGAAGAGGGAGAGTGCTGAGACTCTGCACAGTTGCCCCGGGAGGGGGGGCCTGCAGGAGGGGCCACAGCCGGCAGCCCGCTCCTGTGCCCCCACCCTGCCAGGGAGTGGGCCGAGAGGCGGAAGCCGGGGCCCAGCCCCCATCTAGGGTCCCTTGGAAGCAGCTACCCCAGGCATCCTCGGGCATTCGCGCTCAGGGGCAGGAAGAGAAGAGAAACCCCCCCCCCAATCATGTAAAATTGATCTCCGCACGTTCAGCAACAAGCTGCTAGCCAGGAACAGGTCGTTTAACTGCTCTGTACCTCAGTTTCCCCATCCGGAAAAATGGGGTTAAGCCCCCGCCCCCGCCCAGAGACGTGCTGTAGAAATGCAAGGCTTGCTGGTCGCCTTTGTCCGTCAGTGGAATGACTTGCCTGGCTGAAGTGACACCCTGCATGCCTAAGAGCCCTGCCTCCTGTTGTCAATGCAGGGGTCCCCTTTTAGAGGCTGGGAAAACTAAGGTGACCTGCCCCATAGCACAGCAAGGGCCCCTTGGGCCTTCCCCGCACCCCTGCTCCCTGGTGCAGCCTGGTGCACCCGCTCCCCTCCCACCTCTCTGAAGCAGGAGGCGGCCCTGTGGGGCTCAGAGTTCAGTGCCAGCTCGGGCCCCTCTCCCTGGCCATTCCAGACCCAGGGGCAAGATGAGGGCCCTCGGCCAGGGCAGCCCATCTGTCTGTTCTGGTCTGGTGGCCCCAGAGACACCTCCGGTGGGGGACTAAGCCAGAGGAGGGACAGATTCTGCTGCCAAAGCACAAAATGGCCCACATCAAGTAAGATGAAGGGGCTGACGAGGCCAGGCCGTCATCGCCGAGTGTCCTGGAGTTAAGAATGACACTGTCCTGATGCGGCCCTGGGGACTGCGGTCACCACACCCCTGCCATTGATCTTGTCCACCTCTGGTGCCACAGTGAGCTCTGTAGCACAGGGCAAGGGATGAGCTTCAGGGCAGGTACTGCTGCTGTCCTGGGACCCTGGGAGGCCTCCAGGGTGGGAGCTGGGTCAGCCTCAAGGCCCGTGCTGTGTGACCTTGAGCCTGGCCCGTGCCTCCCTGAGTTCTGCCTCCCCTTGGGGGTGGTACATGCTAGAGAGGTTTCCCGCAAAGCGGGAGATTGGCAGGCGTGGGGACGGAGAGAGAAGGGGTTCTGGCCGTTGCCCTGGGTTAGGAGGGCACTTACGGGTGGGGAGCCAAGTGGGGGGCCTGGAGAGTTAAAGGCCCTCCCCCTTCTCAGGCAGGGAGACTCAGCCCCCTCTCTCCTCCAGCCTCCCCCCCTCAGCCCCACAACAGCCCCAACTTGCTGGGACCCACCCTCTAAACCCGGGTGGCTTGTCCACGGATCCCTTCCCCTGCCCTGTCATTCCTGCTGTCCCAGAAGCCTAATTCTTTTCAAATTGCCTCCCAAAGAGTTCAAAGGAAGGAAGAGAAGGTTTGAGAAGTATCCGGTTCCCCAAATCCAGGGTTTCAGAGTCTTCCCAAAGCTCAGCCAAAGGTTCCGCCTCTTCAGCCCTTCCCAGCCTCCCGAGGAATTCCTAATCCCCAAAGATTCCATGATCAGGGACCTACTGGGCACCCCTGCTTCTCCCAAAGCCCACATGTTACCCCACATGTCTGGAAAGCAGTGACACAAAGATGTGTGGACAGCGTGGCCTGCTGGCTGCTAGCGTGGGGTGGGCTCCGGAGGGACAGCAGGGCCGCTTCAGGCTGAGAGACCTTGGGAGCCTCGCTGAGCCGCTGAGCCTCGTGCGTGAAATGCACATCATTGTAGATCTCCTCACGGGGCTGCCCCCCCCCCTACTCGTACAGGAGGGCCTGGCCTGAGTGAGCTGCAGAGCGCTTCCCATAGACTGGTGCATGCAGGGGCTGCTTCTACAAATCAGAAGGCTGGCGCTTAAGTGGGGAAAGGGCCTGGCCTAAGGGTAAGACTGGGGGGGTGAAGAAGCCGAGGAGCTCAAGACTTCCACTGCTGACCCATCCTGTGAATGTCCTGCCTCCCATCCCCCATCAGCCCCCCTACTGGAGCCGGGAGGGAGGGAGGGACTGGAGTGTGAGCTCAGACAACCTGGGCAGGCAGCCCGGAGCACGCTGGGCTCAGTGGAGGATGGGCTCCCTCCTGGCAGGTGGTGGCCGTGGACCCGGACCTGGGCGAGAACGGCACCCTGGTGTACAGCATCCAGCCACCCAACAAGTTCTACAGCCTCAACAGCAGCACAGGCAAGATCCGCACCACGCACGTGACCCTGGATCGGGAGAACCCCGACCCCCGCGAGGCGGAGCTGATGCGTGAGATTATCATCGCCGTCACCGACTGTACGTGCCCCTCGCAGCCCCACACAGCTTGGCAGTGGCCCCTGACTCTCAGGGTCCTGGGGGCCTCTCCCACTGACTTGTCCTCCCTGGGTCCTGAGGCCTGGGTACAGGAGGGCTGTGTCATGATCGCTAAGGATGGGGTAACACCCACCTGCCAGTGGCGGGCCCCCAGGGTACCCTCAGGGGGTGGGGCTGGGGGTGCGAGGCCCAGGCTGCTCCCTGGAGGGACCCCTGGGATGGAAACGTCACTGAGCCTGCCTCCCTCTCCCCACTCCCCTTTCTCCCTGTCTCTTTTGCACCCCTCTTTCCCTCTCCCTGGTGCCCCCAGGTGGCAGTCCCCCTCTGAGAGCCACGAGCAGTGCCACGGTGTTTGTGAACCTCTTGGACCTCAACGACAACGACCCCACTTTCCAGAACCTGCCTTTCGTGGCTGAGGTGCTGGAAGGCACTCCAGCCGGGGTCTCTGTCTACCAGGTGAGTTTCCCCTTCCTGGCCTGAGCTCCTGATCTGTCTCCCTCACCTCGTCTCACCCAGCCAACAAGAGGGCAGAGGAGGCCCTGGGCGCCTAGCAGGGGATGCCAGCCAAGATCACCAGACAGGACACAGTCTGTGCCGGCCTTGGAGAGCCAGTGCTCTGAGAGATGTGGTGGAAGGCTTCCTGGAGGAGGAGGGGCTTGAGCTGGGTCTTAAAGGACTGGTGAATTTGGATGGTGGAGGGAAAGTGCCAAGGGAGATGACAGGATTCTGGGAAGCCAAGTCAAGCAGGTGCTGATTATGGAAGTCCGGCCCAAGAGCCTCAACACCCCAAGCCTGTAGCTGGTTCTAGAACACAGAGAAGGTTGATGGGTGTGACCCAGGCACCCTGCCTGTGTGGGCAGGTCACTCTCCCATCAGCCCCAAAGCAGCTCCACACAGCTGGGGGGGTACTCCCCCCACTTGGCAGGAGACTTAAAGAGACTTGTGGCCAAGAAGAGGTAGGGCCTGATCTTGAACCCGGCCCCTCTGCCTCCTGCTCCTTCACCCTCTGTCAAGGAGGCCCTGAAGGGACCCATTCGGGAAGGATGGTGCCCTTTAGAGATGCTGGAAGGCCCTCGTGATTAAAGCATGGGCCTTGGAGCGCACCCAACGTGAGCGCGGATCCCAGCTCCTCTACTTGGGAGCTGTGTGACCTAGAGCAAACAGCCTCACAGGGCCTCGGTTTTCTCACCTGCGAAATGGGGCTCAGACTCGTACCTGCCTGGCTGTGCCGTGGGGATTCAGCCAGACACGCTTGTCCAGCAAGGTGGTACTTGGACTGCGGGAGATCCAGGGTGGCTGACGTGCTCGTTGTCAGGTGTCTGTCGTGGGGGTTTATACCTGAGACACAGTGGGATCCAGTGGCAAAGAGTTAGCCTGATCCCACTCGAAGAAGACAGGGTTGTCGGGATGCCGCAGTAGGTAACCTTGGCGATGCCCTGCAGGCCTGCTGTGCCTCAGTTTCTTCATCTGTGAGAGGAGATTAGCAGCGGTCTTTGAAGGTCCCAGGGAGCCAGCTCTCCAGCAGGACATTCTCCCAAACGCCCAGCAGGGGGAGCCGCAATCCAGGGAATGGCCGCCAGTCCCTGAGGAGCAGTCCCCAAATGGGGGATGGGGGAGTGGGTGAGAGAAGCAATGGGCTCCCCCCTTCCCAGCCCATTCTCCAGGGGCTCAGAGACATTGCAGATAGCGCAGCTTCTGAGTTCACAGAGGAACTGGCTCAGGCGTGGAAAGACGATTGAAGGAGCTGGAGCATTTAGCTTGGGAACAGTCCTCAGATACAGGAAGAGGGTTCTGACAGGACCCATGCGTTCCCCAGTCCCCCCTACAACCTGGACAGATAGTGATTTCCGTTGGATGGGTGTAAGAACTTTCTCCAGGAATTAGCACTGTATGCAGATAAATTAGAAGTAGTGAGCCCCCCATCCTGGAAAGCATTCAAGCTGAGTGGACACCCTCTTGTCCAGCTTGTGGGTTGTTAGACTAGATGACCTTGACGTCTTTCACTCTTGAGAGTCTTGGCCTAATCCAAAGCTTTTATTTTAACTGTTCCTCACATGTGCTCAAAGGGTTTGAATCTTCCTCTGTGAAACTTTCAATGTATCAGGGTCTTGAGTCAGGAGAACTCTCCTCAGGACTGGAGGAGCAGACGGGAACAGTGTAGGGATCTGGAAGGTGCTTGCCTACACATGGCCTCGAACGACGTTTTCAAAATAATAAATCATCAAGTGACTTAAACACTGAGCCTTTCCATCATCTTGTTGTCTGACCAGCAGCCAGGAAGCCTGCTAGAACCCTATGCAGTTCGGAGCCCTGAGCCAGCCAGGGTCCATCTGGGGGGCTTGCCAAGGAGAACAGGGTGTTGAAGGGGAAGGCTATGGGGAGCAAGACTCTCGTTCTGGGAAGTGCCTTCCCCACCCCGCCCCCTGGTCCCACCTGATGTATCTGGATGCCTTCAGCTCTGACATGCTGCGCTCTTAGCATCTGGGAAGGGGCACTGGGCACAGTGGCCTGGCCCAAGGCGCTGAGGGAAGCGGGCGTGTCTGGCTAGAGCTGAGCATTGGTCAGTGGGAAGGAGGGGGGTCCTGCTCAGGCGCAAAGTCCTCCTGCCCCCACCCCTCACGTGGCCCCTGCTTTCCGTCAGGTGGTGGCCGTCGACCTGGACGAGGGCCTGAACGGGCTGGTGTCCTACCGCATGCAGGTGGGCATGCCCCGCATGGACTTCCTCATCAACAGCTCCAGTGGCGTGGTGGTCACCAGCGCGGAGTTGGACCGCGAGCGCATCGCCGAGTACCAGCTGCGCGTCGTGGCCAGCGACGCGGGGCACGCCCACCAAGAGCGCCACCAGCACGCTCACCATCCGAGGTGAGAGGCGGGGGTGCCTCCTACCGCGCGGTGAGCTCCTGGGCCCTGGAGTGGTGCCGGACAGGCTGGGGAGCCCACGACCGCCGCTGCTGTCCCTGTCTATGGGGACACAGGATGCCTTGCTAACGGGGGCACCTCCTCAACCATGCCATTCAGTCTTTGCCTCCACCAAGTCCAAAATGCCAGCAGAGCCTTCTCCCCACCGAGCCACTGCCTTCAGTACCCCCCGGGGCCTGGACCCACTGCCAAGGTCCCCGATCCCTCCCAGCGTCTTTGAGCCTGGCAAACAGCAGAGAGGACTTGCGCAGGGGTGGGTGGGGCCCTCAGGGTTAGCTGCAGGCAGGGGAAGGGCAGGGCCAAGGCCACTTAGGATTCCTCCTCCGTTCTGGTCGTATCTTTAGTCCTTGGGACAAAGCAGGGACATTGGCACGAGTTGCTGCCAAAGGGGCAGCACTAACCACAGGGAAATAAAGTAAGTACAGAGCGTGGCGGGCAAGATGGGGCCTGTTCTCTGGCTGCTGCCGGCCTCCGCGGGCTCGGGGCCGATGGGGGTTAGCTCCGTACAACCGTGTGCCCTCCTTAGTCACAGCCCGAGCCATGCCCAGGCGTTCTCTCATCTCTTGGTCCCACGCTTGCCTTGTGGGTTCCTGGTGCCAGTGTGGGGACCCGCTTGTGTGCCAGTGACTGCAAGGGAGGTGCTCAGTCCTCTCAGAGAAGCTTTTTCTCCCTGACTCCGCAGAAGCCAGGTCCTTAAACAAGCCCATCATTTCTCCTGGTGTTATCACAACGAGGAGCCAAAGTGGGGACGTAAGGTCATTTCACTGTGAAGATTGTCCCAAGCCCCATCAGCTGAGAAAACAAATCTTTAAGGGAAATTAAACTTTTCTTGCAGGGGGGTGGGGGTAACCCTCAAAGCCAGCTGTTTTCCTGGGACCTCATGACAGACTAGGGACGGGCCTCCCCGAGACCCCAACCCTGCCACTCACTTGCTATGTGACTTGGGACAAGTGACTCAACTGCTCTGAGCTCCTGTCCCCTCCCCTATCTGCTGTGTTTAAGAATGCCTGCCTCCTGAGGGTGTTAGGAGAGGCACACGGGGTGCTGCCCGGGAAGCACTTAGCACAGGCTTGACACGGGGGGGAGCTGAGCTGTCACTGTCCCCGCCATCATCCTCACCGCTCTTGTTGTGAGGCACATACTGGAGAGAGGCCCTGGGGTTTTCTCTCCTGGCTTGGATGCCAGCAGCAGCGCCGAACCTCCCGGGGAACAGGGCCGTGGGAGGCCGAGGAGCTCTGGTCAGCTCTGTCCTGACCCTGGCAGGCGTGGGGCCCTCGGCTCACCACCGAGACGTGTCACTCACCGCCTCTGGCACCGGGCTTTCTGGAGCAGAAGCCAGGCCTAGCCCCGTGTGCTGACTCTGCCCGCAGTGCTGGACGTGAACGACGAGACGCCCACCTTCTTCCCGGCCACGTACAACGTCTCCGTGTCCGAGGACGTGCCGCGCGAGTTCCGGGTGGTCTGGCTGAACTGCACGGACGATGACGCGGGCCTCAATGCCGAGCTCAGCTACTTCATCACAGGTGTGCCCGCCGCCGCCCCTCCTCTGGCCTGGCTCACTGGGGGCCGCCCAAGCCTATTCAGTTCCCCCTATTGGGGGAACTTACCGAGATTCAGTCTGGAGGGACTCCTGGGGAGGAGCCCTGCCCCCCTCCACCCCCATGTCAAGGTGATAAAGCCGTGACTGGAAGACTGTGGTCTTGTCTTTCCCCAGGGACCCTTCACTCATGAGAATTCCTGTCTGTTTAGAGACTAATGGTTTCAGTATTTCTAAATAAAATGGGTTTAGCACACAAATACCCAGTAGAGAGCTGTGGAGACATCCTATGAGGCCATGTCCTGGCTCAACAGGAGAAAGGGGGTCATGATCAATTAGTGATGTCTGCCATGACGGTAGGCTCGGGAGGTGGTGGTAAACATGCCATGTATTAGTCATGCCTGGATTAGAACGGTTTCCCAGCATGCTTTAGTCCCAGACACACCTGAGATGCTGGGATGCTGGGGGGCAATTCCTTAGCTGTCCCTTCGCCACATTACTGGCTCAGTCTTCTCTCTGTCCATGACCTGCCTGCAGCCTCGTTACCCACCAGCTCGTATGCAAATAAGTGTCTGCACATGCATTCAGTGCACGCACCAGTCTCCCTGACACCTCTGCCCCTGGAGCAAGGAATCCCAGCTTCACAGCCCATCCCTGCTTGCAGTAGCTCTCAGGCTGCCTCTTCACAGTCTAGTCCTCAACACTGCTCCAAGAAAAGCTTCATTATCAAGGTCCCCCACGCGGAGCAGTCACGGGTCAGCACCTAGCACTACTTGTGCCTCAGTTTCTCTCCCACCCCCTAGGAGCCAGATTTTGTCCATGTGAACGGTGCTTCAGACCATCCACAAAGGGGTCAGGGCTTTTCCCCAGGGGCAAACCCCGTAAGGAAAAGACAGCACCTGGCAGCTCCCAGGATGATTTCCCAGTGCCCCAAAGTGGCCAGTTCCTGCTGACCTGCTGAGAGCCCTCCCAGCTGGGACTCTCAGATTTTAATTTGCTCATTCTTCAAGGAGCCAAGCAGGGTCCTGGTCCAAGCTGGCCCAAAGCCGGTGCCTCAGCGCCCTCTGCTGTCCAGATCGCCACATAGCCTGCCAGCTGGACCAGGAGGGGTCTTCACAGTTCAGATGGAGTCCTTTCCTGTCCACCTTGGAGAGAAGACCCTCCCACATCCCACCCTGGCCACCTGCCCCTACTCTTCACTCCATGGAGCCTCCAGGGGTCCCCACTCAGAGAGTCCAAGATTAGGGGCCTGGAAAAATCTTAGCTGACCCAAAGTCCCCAGCCACCTATAAAAGCCTCAACCCAGGTTATCTGCTCAGACGCTCCTACCAGATGCGCAGGTGGCAGAATGAAGGACGCAGGCTCAGGAATCAGAATGCCAAGTTGGAGTCTTACACCCAAACTAGGTGACTGTAACCCAGGGCAACACACGTAGCCTCACTAAAGGTCTTATGATAGTACAAACGGGATGGAAGAGTCCACGTGAAGTGCCTGGTATGCAGGAGGTGCTTAATGAATGTTCACCCCTTATGATTTCAGGCGTTTGGCACCCCCACCTGAGCCCACACAAGCCACACCCTCATCAGAGCCCCACCCCCACCCGCCGAACCCTGTCCTCAGGCAGGGCTAAATGGGCAGCATGGCCTTCTCTTCCCCGACTACCCCCTGGCCCAGGAGCAGAGCTGGGGTGCCACCGCCCTTTCCCTGGCAGGAGCCCTGGTTCCTCACAGAGGCTTCGCTGTCTTTGGCCCACAGGTGGAAACGTGGATGGGAAGTTCAGCGTTGGCTACCGTGACGCCGTTGTAAGAACAGTAGTAAGCCTGGACCGGGAGACCACAGCCACATACACGCTTGTCCTGGAGGCCATCGGTATGCCCCAACCCTCCCTGCACACCACCAGCATGGCTCTGGGCGGTCTAGTGGGGTGCCCTTCGAGGGCCAGCTGGGCCTGACCCCAGGAGCCAGGCCTTGAGCAGAGGCTGTGTCTTGACGTCAGTGGAGAAAGGGCAGCCGGACATCCAGCGTATCGCTGAGCCCTGGCAGGCCGGGGGCTTAGCCTGCAGTGCCACATGCAAGCCGCTCAGATGGTGTGGTGTAGACAGATCACTGCAACACCAGGCCAAGCGAGGCAGAAAGGGGGAGGGGGAGAGCCCAGAGTATCAGGCACAAAGGGATGTGGAAACATGTTAGGGGAAGGGTGTGATCAAGAAAGTCTTCTTAGAGGAAGAGGCAGCTGGGAATGTCTTTGGATCAGTTAGGAGTCTCAGTTGCATGGTTTTTTGTTGGTTTTTTTTTTAAAGATTTAATTTATTTGACAGCCAGCAAGAGAGGGAACACAAGCAGGGGAAGTGGGAGAGGAAGAAGCAGGCTCCCAGCAGAGCAGGGAGCCCGATGCAGGGCTTGATCCCAGGACCCTGGGATCATGACCTGAGCTGAAGACAGACGCTTAACGACTGAGCCCCCCAGGCACCCCTCGGTTGCAAGTTTTAAAACAAGCTACCTTAAGCAATATGGGCTCACAAAACCAGTCAATAGGGCGATGGAGCTTCAGGTAGCACTGGATTTGGGGCCCGGGTGGTACCATGAGGCCTCACTCTCTCCACTGTGGCCAGCTCTGCCTCCGTGTGTTGCCCTCATTCTCTGGCTGACGGAGTGGCCAGTGGTTGCTGCAGCCCTGGCCTTAATCCTTTTGGGTTCAAGAGCAGCAGCAGGGAGAGAGCATTGTCTCTTTGCTGGTCTTCCCAGCTGAAGGCCCCGAGGAGCTCTGAGGAGTTCATCTGCCCCAGAGCCTGTCCCTGAAGCCCTCGTCTAGGCCAAGGGAGGAGAGATGTGCTAGTTAGACCTTAATCACGTGCCTGTCCCTGGTGCCGCCGGATGGGCAGACCTGCCCCGAAGCCCAGGCCTCAGAGTCAGGAAGGTAGGGTTCTCAGAGGGCTCTCCAGGACTGGACAGACACCTGCCTGTCACCACCTTGCAGGCCAAGTCAGGTTTCAGTAAGTCAAGAAGCGGGGAGTGCCTTTCAGGCTCCCTACTGCCAGCCCAGGCAGAGAGGTGCCAGCCCAGGCAGAGAGCTGGCTGTGGGAAAGAGCTGTGCGTGCGTGCGTGCGTGCGTGCGCGTGAGGAACTGGCTCATGGCGTGACGTACACTGGGTCGGAGGAGGCTGCAGTCCGGTAGGGCCCGCTCCTAGAGGCCTGAACATTGGGCCAGCAACTTGGGCTCTGGTCTCTAGGCAGTAGGGAGCCTGTGAAGGCTCTGGATGGGAAGAAGGGTGTGAGGAGCCCTGTGCCCCCGCCCCAGGAGCACCCAGTCCGACATCTGCAGTAAAGCTGCAGGGGAGAGGGAGTGAGCTCTCTGTGCCTCCCTCTTTCCAGCCAGCAGCCCCTCCCAGCCCACCCATGCCCAGACCCCTCGTTCCCACTGCATCAAGCATCTGGCAGGAGGAGAGGGCTCAGGCTCAGGCCTGGGATGGGGCCTGCCAGCTCATACTGTCCCCAGCGGGGCCAAGTAAGCAGGACCTCCAGGGCAGTGGGAGGCTGGGCTTGGAGAGGAGCTTAGGACGGCAAGATCACCTACCGCGGGAGAGGCAATTGCGCCCCAGCATGTGGTCAGCTGGCCTGGGAAGAAGGATGGAGTCACCCCTCTTCCGCAGCCAACGCCAGCTACCTGTACTCCTCCCTGGGCTGACCACCCTCACCCGGACAGGTAGCACAGGGCACACGCTCCTTCCTCCAGGGACGGCAACCTGACAGCCGCCCCTGGGGCTGAGCCACGTCCCCAGCCCTGGGAAGGTCCTGCAGGGAACTGAAGGCGCAGAACCCCTGGATGCCTTAGGCTTAGAAATCGAGCAGGACTTATGTCCCTGAGTGCCCAGGGCCCAGAAGCCCACTCTGTCCTGTAGGCGTGTTTGACCTATCTCTTGTTTCATACAGAATGACAATTAGCTGGGAACATTGAAAAACCAGGAGATTTTATGTAGAAGCTCAGATGTTCAGGGGCGCCTGGGGGCTCAGTCGTTAAGCGTCTGCCTTCAGCTCAGGGCGTGATCCCGGCGTTATGGGATCGAGTCCCACGTCAGGCTCTTCCGCTATGAGCCTGCTTCTTCCTCTCCCACTCCCCCTGCTTGTGTTCCCTCTCTCGGGCTGTTTCTATCTCTGTCAAATAAATAAATAAAATCTTTAAAAAAAAATAAAAGAAGCTCAGATGCTCAGTTTCTCTGGAGAGATCAGAAGACCTCGTGTCACTGGAGGTGACAGTCCACTGTGGACTGGAGAGAGCCGAGCTGCCCGTCGGGGTCGGCCCTCCCACATGTGCACCCGCGGGTCTCACCCGTCCGGCCCGCCGTTGGCTTGTGACCTCCGTACCTGCTTCCTTCTCCTCGGGCTGCTATAACAAGTGCACAAACCAGGTGGCTTAAAAGAGTAGGGATTTATTTCCTCATGGCTCTGGAGGCCACAAGTTCAAAATTAAGGCGTCAGCAGGGCTGCATTCTGCTGTAGAGGGGATCCCCTCCTTGACTCCTCCGGTTTCTGGTGGCTCTAAGTGTTCCTTGGCTCGTGCCTGCAAAATCCAGTCTGTGCCTCTGACTTAACATGACCTTCTCTCTGAATCAGATCTCCTTCTGCCCTTTTCTCTTACGGACCCTTGTCATTGGGTCTGTGGCCCACGCAGACAGTCCGGGATACCCCAGATCCAGGTTCTTAACTTCGTTACATCTTCAAAGACACTTTTTCCTAATGAGTTTGCACTCACATGTTGCCAGGGACCTGACATGGGTCTATGTTCTGGGGGCCACCAAGGAACCGCTTTGTGCCTCAGTGACCTTCTCTGTAAAATGGGGCTGATAATAACAGCACCTACTTCACACGCTTCCTGTGAGGACTGAATGAGTTAGAATAGCGCCTGGGACATGGTAGGCCTCGTTAGTGCTATTCTCAATCTAGAAAGGGAAAGAGCCACCCCTCGCAAAGGGCAGAGTGGGTGGGATGAACAGGATACACGCCCAGGGAATTTGCCTGTCAGGCAGCTGCTAACGACCCATCCGCCTTTGACTCCCACAGACAACGGCCCCGTAGGTAAGCGGCGCACGGGGACGGCCACCGTGTTCATCACCGTCCTGGACGTGAACGACAACCGGCCCATCTTTCTGCAGAGCAGCTATGAGGCCAGCGTCCCCGAGGACATCCCTGAGGGACACAGCATCATGCAGGCAGGTGGCCGTAGCCCCCTGGGGCAGCTGGTGGGCTGGGGGCAGGGCTGCATACAGGCTCGGTGTGTCATCGTGGCCTGGATGCCATGTGGAGGGATAGAAACAGGAGAGGGTCCAGCGGCTGCCCCCAAAGTAGCCAGGTGCCATCCTCCCTCCTGGGGAGAGCAGGCCTTTAGTTTCTGTTGCCTACAACAGCACCCCGGCTCCCCCCAAAAACAGAAGGAAGGCCTCGCCTCCCTCCTTTCCCCAAAGCCCTCTCCTCTTCCCCTACACCACCCAGAGGGCCTTTCAAAGCAGCAAGGGGATGGAGCTGTCACATTTTCCCGGAAAGGAGGTGAGGGGAGACAGCCAGGGCCCACCGAGGCCCGGAACAGAGAGGCTTTCATGGGGCCCTTGGCCAAAGCTCCCTTCTTGGGAAGTAAACAGGCACTAGAAGAAAGAGCTCCTTTGCCCAGGGAGCAGGAGCGACGGCTATGAGTCTCCAAGGGAGAAAGGGGAGGACCTGAAAAGGAGGCTCGGGTGCCCTCCCCCAGCTGGCCCTGGACGCCTCCGTTGCTGGGTGGGGAGGGAGGCCGGGATTACCCTCTTCGCCAGCTGTGGAGGCGGACGCTGAGCCAAACGCAGCAAATCTGGGCCTGTCCACTGGGGCAGGCTCCCAGGATCGGGAGGGGCTGGAAGCATGTCCAGCTCCCTGCGTCGGGGCCGGGGGCCTGGCAGGAAATGGGCTGGGAGCAGGGTTCTGACTCCAGAGGCCCGAAGAGTCCAGGAAACTGCAAGGATATACCAGAGGCCGGGGCCGGTTCTAGAAGGAGGAAGCCCTGAGCTTCCTCTGGGGCTCAGCTTCTCCTCTAGCCTCACATCGGCCACCCCATTAACCAACCGTCTCCCAGGACCAAAGTGGGGACATGCCTGGGAGTATGGCCAGCACTGCGAGGGTCCCCCTGTCCATCCCCAGCTTTCGTGTCTCCTTCAGTCCCGCCGGGAAGCCTTGCCCCCAGCCCTGGTCTCCAGGAAGACAGCACCCAGTGCTGGGCCTGTGACTGTGGGCCAGATTCATCCTGGGGTGTGTCAGGAGGCCCTGGGAAGGGAACCAGGACAAAGTTAACAAGCTAGAAGGGGAGAGGGTAACAAATGTCTGTGGAATGAGGCCTGCCCCTCTTTCTAAACCTGAAGAATTGGTTTCTCTTTACCTGACATGACACAGCCTGAAATCCTAGAGCCCAGGAGTGAGACAGGGCAGCCCCGATTCTCCCTATTTCTAAGGGAGAAGTTCAGGTATTAGTGACTTCTCCAAGGCCCTGGAAGTTTCTGGCCAAGGTGGCCTCACTCTTCGAAGGTACAGTGAGCCTCAGCTCACCACCATGCCCAGAGACAAAGATTCTGTCTAGGGGCATGTGAGGGAAGAAGATGCCCCCCCCCCAGGACTTCTTAAGCTTTGGGAGTGGGGACACGCTGAGATGGGCCACCCTTCACTCAGGAAATCGAGATGACGTTCATACTTCTGTGCCTGGAGCTGTGCCTGTGAGAGGTTGGACGTAGTCTCACTCCGTGCAAGCTTCCAGGCCCGTAGGAAGGAGGGGACATAGATGTGGGTCACCCACACCGCCGAGAGGAAGTGATCTCTGCCCTCCCTCTGAGAGATGGGAAGAGTAGGGCTGGTTCCAGGCAGGAGGTGGCTTTCAGCTGGAGAGCAAAGGTGGCCTCACGGAGGGGGTGCCTTGCACAGCATAAGCCACAGCCTGGGGAGGGCAGGAAGTTCAGTTTGTCTGGAGTCTTCGATCAAGATAAGGCTGGAAGGATAGTTTGGAGCCAGCTCCCAGGGCACTGAACGTCAGACTAGAGAGCTCTGGCTTTCTCTAGCCAGCAGTTGGGAACCAGGGATGGTTCTGGAGCTGGAACGGTTGGGAAGAAGTGGCAAAGCTGGAGCTCCCTCTTTGAGAAGACCTGGCTGGCTGCACCGTGAGTCACAGCAGGGGGGCTGGGGCAGCCCTGTGGCAGGGCACCAGGCGGCCCTGGCCAGCTGACCCTCTGGGAGCAGGAGGTAGACAGCTCAGAACCCCTCTGTCCACTCTCCAAATCTGGGCCCCAGAGTGTACAGCCACGGCCCTGGGTAGAGTTTGGGGGTTTGGAATGCTGAGAAGTCCGCTCTAGGGTGGGATTGCTTTGACAGGTAGCCAGTCAATGATGTAATTGCCAAAAACTCAGCAGACCTCGTGTGCTCCAAACCTGGGGTGCTGTCCTGGAGAGGTCTGGACCCTCCTACCCCAAAGGGAGGATGCCCCCTGCCCTGGGTGGGGCAGGAGCACTATGGCGTGTCCTCAGAGCCCAGGTGGCATCACCTCTAGCTTCTGGCAATGCCTCCCTCCACTCTGACACAACACGGGTCCTGACATCTCAAGGAGCTCCTTAACCCATTCTCAGCCCCTTCCTGGTCCATTGTAACGTCAGCACCTCCAAGGGGGGACACCAAGATGGCTGTCAAGATGGCGATTGGCTGGGCAGTGTTGGAAGCCTCCTGCTTGCCCTCCTCCCAGGAGGCACCCAGGCATCTCGCCCACCACGAGGGTGCTGACTGCTCCCAGGGATTATCAGGCGAATGCTGGTGGGGCCCAGGAATTCCAAGGAGAGGGGTCCCTGGCTTTCCTCTTGCCTTGGGCACTGAGTTGGCACAGAGGGCAAGACATTACCTTGCCCCCCATGTGGGCACAGTATTTCATTTGACTGGAGGGAACCTTTGGCCATTTGGCAGCTCAAACTGGAATCCAGGCTGGGCTTTGGCACCTGGGAGGGTGAGCGAGACTTCTGTTGAGAAGCAGGGTCATTGTTTCCCGGAGGTGGTTGGTGCCTGGTTGCCAGAGGACGGTACTAGGGGCCCCATGTTGTCCCCTCTGGCCCCGAAGTCGGCCCAGCAGTCTTTCAGCCGGCAGCCACTAGAGGGTCCGCAGAGAGCCAGGTTCTCCTCTCAGGGCTGTCTCTGGGAAAGGCCACGGGCCCAGGGACACGGGACCACTGGGGCTGAATGTGTGGCCCACGTCCTTCGGCAGCCCCAGGTTCCAGGCTCTGTCCGAGGCAGGCGGGTCCGCAGGTGGGTCCTGGATGGCGGGGCCACCCGGTCACATCTTGGTAGATTCGGTGCAGTCACAGTCACGGCCGTCATCACAGCCCGGCAGGGGGCGTCGGGGAGCAGGTCTGCCGCGGCGGAAACTATGCAGGGAGCGGCGCAGAGAGCCCAGTCGCTTCCAGAGCCTGAGCTGCGGCTCGCTGGGGCTCCCGGGGTGGTGGGGCATGCACTCCCGAGCCCGGCGCTGGGTCGGGTCTAGTGCGGCCGGTTTGCAGAGGGTCATGAACAGCAGACAGCTGGCCAGCAGGAGGAAGATGCAGGCGAGGGCGATGAGCATGGGGAGGGGGTCAGCTGCCTCTGTGGGGCTGCCGGGCGTGACAGGAGCTGTGAGGAAGGCGAGGGGGCTGGGACCCTGTGTGCTCATGGCTCCTGCAACAGGAAGGGGACGGGAGCTCAGAGGCAATGCAGCTGGACCCAGGGCAAGGGAAGGAAGGGCACGTTGATGGGAGCCGGGTGCTGCTCAGCTAGCTGCGGACAGCATCATGGCCATTTTACAGGGTAGAACAGTGAGGACCAGAGAGGTTGACAAGTCTCAGGTCACACAGCAGAAAGGGATGGAGCTGGGCCTGAACCCAGGTCATTTTTCTTCTATATCCCCTGCCCACCTGCCACAGAGGAGACAGGAGGGTAATGCCTCTTGGCCTTGAAAAATCAGTTCTCATGAATTACAATAGTCTTACACCTGACAACCTGGGAACATACAACCAACTCCATCAATAGGTTGCTCTCTGACCTGGAACGAGTCATCAGTTACAGGATGCTGCCACTGGCAAGGACCCTGACGATTATCTAACGTCAGGGCTGCAAACTGGTGGCCTACAGGTGTGTTTCTTGGGTCGTTCTAGTGTTTTTATGAATTTCAATTAATTGTGAATATTTGAAGTCACAGACTTTTAAAACCCAAGCGATTTCACATAAATATCTAGATATCTGGCTTCTCTTGAAATTCCAGAATTTCGACAATGGCAACAGAGGGCCAGTTGCCTCCTGGCACCCAGAAGCTGAGGCTGAGCAGCAGTTGCCCCCTTCAGACAGATCTGGCCCCCAGATCACCATACTCCCCCACAGGACCACTACGCACCTTATTTCACCTGCCTGGTCCCTTGGGCATTCCTGTTGTTGCTTCCCACTGCAGCCCAGCCTGCTCCCATGACAAGTAAGGAAACTGAGACCCAAATAAGGGAAGGCCAAGCCCAAACCCACACTGTGAGCCATGGCCAAGCGAAGGCCGGAACAAGGTTTCCAGACTCCTGGCCCTATGGCTCCCAGTCCTCTGGGATCACTGAGCCGCTCCTAGAACAGGTGACAAATAATCCATAAAGAGAGCTACAGAGTTGACAAGGTGGGGCTCAGAACGCCCCCCAGACACCAGTCACCTGTTATCACTCATGACCATTCCACTAAAGGGACCTCAGCAGAGGATCTCTGGAGATGGAAAATCAGACTGAGCTTCTGGTTCAGCATGTCTGGGGTTGCAGAAGAAAATACCCATAGAGCCTGACCGATTGGTAACGAGTGACCACAGAGGGCTGGTGGCAGGTCTATGCGGAGAGCCCCCTCGCGGAGGTGGGGGTGCCTCGGCCAGGCTGATGGAACAGGCCCAGTGTGGTCAGCCCTTCCAGTTCCCCAAGAGAAGCCAGAAATCTGGATTTTTCAGGCAAATGTCCCTGATGTTTAAATATTGACAACTGATTCAAATTTGGTTAAACCAAGAGAGGGGCAGGGAAGGGAGGATATACTGCAAAGTAAACAAACTTGACCCCCCAAAAATTTGAAATGAATTTTCAAATATTTAGAACGCTAGAACAAGCCACACAAAACATACAGGCATACCTCCAGTCTCAGGCCAGCGTGGATGACCTTTGATTTCTACAGACACAGGACAGGAAGTCCCAAAGAGGGTCTTAGTAAAAAACCACCATTTCTTTCTCTTTGACCTTGGAGACTTTCCTGTGATGGGGGACGGCAAGTTGCCCTCCTTCTCCCCCAGCTCGCAGCTTAGAATAAGCTTTCAGTTGAGTTTCTAGCATGGCACTCAGCGGAGTCATGCCAAGCCTCTGAACGTGGGCTGCAGAGTCTGTGTCAGCAGGCAGTGGGGACCAGAGAGGGGCCACCCTGCCCCCGCCCTCTGGAGCCCCCATCCCCACCCCAGGCACTCACCAGCAGCGGCAGGACCTCACTCCCGGCTCCCTGTGCTCAGCCTCCTTCCTGCCTGCAGCCTCGCCCTCCGCCCAGCCAACTAGGGCATCCAGGGCACCCCCCCCACCTCCCACCCATTCCCTGCCACCACTCCTTCCAGAGTTTCCAGTCAGAACACGACCCCTCCCAGCTCCCAGCTGGAAATTTTGAAGCCCGTCTAGCTGCCCACAGCCTCTGCCTTTCAGGCATTGGGCCTAGAAAGCACTCTGGCTGGGCAGCCATACGTGGGTTGGCCCGCCCTTGAATATGAGCATGGAGAGGGATGGGGTGTGCCCACCACCATCTCCCACAGGGAGAAAACTGGTCCTCTATCCTCCTCTGGACAGCATTTGGCTGGGAGTGAGAAAAGGGCGATCAGAAGTGGGAGGCGTCTCAATCCTGTTAGCCCTGATATTATCACAAGGCCCTCACATGGATCTGGAGATCCGATCGGGCTAGCAAAGCTGGTCCAGTCTTCGGTCCCTGGACAAGCACTTTAATAAAAAGATAAATGAGGTTATAATTAGCATTTTTGTAGTTTTCTCGGAAGCAAGAGATTCTAAAGCGCTTGAAAATATCAAGCCACCCGCCCTGGAACACACAGGTCCCTTTGCAGCCCCTCTGATCCTCCAAGAGCCAGCTGCTTGCAGGGAAAAGAGGCCTCCATCAGACCAGCGCTAGGATAGTCTTAAGGGCAGTTGAAGCTTCTCCCTGCCCACAAGCCCAGGGCACACTGGCAGGCCTTGCTCTAGACATAGCAAGTTCAGTCTAGAACCTTCTTTCTTTCCTTGGAACTCCGTAATGCAGTGCCTGCTGGAGCAGAGGGACTAGCCTCAGAATACATGTTGCTGTGTGGCCTTGGGCTAGTCACTATCCTTCACTGGGCCGTTTCCACTCTCTACAAAAGCAGAGGGATTCCCCAGATCTGAGTGCACCCTCACATCCTCCCCAGAGTACCCCAGCAAGGGTTTGGCCCCACTTTCTTCACCAAGCCTTTTCCTGTAGTCCCCCGAGCACTGACCTCAGAGCCAGCGCTCAGCAGTCCCAAGCTGGGTAGAAAGGTCGTTTAGCTGTCCACAGGAGGGTCAAGGAGCAGCAGGTGCCAACCGTGACCCCAGCCTGCCCTGGACTTTGCCGTGCCCTGTGCCCTTCAGCCAACCAGGCCGGGCAGAGCGGGCCGTCTTCACTTACTCTTCAGCTAGCCCTGGCTTTGTCTGGGAGAGTTTTGGCCCTGCCTT
Organism: Ailuropoda melanoleuca; assembly: GCF_002007445.2. Taxonomy (NCBI): domain Eukaryota; kingdom Metazoa; phylum Chordata; class Mammalia; order Carnivora; family Ursidae; genus Ailuropoda; species Ailuropoda melanoleuca. The sequence continues at coordinate 75,480,528 of NC_048223.1, forward strand.
GGGGGAGGGGACAGCCAAGAGGGTAGGGATGGCAACTGGACTGGGCAGAGGGAGAGGGGAGCCATGCAGAGGAGCCCGGTAGCTCCCAAGCCCTCCCAGGGCCTCACTCCAGCCTGTCTCCTTGGAGCCCTCGAAGGGGCCAGGGTGGAGGCACTGGGGAGCCATGGGGAGGGTTTCCCGGTCTCTGCAGCAGCTCTTACCTTCCCCCATCGGGTGTCTGAATGGTATGGTCGGCAGCCAGCGGCTTGCTATTCAGTGCCTGCCAGCCTCCGGGTTACCCGGGTGAGGGAAGAGGGGAGAGGGGCTGCAGCCCAGCAGCAGAGGGAGAAGCCCTGGCAACACCCCGGGCCCCTCCTCCCCTCCTGCGTCTCTGGGCCCCTCACCTTCCAGGCTTGCCCTCAGCTTCCCAGGAAAGCACCTGCCCTTTGAAGGTGTCTGGCTGCAGAAGTGAGGGGTGAGAGACATTTTCAAAGGTCCGAGAGAGCTTAGGGCAGAAAGCACAGGATTGAGGGACAGCCATGGCTTGCTCCTATAGTTTGGGTGGGCTCCTGGAGCCCCTCCAGGTGGTGGCTCTCCAGCCCTCCCCACACCACACACACACACACACACACACACACACACACACACACACACGCCCGCCCTTCCCCCAGCCTTCTTTCTTCCCGGAAGCCAGAGTGTCCCCGCAGCCTCCCCAGCAGCCAGCTCCCTGCAGAGGAGCCTAAGTCTTGAGCAGCTTCCCCTTCAAGGAACCCCTCCAAGGACCCAGAAATACAACACACTGGGCACAGTGCCAGGGCCATTGTTCTGGAGACCGGGGAGATAGCAGTGGACAAAGGCCCGTCTTCTGTGGGAATATAGACACTAAGCAAGGATGCAGTATGTCAGCAGCTGGTGGGGGTGGGGACAGCCTAGGTGCTGGAGTGTGGAATGCAATTCCACATAGAAGGCTCAGGGAAGGCCGGACGAGAAGATGGCATTTGAGCAGAGATCTGAAGGACATGAGAGAGTGAGCATGCCGATACCTGGGGGAGAGCTGGCCAGTGGGGGAAACAGCACGCACTTGGCATTCAAGAAGTAGTCAGGAGATCCGTGCGGCTGGGGCAGAGCTGGCGAGGAGATGAGCTCACATAGTCTCCGTTCTCACCAGTTGGAAGATGGACTTGCTCTTTCTCTGGGCCCAAGATCCAAAATTGCAGCGAAGGATGAGATTGACCCAGTCTCTGTCAGGTACCTTCTCCCGGACCAGTCACTGCTGGCCATGGTCCATAAGAACATGGCAGCCCCAGTGCGTACCACAGGGTTGCAGTGAGAGGCGGTGAGAAGAGGGCAGATCCAGAAGAAGTGAGAGGTCCAGGGCATCACAAAGCAATTCACCACCAATCGAGACAAGATCCCGAGGCCCTGGGACTTCCCAGCCACGCGGTGTCAAGACTTCCTGCATCACCTTCCAGGGGAGCAATCTCTCTACTCACTTCAGGTGTATAGTGGGGAGAGTAGGTGTTCGGTTCTTGGTTTAAGAGGACTCGCCTTGGGGCCAACCTTGACTCTGCCAGCAGCCTCAAGGCTGGACTCCGTGTGAAGAGGGAAAACACGGCGTAGTGTCTCTGAGTGAGAACAGCATGCCCCAAGTTCCACCAGAGACCGTGCGTGAGCCTGAGACACAGCCAAGCAAGACGGGCGGTGGGGGGACGGGGTGGAGAGTGGTCTGAAACCAGACTGGAGCGAATGTGTGGGCGATTGAAGATAAAGCCACCCGGTGGGAGGTGGGATTTCTGGGTTTCGGCGAAGTGGCTGGGACTCAGTGTGGCCAGAACGGCTTCAGACCAGGAAATTGTGGGCAAGAAGCAGCCACCCAATCCAGCCCCCCAGATGAGGCTCCGGGGAGCTCAAAAGGCTGAAGGAGGGAAGTGGGTTCCTATGGACTGACCTCGTCGAGCCCAGATCCAGAGAGCTACCATGCCATCACCCACCTGCTCCCCCATCCTCCCCAGGACCCTGGTGGAGGATCAAGGAGCAGAGATGGCAGGTCCCCTGCCATACAGGGCAGGAGAGAGCCATCAATGGGTGTCCTCGTAGGGGACGAGACAGACAGACGTGTCCTTCTCTCTCAGACCCCCGGCTTCTGTGGGAAACCCTGGGTTGTGCCGGGTGGGCTGGGGGTGGTGTGACAGCAGGAGAGGGGCTTCACACAAGGTCTTCTCGCCCTGTGGGGTGGAATGCTAGGAGTGACCGCGTGTCTCATTCTCCCTCAGCTGAAAGCCACAGATGCAGATGAGGGCGAGTTCGGGCGTGTGTGGTACCGCATCCTTCATGGTGAGTGGGCTGCCCTAGGGCGGAGAGGGCCGGCGCTCCTGCCCTCAGGGTGGCGGGGCTTCTCCAGGCTGCCAGGAGTCTGGGCAGTGAGGCCAAGGGAGCCCGACGCGCCATACGCACGGGTGGGCAAGGGGAGGAAACGGACGTTCCCCGATCACTCGCACCAAGTTGGGTGTTTAAGGGAACGCGCTGCATTTGATTGCTATCCTCCTAATGTTCCTCATATGGAATATCACCCTGACCGGGGGGGCCTTGGGGGAGGGCCGCTCCCCGCAGTGAGCCCCCCGGAGATGGTCATTGGCCCATCATATTGCGTGGGACCATCCCTGAACCAATGACTGTTGGCCAGAGACTAGAATCTGCTGAACTGCCCCCCTGGGAATCAGGGTCAGATCACCCTGACACAAAGCCCCTGGACTGAGAGTGGAGCAGGCTGGATCCCCAAAGGAAAATCAGAACGCTCTTACCCCAAGATGACAGAATGGGTACTGGACTAGCCCAAAGACGTACCCAAAACCCTCAATTCAACCCCCCACAAAGAAATGGGTTTTGGCTCCTCTCTTTGTGGTGCCCCAGATCTTTCTGACATATTGAATCCCCTGACACGTCTGGGTATGGGGTTGTCAGGGGACCCCCAGCCTTCCCATAAGGAGGGTACAGGTGGGCTCCTGCCTTCTCCCTCAAATCCTGCAGGCCAGGGCAACACGAGACAGATGACTTCTTGCCATCGTGGGCTTCGGTCAGGCTCCCAAGACCTCTGGGCAGGGTCAGAATTCTGGGGGTCTGGGCACCCCCACTTCTCCCCCCCACTATGCCATGAGCCCCCTATGTCTTCCTCCAGGCCGGAGCCCATGCATCTCCTCTGTCCCTCCATGCAGGTAACCATGGCAACAACTTCCGGATCCACGTCAGCAACGGGCTCCTTATGCGAGGGCCCCGGCCCCTGGACCGAGAGCGGAACTCTTCCCACGTGCTCACAGTGGAGGCTTACAACCATGACCTGGGCCCCATGCGGAGCTCTGTCAGGGTAAGAGGCTGGGCCACGGGGTGGGGCTTGCGCCTAGCCGGTCAGCAACACGAGAAGCCCTGCGGACCCTTCGGCGGCGGCCTCGGAGGTGGGCCGAGACCACCGCTGGCACAGAGCCGGCCACCAGCAGGGGCCCGATGGGGGCAGGCCACCTCTGGTTTAGGTGCTGACTGACCTGGGGCTACGGTTGCGGGAGGGGATGCCGAAGCCCAGCCTGGGATCTTGGCCGTGTCTTTTTGCTCTGAGCCTCAGTTTCTCCAGATGTGGAAGGGGGTCAGTGATACCGATGTCTGTCCTAAGGGATGACAGAGGTGTCCTTACAGGATGAACCCCTCTACCCACACCATTCACAAGGAAATCTCACCAATATGACCTTGGAGACAGAGATGGTGCCAACGGGGTTTTACTGAGGGAACTGAAGTACGGAGGGGTCGCTGGTGATCGAACCGGGACTTGAGCCCGGTCTCCCAAGTCTCAGTTCAGCGCACTTTCCATTGAAAGTGTCCCCAAAATATTCCAGTTACCACTCCCAGCTGTCCCGTCAAATGTATTCTTTTCTGCCCACCCTCACTTACCTCGCGCCTCTGCCCCATGTGGCTGAAATCAAATTAAACCTTCATCTTCCTGATGGGTGGACAGTAGACACACAGATACGCTTACTGGCTGGGCTGGTTTAGGCACTCTTCTGCCCAGGGGCAGGGGCTGGCTGAGGTAACCTCTCAAGGTCACCCCACCCTCCCCCCACTGCACACTCAGCAGCTCACAGCCCCCTCCCCGGAACCAGGTGGAAAGTGAGTCAGGCCCCAGAGGTGAAGAGTAGGAGGAAGATAGGAAAAGCCGGGGTGGGGAGCAAGCAGGGACTTTTACCCAGGACTGAGTGGAGCAAAGCGAGCTGCTTATCAGCCCCATCTCTACCCCACTCCTTCCCCAGGCTGGAAACAATGAACAGAAGCCCGCCCGGGTCATCAGCACGCAGGAGGTGCTGGAGAGTAGGTGACTCAGCCTTGGCCCATCTCCTGCTGGCGCCCCCTCGGCTTTGCAGGAGGAGATGGAAAGAGCAGGCTGGGTCTTTACAGCTGCCCCTTGGAGTGAGATGTGCCCGGGCGGGATGGCTGAGGGGGGTCAGATCCCTGGGGCGTTTACACCTTGGGGCTGCTTGGGATGACTCAGGGGCACCTGGGAGGGCAGTTCACGCTCAGTTACCTGAATGTGCGCCGGGACATCCCCACACCGCCCCGCTCCCCTGCACGACCGTGAATTGCTTACCTGCTGATGAGTGTGCCCACGTCAGAGCACGCTCTTTGTGGGGCCCACATCAGGTCACGGAGGGACGGACGTCAGTGGAGCTTGGGTTGGCTACCTAGACTTTAAGCTTCCTAATTATAGCCCTCCCTGAGGCCCCTGTTCTCCCCATCCTCCCAGGAGCAGGTGGGCACCTCTCTCCAGGGCCTGCTCCTATCAGCCTTGACTTTGTGACTGCAAGCGTTTTTTAGCCACAGACTTTTTTTTTTCCCTCAAGATTTTATTTTTAAGTAATCTCTCCACCCACCCAACGTGGGGCTCGAACTCACAACCCTAAGATCAAGAGCGGCATGCCCCACCCACTGAGCCAGCCAGGCACCCCTAACCACAGACCTTTTGAAACAAAATGGTATGCAGTGGGCCAGGATACAGCATAAAAGAGATGGAAGCCGGGCTGGGCCGGTCAGTGGGGGTGGGGGGCTGGGAAGCACGCCTGCTTGCCCACGCTCCTTTGCTTCTCTCCCCATGAACCCTGAAGGATAGTAAATCCTCACGTGGTAATTACTCTCTGCCAGGCATTTTCTAAGTGCTTTATGCCCTTGAACTCACTTAACCCTCATGACAGTCCTACGAGGTAGGCACTGTTTTCATATCCATTGTATAGAGGAGGAGACTGAGGCAGAGAGGCATTGGCCACCGTGTGTAGGGTCACATAGCAGTAAGGGTAGAGCTGGACTTCACACCCAAGCCGTCCACGCAGGTCTGCCCTCTCAATCCGTACACTCCGCTGCCTCACATACAGGCCCTTCAGAGCCCAGAGTCCACTGCCTACCACCCTGAGTCATTCTAAGATGGGAATTTAGGAGCTGGCACCCAGGGCAGAGGCTTCATAGCCTTTGTAGGACACAGTTCACACATCTCTGAACCCCAAGAAACTTGGGGACTTCCCCGAAGACAGTGTGGGGACTCCAGCGTTGCCCCGGCATCATTTGCCGATGGCTTCTGGGGACCATCCATGTCCTCCAGTTCCTGCTTTAGAGACCAGGGACAGCATAGATGAGGGCCCAGGAGCATGGCGTGAAAGGCCCTCCTAGAGACTGGGGGCCTCACGTGCACCCTGCAAGCATGCATGTGCACGCACACGCGTCTCCTGCCCTGTCCCCACTGGAGGGCACGGCACGACACAGGCAGTGGGGCTGCTCCTCCGGGGGGCCCAGGAGCTCGGTAGCTGAGCCCTCCCGCTTATAAGAACTTGGCAGACCTGTGTGTTTCCTGTACATCTGTGTCTCTCAGGTTTGCAAACCACACACCATTATGCCTCTTATGTCTCTGCTGCTAAAAACAAGGCTGAAACTGACAAGAGGATCGTGGCGTGGAGCCGCCCCGACCCCATGCCACCCCCCTCCTCCTTCTCATCCTGGCAGACTGGCCCCGTTTGTGCCCCCTCAACCCTTGGAGTAGAGGCCAGTTGGACAAGCAGACTCAGGAAGGGGAAGGCTCGCAGTTTTGAAAGATGGATGGTTAGTTTCTGTTTACAGCAAGAGAGTTCCCGAAATTCGTCCATGCAAATTCCCCCCACACCCACCCCACCCAGGATCTTCCAGCCAAGTTCTTGGTGAAGCCAAACTTAGAAGGTTCCGGCTTGTAGAACAGCTGTGCTCTGGGGTGGGCACTTTAGTTTGCATAGTGGGTTCTGGGTGTCTGGACATGAAAATGTGATGACACAACAGGGCTGCAAGGAACCCCAAGAGCTGGAAGATAGAGAAGCCTTTACCCTCATATGCCTCTCCTCCCTCTAACTGTTACCCCCTCCCCCCACGAAAGTCCTGCACTGGTCAGACCACCATTTCTGCTACAGAAGCCCCCTCACTTCTCCAGCAAATTCCCAGCTAAGCCCAGGAGAGAAGCCAGGGCTGATCCCAAAGGCGGTGATCAATCGGAAACCCCGTATTAGTGCCGTCAGATTGTCTGTGCTGCAGCCCGCCGTGAGTGCTGGTGAGCACATGTGACGTTGTGTTGCACACTCTTGCCCATGCTCCATTTGCGGCTTTCCCTCTGCTGGCAAGTTCCTGCCAACCCTGGTTCCATCAGCCTGGAAGGAGGTGGTCTTCTGTTCTGAGGCCAGCTCACCCCCAACATAGAGCAAAGAGGAGTCGGGGTTGATGGACTGAGAACCAGGAGGGTTCCCCCTCCTTCCTGCCCCTTCAGTTACCATGAGGCCTTGGGTAGGTCCCTCCCCGCCCCCGAGCCTCGGTCCCCCCATCTAGGAAAAGAGGCAGGGGCCCTGGGCCTCCCTGTGGCTCCTTAAGCACCAACAGTCTGTGACCCCCTCCCCTCCCCTCCCCCCCCCAGTCCTTCTGGACACAGACCTGGTCCTGCGCGTCCCTGGGCCAGACCCTCCCTGTGCTCCTGTGTGTATGTGAGGGGGCAGGGGCAGGTGATGTGGCAAAAAAATGCTGTGACCTTGATCTCTAGCTGTATACGTCTCTCTCCATAAAAATCTTTTAACTGTTTTTCTTCTGTTATGCAAGACCTATGTGTTCTTTAAAGAAAGGACAGCTAAGCAATGATGAAAACGATGCATAATGCCACAATTCCGATAGAGCCACTATCTTGGCCAGGCTCCTCAGAAGCAAATCCTGGGACAAGAGTTGATAGGAAGATGATAAGTAGTAACTGTCCTCAGGAAAAGCTGGAAGGGGTGTGGGACCAGGGAAGGAAAGGCAGCTGGGGGAACTGACTCAGCCCCACGGGGAGCTTTGGAGAGAATCTCTCCAACTACCCAATCAGAGCTGAGGAAGCGGGAGTGTTTATACTGCACACCCATCAGTCACTGGTAAGGACTGCCCCAGGGGACATAATTCCCAGGCATTTCCGGCTCTCTGGGTGTGTGTGTGTTCCAGCAGCCTGGGCGGGGTGGGGTGAGTGCTCCACCAAGAGCCGCAGGGGCCGGCTGCTGGCAGAGAGAGCCCCCAGAGAAAGTGCCTGATTATCTAAATGGGTCTGAGCGCCAAAGTCCTCTGATGCAATCATAGTGAACGTTTTCGTGTCTGTTCTCCCAGATAGCTTTTGATAGTCGAATGGGGTCACCTCAGCTTTTTAAAGCACTTTCGCAAAGTCTGGCTCGTTTTGTCTTCCGAACAACCCTGGCCGTGGCACAGAGCACGAGTTATCAGGCTGATATGTTACTATTTCATGGCTGAGCAACTTGATGGCCCCAAAGAGTCACTAATTAGTCACAGGTTCCCACAGGGTTAGTAGCAGTGCCAAGAGTAAGATCAAGTGACGTTCAAGCACCTGCCCTGTGCCCCGTGCCTGGTACCATGCAAGGTGGGGGGCCATGGTGACCAACCGTGTGGAGCTCTCCACTGGCCCAGGAGAGCAGTGACCACACATGCAGGCCAGGATGCACCAGCCCTGGACTCCTCCGGTCTCCACCCCACCTTGACCTTCCACCCCCCGTCTGGCTCCTACAGGTGATCGTGTACGTGGAGGACGTCAATGACGAGGCCCCCGTGTTCACACAGCAGCAGTACAGCCGCCTGGGGCTTAGAGAGACAGCGGGTGTCGGCACGTCAGTCATCGTAGTCCGAGCCACGGATCGAGACACCGGTGAGGCCAGCTTTCCGAAGTCACCCTCCACAGCTCGTCCCTCCCACTCCTGTGGGGCTCATCATCCTTGGGATGCCACAGCCTCCCCCATTCGGCAGCTCCCAGGCTGGGGAGGAGTTCTGGGGACAGTCCTGGTGGCATCCCCACCAGATGCCCAGGCCTAGAAGGACTGGAGTGGGGGAGTTGTCCCAATCTCTGGATGGAGAGAGGGGAGGTCCCAAGCTTGGAAAGTCTGGTCACTGGAGGAGTCAGCAGCTCCTGGCTAGCCTTTGGCTGGGGGCCAGGCAGGATTGGGGACTTGTCACACAGCTGGCTGAGGCCTACCCCTCCAGCCAGTGGTGGCTCCGTGTCCTGCAGGCCTGGCTCAGGGCCTGATACGTGCAGGCTTCACAAGGGGCAGTGTTCTGGAGTGCTCTGAAGGCAGCCCGGCCCTCACCGAGGACCCCGAGCCCCAGAGACAGCGACAGTCAGCAGTGCGAAACAAAGGAGAACATGGCCAGGTCACGGTGGCCCTCTTCATGGGGCCTGGCTATTTGGGCCTCTGCCCCAAGCCAGGGATGCAGCCAGAGAGGAGCTCTTTCCTGAGGGGTCCACTGCCCACCCTGGAGAGGCTCCCTGAGCTGCTCCCAGTTTCCCAGCTCCAGCCCCTCCCTCATATCAGCCCTTCTTGGCATCCCCAGCCCCATTGAGACACAGGATGGGGTAACAGGGGAGATCGGTCTGAAAACTCTCAGATTTGCCGTGCCTTACATGGTGCATTTATACAGTTCAGGCCACCTATGTCACTGTTGCCCAATGGTTCATGGCCTTTTCTGGGTCAGGAATCCTTTTGAGAAATTAGAGAGAGCTATGTGTCCCTCCCTAGAAGAATACACATCCATTCTGAGTTTTGCAAATGGTTTCAAGAAAGTCTGAGATTTCCTGAGTGGTTTTATGGCCATTCTCCTGGAAGTCTATGGACCTTAGCTAAAGAATCCCAGCTGAGCTCCTGGTCAAAGAATGTACCGAGGCCCTGGGATTTGAGGTGGAAGAGTGGGGAGGATGGGGAAAGGTGTCCCTGGTTTTAGCACCCTTGGCTGGAGGGACCAAATAGAGTCTTGACCACTTCTGAGGGTGCTGCCCCTGTCTCACAGTTTCTAGATGAAAGCTCCCCCGTACAAGAGATCCCTAATTTCCCTACTGCTACTTGTCCGAGTACCCAAGGCGGGGCAGGGGGAGGGGTTGGTATTTGAGCTCAAATTTAGAGGCTTCAGAAGCAGAACTAAGTCCCTCCAGCATATCTCTCCTGCTAAGGCTAAGCCCCAGAGGGGTTGTGTGTGTTGGGCCTTGCAGTCCACATAGACCTTGGCCCCATCCTCTGCCACGTCTCCCAGGACAACCTGACCTCCAGAGGTGGGGGGGGGCAGTACACACTGGGCAGGCCAGCCAGGGCCCCTCACCCAGTCCTTTGGGGCCAGTAGCAGGTGTGTCATGGGCATCGTGGGAAGCCACAGGGCAGCCCCACCCCCATCTGGGACTGCACACTCTTGTGTCCTCTTGCAGGGGACGGCGGCCTGGTGAATTACCACATCCTATCTGGTGCGGAGGGGAAGTTCGAGATTGACGAGAGCACGGGGCTCATCATCACCGTGGATTACCTGGACTATGAGACCAAAACCAGCTACCTGATGAACGTGTCTGCCACCGACCAGGCCCCCCCCTTCAACCAGGGCTTCTGCAGCGTCTACGTCACGCTGCTCAATGAGCTGGATGAGGCTGTGCAGTTCTCCAACGCCTCCTACGAGGCGGCCATCTTGGAGAACCTGGCACTGGGCACTGAGATCGTGCGGGTCCAGGCCTACTCCATTGACAACCTCAATCAGATCACCTACCGCTTCGACGCCTATACCAGCGCCCAGGCCAAAGCCCTGTTCAAGATAGATTCCGTCACGGTGAGGGAGGCTGGGAGCAGGCACAGCAAGGGCTCTCCTTAGGGGCAGGAAGCACAGTCCTCTTAAAGCTAACCAACATTTCTTGAGCTCCTTCTATATGCACGGCACTGGCCTGTCACAGTGTCTTTGAGATAAATACCCCTGTAATGCATCCCTCTCAATATTCGGGGGTAAGATAAACTTTTCACCTAGGCAACCTGGTAACCTTCTTGTTATTAGACAATGAGAGCTATGCAAGTCATCACATTTCTCTTTTTACCTTGGCTGTTAGGAAGCTCAGATATAAATTGCTTCGTCACAATAGCTAGTCTTAGCTAAGTAGCAGTCTCTTATCTACTATCTGGATCGTACTTTCATCTCCGCTTTGGTGTGTCTTTTATCAGAGTCCCTTCTTTGGAAATAGGCAAGGTGTGAATCACTGAAGGGTGCAGGTCTTGTCCTAGGGAATATTGGGATCCCAAAGATGAACGAGACCCTTCCCAGCCCCCAAAGAGTTCATAGACTGAGAGGAGAAGCGGGAATAATGAGGGATGTACATCCGAGCACCACAGGGGAAGATGTGGAAAGAGCTAGAATACAGGTGTAATGGAGCTCCCTGGGGCCCGAACACGAGGGATCTTACCGGGCTGGGGAAGCAGGCAGCCTACACAGGTGAGGTGGCATCTGAGCGGGATTTGAGAAGGAAGTAGGATTTGCGCCGACAGAGTTCTGCGGAGATGTTCTGCTGGGCAGAGGGAGCGACGTGGAAGCAGGAAAGTAGGCAGAATGTTGGGGATTAGGGAGAAGTCTGCTTTGGCTGCAGCCGGGACTGCTTGGGGGCGGGGTGGCCTCTGCCCGGTGGGTATGATGTTGTCACTCTCCCATCTGGGCCCCTCCCCGCAGGGTGTGATCACGGTCAAGGGCCCGGTGGACCGGGAAAAAGGCGACTTCTACACCTTGACAGTGGTGGCAGACGATGGGGGCCCCAAGGTGGACTCCACTGTGGTGAGTGGGACCCCGGGTGAGAGCCCCACAGGTAGAGCCCATCACCACCCAAGGCACCCCAAAACGTCCATTTTCACCAGCCACCCCACACATGGGCCAGGCAGTGGGTGAGGGTTTCGGCCACCCAAGGACAGCGCTGTGGCCGTCATGCCACCCCTTCCCGGGCAGCCCGGGCTAGGGGTGAGACCGCAGACCTGTGGGGGCGGGGGGCGCAGCACAGCCCTGCAGGGAGGGGGCTGGGGGAGCTGCAGACTGCTAACCAGTGGCACCCTTGCCTTTTCTCTCTCTTGGCATCCTGCCGGCTCTGCCCACAGAAGGTGAGTGGCGTGTGGACTGGGGCTGTCCCCTGTACTGTGGGCTGTGGCCAGGGCCAGCTCTGTCCCTGTGTGGCAGGCATCTTCCTGCCTCCCCTGGAGACAGACACATAGACAGGCCCGCAGCAGTTTCCTTTCCAGACCCTTCTCAACCACTCCAGTCCCGGCCCCTCTCGGGCACGTTCCCCAGATCCAGCTTTGCCCTTCCTGCCAGCCCGTGGCGGGGGAGGCGGCCCTAGCAAGGAGGAGGTAGGACACACAATGGAAGGAACACGGAGGCTTCATGCCAGCTCTGCTGTGTGATGCAAGCGAGTTGCTCAACTTCTCTGTGCTTCTCTTCCTTGGGTCTAAAGTGAGGATCACGCCAGCAGCCTGAAGCTGGCAGGAGATGGCGGATAAGCAGCCCTTTGAAAACTAGGCCCCAAGGAGCATATGATGGGAGTGGCGTCTGTAAAGCGGAACCTTGCCCTCTCTTGGGGGTTGGGGGAAGGAGCATACTGTGTTGCGGTACACGGGAGGTGGGGCCCACGGGGCCGGGGCCTGCGGCATGCTGGGCACAGTGTGAGTCACTGCCCTCGAGGACTCTGGGGCAGAACCACGTGCTCGGAGCATTTTGAGGATGACCACTGAGGCCAGAGGTGTCGGGCCAGGGTCTTGGGAGGGTAGGACAGATGGGCGAGGCAGGCAGGGGACCTCAGGCTGGGGGTTGAAATGGGGGTGGTCCCCAGAGGGAGGGGTCTACCAGGGGAACGTCCTGCAGGGATAACAAGAATATTAACCATGTATTGGGCTCAGGCCCCAGCCAGTCTGGTCTGAGGGCATCTGTCGACCACATGGGGCGTCCAGCTCATCCACGGCCTTGGTTATAGCCACACTGGGTCGCTATCACATTAGCCTAGACAGACAGACAGACACCAACCCACCGTCCAGGCTAAGAGCCCAAAGCAGCTGCTTGGGGCTCTCCACCCCGCTGCTCCCTGGAGGGGCTCAGTTCCAGTGGCCCTGGTTGTGACTAGTTGTATCCCAAAGCCCCCTCCGTCCACGGGGCCAGCCTGGGGGTAGTGAGGCCAAGAGTAGCCGTGAGCTGCGTAGTTCGCCTCAGCCCCCCAGTGTTCCCAGACAGCAGCCGGTGAACAGAACCCTCAGTGGTGAACTCTAGCCAGGTACCGTGTCCCGCACCTCCCAGCTCCGGCTCCTGGCCACCCCAGCCGGAGGAGCCGAGGCTCGGGTTAAGTGGGGCCCTCTCACTGGGCCTCAGCAGCCTCATCTATAAAATGGGCCCAGTTGCAGCTCGCCCCTCATTTTTATGAGGAGTCGGGGACCTGAGGCCAGGTGGAGCCTGCTAAGCAGCCAGGGTGGCCAGGATGCTCCCCACCGAGGCCGCTAGAGCCCTTCTGTAGTCAGGCAGCCCCCTTCCCCCACACGGGCTGGGGGGACACCCTAAGCACACATTCCTGCGCAGGCCCTGGACCTCCACGGTCGCTTCACCGTCTTCCAGGAAGCACGACCTATGGCTTTTTGCTCTGCCCTGGCTTCCTCCCCGGCCCCAGGGCCCACTGCCCCAGAAACACCAGCCCTGTAGGCCCCAGGCACTGTTGGAGGTGCTAGGGTGGAGGCAGGCTGAGGGGCCTTTTAAAGGTGGCACCATTTCCTCTGCAAGGCCGGAACCCCCAAACCACAGCTCACCTACACCTGACTCCTCCCTGACCCCGGCAGCCCCCGTGGGCCCTGGGAGGGGTGGGGAGGCAGCAGGAAGGGGCAGACGGGGGCAGGCTCTTGCATCATACCTTCAGGCCTCTGGGACCTGGGGGAAGCAGATCTGGACCATGAGGCCCTGGGTGGGAACAGAGACCCAGATCTAATTCTATAGACCTTGGCACCTGCCCTCGTTCTCCCTCACTAAGGCAGACTGCTGCTGGGAGCACCTCACAGACAATACCACAGTGGTCATCCTAGAGGAAGCACCTACTGTGTGCCAGGCTCTGGACTGGGCTCAGGTTACAACAGGAAACCAAAGTCAGACATAGCCCCTGCCTTCGCAAACATAAGATGCAGCGGCGGAGGGATGTTGATTAAATTATCCCACCAGTCAGCGTATGCTATGGGAGAGAGTCTGTAGTAAGATGTCAAGGCAATCGAGGAGGGCTTCCCTGAGGAAGTGACTCAGGCTGAGATCCTCAGAAAGCATAGGCATTTACCCAGCCAAGAAGGAAGAGCATAAAGGCAGAGGGAATAGCATATGCAAACGCTCTGCGGTGGGAAACAGTGCAGGAAGCCTGAACACAGCCTCGAGTGGAGCAAGAGACTTGGGGGGAATCAGAGCACAGAGGCCTTGTTTGGTTCTGCCCTGAGAATAGCATGGTGGGCATTACTGAGTCCATTTCACAGGGGAGCAGACTGGGGCTCTGGGACTTCGCAGAACTCCCTGGCCAAAATCATGATGGATGGGCAAAGCCTTGGCACATGAGCTCATGCCAGTCTGCCAGGCAGGAAGCAGGACGAGGATCACCATGTACCACCCCCGAACTTCTTGTTTGCTCCTTCATTCCCCAAAGCATCCCGGTGCTATATGTGTTTTTGTCCCCACTTTCAGCTAAGGAAGTGGAAAATCAGAGAGGTTGAATCATTCTGTCCAAAGTCACACAGCTAGTAAATGGGGGAGTTGGCCCTGCCTCCAAGCCTGGGCTTCTTGCCCTGCAGTTCTGACAGCTCCCTAAAGATATGGAGGCGCGGCTAGGATGGAGAAGAAGGAAGACCTGATAGGAGAGGGAGGACGTAGGGGGTTTCCTCTGTGGCCGCGAGGTGTCCCCCGGCTCTCCATGGGGGCCAGTGTATGCCACAGGCAGGCAGGCCTGGGAGCCCCTGTACCCCAGGCCCAGGGAAGGAGGGGATGAGGTCTGGCTTGAGGCAGGGCGGTGGGAGCAAGTCCTTACCATTCCATCTGAACCTTCCCCTCGGTGAGCCGAAGGGGCTTGTGGCCATCTGTGGGCTGGAAGCAACAGTCACAAAACAATACGCAGTCTGCATGCAAGTTGCACGTTCCCAGTTTCTATCTGACATTGGGAGATTCCTCTCCTCTCCCCACTGGGACCACCAGGCTACCTCATGGCTCCCTCTTGTTCCAAAGCCCCGTTTCTGTCCCTCTAATCCAGATGTACCGACGGAGAGGCCTTCGGGCAAGATCTGGCTGTCAGATGTGTTTTGACCAGCCGGCACATAAGTTTTTCCTTTAATTTTTATTAATCACCACGTAATTCCTCATAAAAATCTGGATTCCAAGTTCCTCTTGAAAAACAGGAAGCTCTGCCGATGCCAAGCTGGCATTCCTCACTGGATTTTTTTTTTTTTTGCTGAGTAGCCTCTGTCCTCTTTAGCCAAGGCCCATGCCTTCCAGCTCTCAGCCCCACCACCTCTGAGTCCCCCCCAGACCCCCACCCTGCTGTCCTGACCCCAGCATTTGAGTGTGTGCAGCCCTCCTCCATCACACTGCGAGGAAAAACGTGCTCAACACCTCCGTGTAAAGTCCCAGTCGGCCCAGGCAGGCTCTGAATGTTAGCTGACTTTCTGGAACTGTCAGAGCTCTGGGCCCCAGTGGGCCCACGGTGGGAGCCTGGTGTTTGGAGCCAGGAAGCAGAAGGAGGCGGTAGGTCTCTGGCTGCCTTCCCCCCCAGGTCTATATCACAGTGCTGGACGAGAACGACAACAGTCCCCGGTTTGACTTCACCTCCGACTCTGCCGTCAGCGTGCCCGAGGACTGCCCCGTGGGCCAGCAGGTGGCCACCGTCAAGGCCCGGGACCCCGACGCTGGCAGCAACGGGCAGGTGGGCACCAAGTGAAAGAGCTGGCTCTTCCCTGTCGGTAGGAGGCTCCCTCCACCAGAGGAGGGGCAGTCAGGCCCCACCCGGCCCCAGGCAGCGCGGCCCTGCCCTCACCCCAGTCCACGGTCAAGGAGAGGAGGCAGAGCTGTGCGGTCAGTTGGCCCCACCTGGGTCAAGTGAACATGGAGCCTGAAGGCTGGTCACAGCTCCGCCCCCTACAGCAAGCTGAAAGCAGAGGNTCAAGGAGAGGAGGCAGAGCTGTGCGGTCAAGGAGAGGAGGCAGAGCTGTGCGGGCTGTTGGCCCCGCCTGGGTCAAGTGAACATGGAGCCTGAAGGCTGGTCACAGCTCCGCCCCCTACAGCAAGCTGAAAGCAGAGGGGTTCACCCTTCCCACTGACTCCTTCGTCACCCGAACCACGAACCNGCCACGAACCACTCGGGATCTCGGCCCCGTGTGCCAGCCCTTTGCATGCAGCCCCAGGTCTCAGAGAGGACTTGCTCCTCCTCCCTCCTGCTTTGGGGGGCCCGTCCCACGGCAGAAGGTGCTCCCCACACACACACACACACGCGGGGTTTGGATGCCCTGGCGCACAAGGCGGACCGGGGATACTGGTCTTCCCGCTGCTTTAATCTGTCCTGTGAATCAGGGGGTATGTTTGAGGAAGTCCCACCATTTAAAAATGGCTTGCTTGGGGCGCCTGGGTGGCTCAGTTGCTTAAGTGGCCCACTCTTGATTTCAGCTCATGTCATGACCTCAGGGTCATGAGCTCAAGGTCCACACTGGACTCTGCACCGAGCATGGAGCCTGCTTAAGATCCTGTCTCCCTCTCCCTCTGCCTCTGCTCCTGCAAAGATGGCTTGCACACCTCTGGGGGGGCTGGCTTTGGGGTCAGAAGCACAGGTGTTCAGATCTTCATTCTCTTGGTCATTTGCAAGCTGTGTGACCTTGGCCAGTTGTCACATGTTTCTGAGCCTCCTGTCTGCAAACTGAAAAGACCATCTCCCTCTGACCGTTGCTGTGAGGGCCAGATGGAACCCATGTCACACTAGGGCTCGGGCCTGCTTCTAGCGGGGCCCCCAGAAGTCTCAGTACCTCCCCACCCCTGTGCTGGGAAACATCCATGCCATGGGACTCACACCCACACTTCTGGCCTCCAGGCCATTAACGCTGACCTGGAAGAGGCCCCCAGGAACCTGCCACAGGTCCTGCACTGCCTCAGTGGGCCTGCCACACACGTTTTGAAGGGTGCCATCACCTCTATGTCTAATGTTCCCTTTCCAAATGCCCTTACTGAGCAGAGGGCCTGGAAAGGCAGGGAAGGGACCCTTGGCCTAACCTGGNGGGCAGGGAAGGGACCCTTGGCCTGACCTGGTGGCCTGTCCTTCCCACTTTCTCATCCCTCACCCTCCCTCCTCCCTGACAGGTGGTCTTCTCCCTGGCCTCTGGCAACATCGCTGGGGCCTTTGATATTGTCACCACCAATGACTCCATTGGCGAAGTGTTTGTGGCCAGGCCTCTGGACAGAGAAGAGCTAGACCACTACATCCTCAAGGTGGGAACCGCCTTGCCCCAGGGTCTCTGTTGACCATCCAGGAGAGAGCTTGGCACAGCCTGGCTGTCAGCTTCCTGCGTCACTGGTCCTCAGGGGGCCCAGGGCAGGGAGCAGCAGAGGTGTCTGTCCCTGCCACAGGAGCCAGGAGAGAAAGCCTGGTAGAGCTGATAGAGCCCTGACTCTTCCACAAACAGTATGACTTTGGGCAAGTTGTTTACTCTCTCTGGGCCTTGGTTTCCCCTCTTGTACAATGGGCAGGAGAACCCCTCCCTGGCTGCCTCTGCCTAGCTGGGAAGGAAGCGCAGGTGTGAGGAGTCACAAGGGCCACCATTATTGCTGAATTGCTGCGGCTGGCCTATTTCCTAAGGACTCTGGGGGACCCCAGGGCTGCATTTCTGCAGGGGTCTGAGCCTGGAGAGTATTTTCTGCTGCCCCACAGGCATCCGGAAGCATCCAGGCTCCCAGGGACAGGCTCAGGCTATGGGGAGAACTCCAGGTCACTACTGAAAAGATTTTAGGAGGCTCTCTCTATTTGCCAGGGTTCAGATAGGCATGCATGGAACAGAGGTATTTGAAGCTAAAGGCAGGAGCCCGGGGTCTAGTCACAGGCCTAGGTCATGGTCAGGGGCTGGCACAGCCCAGAATACAGTCAGGGCTAGGATCGGGAGGTAAAGACTGGGCACGCCGGAATCAGATTCCAAATGATGGGGCAGAAGGCAAAATCCTGGGGAGAGCCCAGGGCTGGCAGGCCACACGGTCAGGTATGGACCCATGAGCCTCTCTGTCCTCCTGGTCCTCCCCACTGGGCAGACTGCCCTTTCAGACTCCATATTCCCGATCCTTCCCCTACCTTTAGCCCTGAATCCAGTCCTTTCCCTCCTCCAGGTTGTAGCATCCGACCGTGGCAGCCCTCCACGGAAGAAGGACCACATCCTACAGGTGACCGTCCTGGATGTCAATGACAACCCTCCAGTGATCGAGAGCCCTTCTGGGTACAATGTCAGTGTGAATGAGGTGAGGGCGGCTCTTTGGTCCGTACAGCTGGATGTCCAGGGTGGGCAGTGGGTGTGAGTGACCATGACACGCCTGTTGTGTCTGTCTGGCCCACGAGGCTCTCAGGTCTGGCAGGTGGGGGCCTGGCGCACTCATTCACAATTCCCGCCCTAATGCTGGCTCCCGAACGCAGTATCTTTTTGTGGGAGGTGTGAAGAGGAGACAAGAAGAGAGAGAAAGAAGGAAGTGGCCTTTCACCATCGATAGGGAAATAGGATTTATCCCCAGGAGAGCTGCTTTTAAACAAACAACGCATTTACTATTCATTCTTAAGACTGAGCCCCTGAGGGAAGTTTTTGCTGCAGCATCNTCACTGGGTATCGGGCCAGGTTGGACGTCCATGAAAGCAGGGTGGTAGGGGGCTTTAAAGGCCAGGTCTCAGGCCAGGCTCCCAGGATTCAGACCCGGGCTCTGCCCCTGACAGGCTGTGTGACTTGCATACATGCTTTCTCTGTACCTCAATTTTCTCATCCGTAAATGGGAATCAGGTGTCATACCTACCTCATAGGGTTCCAGAGAAGCGTCGGTGAATTCACGCAGCCCGGCCTGTAGTGGGTGCCCACAACATGGTCACCACCAGCAGCTTCATCCTCCCCCTCGGTGCGCCACAGTAGACAGAGCAAAGCTTTCTAAAGGCCCAAGTGAAGCCCTTGGGCTCCCAGGAGCAGGTGCTAGCCTTTGCCCTGGGGGGGCTTTGCATCCAGAATGACCTCTTTCCTGCTCTCCCCGCAGAACGTGGGTGGGGGTACTGCTGTGGTCCAGGTGAGAGCCACCGACCGTGACGTCGGGATCAACAGCGTCCTGTCCTACTATATCACTGAGGGCAACGAGGACATGACCTTCCGCATGGACCGGATCAGTGGTGAGATTGCCACACGGCCTGCCCTGCCCGACCGCGAGCGCCAGGGTTTCTACCACCTGGTGGTCACCGTGGAGGACGAAGGCACCCCCACCCTGTCGGTGAGTAATGGGGGCGGCTGCAGGGAGGGGAGGGTGCTTGAAGGACCAGCTCTGCCTTCTGGGGTGGGGCTGGGAACAAGAGGGGTGGGAGCAGAATGCACCCTGGGAGAATCTTTGACGGCTCCTCTATTGTGCCTTTAGGAGGCCTGCCTGTGAGTATTTAGGGAGGACCCGCGCATGTATTTATGAGGACCGCGTGTGCAGAACTCGCATGCTAGTTGTCCTGCACCCACAGCCGCTCAGAGCCTCTGTTCAGCCCTCTTTGCTTACACAGCAATTCTATGGGATGGTACAGAGTGAGCCTAGCCCTTCGGGCCTGGCCAGCCGCCACGCCACTGGTCAAGCTGTGTGCCCGCAAGACTGCATTCACCCACACTCCATGCCAGATAGGAAGAGGTGCTCTCTGGCCTCTTGCCCTCTGTCACGTTGCTGTGACACGCTGTCACAGTATGTCCAGGTTGGAAGGGACTGATGTCCTCGGTCCCATCTGGTGGTTGAATGGCCAGAGCCCCCACCCAAGGCAACATGCAAGGTTGGAGAAGGAGGTGCCTGCAGGACTGGATGGAGAGATGGTCAGGGGGCGACGGGCTGGGTTGGGAGCCATTTGTACACCAAGGGTGGGGAATTTGGAGTCAGGAGCCTTGTAGGCTGGCTGTGTGATCACCGCTAAGTCAGAACCTCTCAGAATGTGGGTCTCGTCATCCATACAGAGAGATGATATCACCTGTTAGATGGTGTCTGGGGAGTTGAATTAGCTCATGTCTGCGGAAACGCTCGGTAAACCCTGAGGAGAGGATTGTACCAGCTACGTATGGCCGCGGTAATTCGCCATTGCAAACCGAACCAAATGGAGACATGAACACAACCATTGACTTTGCGCCAGCTCTGCCCAGTGGCAGTGAGACCTGGTTTAGCTAGGCTCACACCTGTGTCGGGGTTGGGGAGGGGCAGCTGTGTGTCATTGGATGGTTGGGCTTCAGCTGGGGTGACAGGGCCACCTGTCTCTCCTCTTCCAGAAGGCTAGCCCATGCTTGTTCATACGGAGCTAGAAAAGATCCAGGAGAGACAGTGGAAGCATGCAAGGGCCTCTTGAGTCCAGGCTTGGAACTGGACTGAGGTTACTTCTAGCACATTCTGTTGGCCAAAACATGTCACAAGACCAGTCCAGGTTCAAAGTGTGGAGAAATACACTCTATCTTTTGAAGGAACAAGTTGCAAGTGAGTTGTAAAAAGTGTGGATACGGGAAGATATAAAGGATTGGGGACATTTTTGTACTTTGTCCACCTTGGGAACCCGATCGTAAATAAGGCCTCAGCCCTGTCCCTTTGCCCCCTACAGGTGACCCTGTTAGACCCCTCCCCTTTGGCAGCAGCGCTATGGACTGTGGGGTCAGAGCAGGCCTGGGCTGGGCTGTTTATCTGGAGTGTCTCTGGGGAGGATGGTGGAATTTGACCAATCCTGGGAAATCACATTTTGAGAAGCTGAGGCTATGGGACTGGCTCTGGGCACACCCTGGACATCCTCAGCTCCATAGCTGCCAGTGTCCCCATTAACCATTTCAGCCATTCGCACCCAGTGAGCTAAACTGAGGCATGTTTACAAGACACATGAGGGGGGAACAGGTTGGGATATCAGCTACTGTGGTGACATGGAAGGACTCTGTTTTGACAATCCCTCCCTAACTTCGCCCAGCTTCAGGGCAAGGCATCATCCTGGTCATCTCACCAATGGCATTTAGAGATGTGTTTGGCTACAAGTGACAGAAACTTAACTCTAGAGTCATCAATAAATCAGAGTGCATTTTATTCACATAACGAAACTTCTGGAGAGAATTACAAATGTTGGTTTTGTACTCAGTGATGTCAGAGTTAATGCCTCTTGACCTTTCCCCGGTGGCTGCTATAGCACCAGCCATCATGTCAGCATATGAGGCACGAAATAACAAGAAGACAAAGAGCTATGCAAGCCATTTCTGCCCCTTTATCAAGAAAGCAAATTTTTTCCAGAACTACTCTCTAAAGTTCCGCCTCTGCCTGTGGCCAGAAAATGTTCATAGGGGCACCCTCGCTGCAAGGGAGATTGGAAAAAATGACAGGATTGTCAGGACTAGCTCATTACGTGGGAGCCAGATACATCACCGCCTCAAACAAAAGCAGAGTTTGTCAGTGAGGGAAGGGTACAGACTAGATCTGGGGTGGGAACCTGAGAGCACGCGCCGTCCTCCTGCTCCCCATCCCGACCTAGGCCAGTGAGCACACCGACCTCACCCCTGCTCCCCCATCCCCCGCACCCACAGTTCTAGAGCTTCCTCAGGAGGCAGTCAGTGACACCCATGACATTCTGAGACCCTGAGTGTTGGAGGCGACCTATGGCTTCCTTTTGGTCTTCAGAAGAAAGGACAATTGGGGAAACGTGAAACCACTCCAGCCACATTTAACCACCAGGAATGGGTGGGCCACTACTCAAGCAGTTCCTGCAGAACTTAGGGCCGGTCCCCATGGCCAGAAAGAGTTTCTGTTGACAGACACCCCACCCCACCCCACCCCACCCCGCTGATATTCTGGCCCCACCTTGAAGGAGATCTCAGGCTTTCCAGACCCTTGGTAAGCCTATGGGAAGTTGGGTGGTGAGAAGTATAATCTCCCTTTCTCTACCTTCCTCTTTCTGGCCATCACCAGCTTGAGCCCCGGAAAGCACCTTCCAGATGACTCGGACCAGGCCTGGGCTTCCCTGAGGCCATCACTGAGGAAATATGTGTATGGCTCCTGGGCTGTAAAACCATGATCCAGATAAACAGCGTCAGGTGCAACTGGGCAAAGATTTACAGCAGACATTTTTCAGGTCAAAAAGAATCTATCCTTTCAACTCGTTCTCCTGTTTCTTCAGGTTGAGGAAAGATCCCTGGTATTTGACTTCCGTAAGAGACATGCGATGGTGAGGAATTGCGGTGACCGCAGGAGCGTAGCTGAGAACTGAGCACTAGAACATAGGTGTTCGTCCGTTCGTTCAGGCAGCGGGTGTTCCCTGAATGCCCTCTCTGTGCCAGGCACCAGGGTCCAGGGAGGAAGCAGTGTCGGTCCCTGCCGTGGTAAAATGCAGCCAAGTAGGGGAGGCAGTGAGGCTGTCCAAGCACAGGGGCCAAGGTGCAGATGGGCCTGCATTCAGGAGCACTAGCAAGGGCTTGGGGAAGCCTTCTCGAAGGAGGTGACACCAGGCTGTCTTGTCACTCAGCCATCATTAGCNGGTGACACCAGGCCTGTCTTGTCACTCAGCCATCATTAGCACAACAATCATATCCTGGACCCCTGAACCACCTGAACAAAGGCCTAAGAGGAGCAATCACCAGGGGTGGGTTCGAGTTGCTGCGCGCAGTTCAGGCCCATGGCAGGATTCAGAGCCAAAAGCGCGACTCTCTATGTATATATCCTCCCTGTGACATCGTCTCTGGGGACTGCCCTAGGGCTGATCGCACTACTTTCTCACGGGCCCCCTCTGCCCATTCCCAGTACAGCTGAGCCAGGGCGAGGACAGGGCACAAGCCGCCAGCGAGGGCCCTGCGGCCAGGGCTTGGCCATGATTGGCATCTGCTTCCAAGGAGCACTGGACCCTTGAAGATTTGCTTCCAGTGATCAGACCTCCCCCCCTAGACAGCCCCAGGGTCAAGCACAAAACTGAGGGCCAAGCCAGAGGTGACCAGAGGAGGTCCCTTCTCTGCTGTTGGGCAGATTTCTCTGGTTGGTATTCGAAGATAGCATTGTTTCAAGCCCTCCTTCACCAGCCAGAGCCCTGAGCAGCATCCCAAGGTTCCAGGAAAGGTTGCCATGGTCTTATGGGTGGATGTCACCCTGCACGTATCTGTCCAGAGATGCCCGGCCGACCCACACACCATCCTCCTGTTTCCACCTGCAATTATCTGCCTGGCCTAAGCTAGCCCTCACTGGCACAGGACCAACCGCCCAAGGGCAAGTAAGAG
The DNA here is from genome assembly GCF_002007445.2 of Ailuropoda melanoleuca. Classification (NCBI taxonomy): domain Eukaryota; kingdom Metazoa; phylum Chordata; class Mammalia; order Carnivora; family Ursidae; genus Ailuropoda; species Ailuropoda melanoleuca. Next base: position 75,503,309 of record NC_048223.1, read on the forward strand.
TCCTTCCTTTCTTCATTCAACACCAAATACATGCCCGGCCTATGCTAGAGGCCCGGAAGTCAGACATGAGTTGGGTACAGTCCTGCCCTCAAGAAGCCCCCAGACTGGAGGGGAGATGGCCATGTAACAGAGAGTTGCCAGTCTGTGATGTGAGGAAGTGCCAGGAACTTGGAGCCAGGAACCAGGGAAGGTTTTCTGGATAAGACATCATTTGCGCCTGTGACTTACGGAGTGAACCTGTCTTAGCAGAGGCCTGGGATTCAGCCACCAAGAGAAATCTTGTATCTGAGCCCTCTTATCTCTTCGTTTCATCCTGGGCCCCCTCCCCCCAATTTCCTGAGAACTGTACATTCCTGTCCTCACCCAGCTCTTAGCCCTGTATCACCCTGAGCTAGGAACAGCTGTGCAGCAAGGGGCATCCGGGCCAGCCCAGGACGGTCACACAATGGTGTGCCACCCAGCCAGGGGAAATCATTGTGCAGCCTCTGCTCTCTGGCTAGCTCCGGGCCACAGGCAAGGGAGGCCAGGCTGGGGGGAGGGGTCGAAGTGGCCGTCATGGAGGCCCCTGCAAGAGGAAGGGCCGGGCCCAGGGAGGAAGGACGGAAGGCAACTGGGAGGTCAGGAGCTGAGCCCCAGCCACAGAGGCACCTTGGCAGGAGGATGGAGAGAGGGAGGGCCTGACGGGGGAGCCTCCCTGCCACACAAATCACAGGCAGCAGGTTAGACAATCCCAGCCAATCAGCTCTGGCATCTCAGGCCGGTGGGAACCTACAGAAGTCACCTGTCCAGGGAGAAGGACAGAGGTCGCCACCGCCCACTTGCTGGTCCAAGAGTAGCCAGCAGTAGCCCAGAGAAAGTCTGCGAGCTGGGGGCATTGCTCTTGGCAGCGGACCTCCTATCTGTAGGGCCAAGAGCTCTTCTGTGTATTAAACATGGACTCTGCTGCTGTGGATGATGCCTGCTTCCCCTGGCTCAAGCGCAGGAAACCCCAGCCTGGCCCCTTCCCTGGGCCGCACACCCAGAAAGCCAGCCTCCTCCGGCCCAGCATGATGACACCCAGGTCCTTCCCTTGTCCTGCATCTTAAGGGTTGTCCTGCCGCTGCTCAAATGCCATGCACACATCTCCGTCCCAGAGACCATGGGGCTCTGTGGTCAGCTGAGAGCTTCTCCCTTCCCCTCCCCCCCCAGTAAGCGAGTCAGGGGTCACAGGCCACTGTGCCCACCAAGAGTCCTATGGCGTCAGGGTTGCCAGGCAGAAAGGGGAGCGATGAGAACGATGCCAAAGAAATGGAGCCCTGGGCCTGTGGGCACAGGTGCACCGCCCCCCGCCCCCGGCCCTGGTCTGTACTATAAGCAGGTCTAAGTCTGGCCTCTGGTGCCAGTCAGTCCAGTGAAGAGGAAGGAGCACGCGCCTGAGAAGCGGAAGAGCCGGGTCTTAGTCCCAGTTCCACATTCACTTGTTGTCACAAGACACAAGTCTTTTGGAGCCTCGGTTTTCCTATGCATGAAATGGACACCATAAAGCCTCCCAGGGTTTTCTGGTGGGGGAGGAGGAATCGAAAAAGCAATAACGTGTGTGTTTTGGAACACGTGGTATCGTAACAGAAAAGGCCAAGAGGTGGCCCGCGAGCTGCCACTTCTCCATCGTGTGCCCGGGCTAGCTGGTGGCAGCATTTTCTCATTAAGCTCTATTGCTACTTCAGAACCCCTCCCAACATACATTTTAGGAAGTCATGCCACCAGATGAGAATTGCGAGACCGAATGAATCCTCTGCCCCCTCCCGCCCCCCGGGCTCTGCACGAGCTCATCCTACTGCCCTTCGGGAGATCCCACCAAGCGCGAGCTGCTAAGAACTAGAGCTGGTGGAAAGGGGGGGGGCCTGTGAGTGGTCCCGAGAGCAGGACCCTGGCATCCTGGTTCAACCCATCACCCCATGGCCATGCTCCAGTTGTCAGCTCTGCAGCCAGGTCCAAAGGACAGGCTGTTATTGGACCCGCCGCCCTTTCGGAGCTCCCAGAATAGTTAGGGAGACATAGCGTCCGTACGGGAAAGAGAGGCGCTGTGCCAAGCAGGCCCAGTGAATGCCCAGTGGAAGGGCTAGATGGCCAGGGTGCCCTCTGTGGGCTGGACACTTGCGAAGCTGGGCTCTGAGCATCTACTTCTCGAGAGGCCTTTGCCGCTGGCATCCTGGCTGGCAACCCCAGCCTTTCTGCCCATTGCCGTGCGCCTGGACTTCCCTGAGAAATCACAGTCAGACCAGCCTTGGGGTGCTCTAGCTGACACCCGGGAAGGCCCCTTCTAGGAGGCAGTGCCCAAGCTGGGGTGGAGAGTGACCACACCTCTGCAGGTCATCTCTCCACGATGTCTTCCTGGGGCCCTAACCACAGAACATTCCCTAAAGAAGGCAGTGCCTCGGCCCCTCGGCCCTAGGGCTGGTCTTTTGAGAAGCAGGCCCCCGTGTTCCTGCAAACCTACCCCAGTGCCCCTCGTCACAGACCCCCCC